>NC_058403.1:119832322-120026740 GCF_002201575.2 Neomonachus schauinslandi
CCCCCCGCCCAGCCGAGTTTCGATCCAGGGTGTCTGGGCTGAGGCCTGGGCATTTGCACTTCGAAGAGTTCCCAGGGAATGCTGAGGCTGCTGGTAGGGGGACCACACACTGACAGTTGCGGCTGGGAAGAAAGGAAGGGAAATGGGTTAACAGTGCCCAGTAGTCGGCAGGGGCCTGACACAGGGGCCCCCCCGCGGTACTCAAAGAAATGCACAATGATTCTTAATAAAACTTCCTATCTCTGGCTCCTTCAAAGCCCAGGAGAGGGAGGCTGAAAAAAGATGCCAAGTGAGGGATGGCTGGCGCAGGACGGCTCTGTGTGGTGTGACTTGACACAGGGAAGGGGTCCCTCCCAGGCTGTGAGGACTGACTTCTAGATCCCTTCCATCCAGCGCAAAACCTCAGTGTAAATCTGGTCTTCCAGGGAGAAGATGCTTGTTAGCCAAGCGGTTCTTTAATTTCCTCTCTGAAGGCAGAGTCTCCCTTGTATGATCAGCTTTGTTTTCTGTCACTTGGAGAGGCAGCGATGAAATAGTGCTCAGAAAAATTACATTCCTAGCAATTTCAGAGTGTGCCTGGCTCGTGAAGCATGCACATAATTGCTACTTCATAAAAGTTTGATAAATGAGATGCAAAATATACAGCTCCTTTCCCTGAACAGTGTAGGGGGGCCTTATTCCAGGGGTCATTTTAGATAATGAAAAATACAACAAATGAGTTTGATTAAAGGATTCATTAATGGCAGAGAATGTTTAGAAACCAAAAACAAGCATCTTTTCCTGGGAGTGTCAAGCAAGTCACATCAGCTCACAGCTGGACTGGCCAAGCTTTTGGAGGAGCCAGCTTCTAGGCTCACAGGTGCTCAGCCACCTGTGACCTCACTGGATGACCTGGGGCAAATCCCAGCCCCTCTTTCTTCTACCTCATTCTCCCCAGCTGGGGAGCAGAGACTATGCCCCGTTGATTCAGACATTGGTTCTGGGGCTAGAGTCTGCTGTAAAAACCAGGCCCTTGGGTTTACCATAGAGAGCTTGCTGCCCAGTCAGATGCTCAGGACAGAGTTAGTGGCAATAGGTGACTTTCCATCCAGATGTCTAATTTCTGAACACAGTGGAGAGGATAGCCCTGGGAAAATGGAGCAGCTTCCATATTAAATGACCATTTTGAACTTCCATAATGATGAAAAATGGCCTAAGAGTATGTGTTTACCCGAACCTGGGCGGGAGTGTGTATGCGTGTATATAAGTGTGTGTTTTATGATTGTGTATGAGTGTGCATGAGTGTGTGAGTGGGTAGATGTGTGAGTGTGCATGTCTGTGTATACATGTATGAGCAGAGTGTACATAGGAGCATGCATGTGTGTGCATGTATGCGTGTGTACAAGTGTGTGAATGTGTGTGTGAAGTATGTGAATGTGTGTGCGTGCACATGAGCATGTGTTATGTGAGTGCATCTGTGTGCATGTGTGAGTGTCCATGTGAATGTGTGTGTGAGGGCATGCCTGTGAGGTCCTGCCTTTCCCCCTCCCGCTGGGCATTGCCTCCTGCTGGTCTTCATGTTCCCTCCTTGGCCACATGCTCATAGTAACTCCAAGAGGCGGTTCAATAATGCAGGCTGTAAGTGTATGGAGAGTAATTTGTAACCGCCTTTAAAAGCCAGTTGTTTTAAGCAAAGACTACAGCATTATAATGGCCTTACTGATGCTGGTAGCCCAGAGGGGATCCCACAAGACCAGCCAAGAGGGTATCTGGCTCTGCACAGGATGGAAATCAAATGTGAGCCAGCAGGAGCTGAAAGCAGAGTTGTTGAAGGGATAGACCAAGTGCAGGTGCAGAGTGTCTGGGAGACTCAGAAAGGAAAGGAGAAAGAGTTCCATCTTTCTTCAGGGTCTGGAGGTTTTTATTGAGGATGACAGTCTGGTGTATGTGTCCTCTCAGCATCCAGGAACCGGTTAGAACAAAGACAAGGGCCCAGGGGTTATTCCTTAAAGCCAGGGTATCAAGAGGTCTAATGCCAGTGATCTGGAATACACAGATGATGGCTCTGTCCGGTCATTCTCACCTGGTGCTTCCTTAGATGTTCTCTATTCTAAAGAAATCATGAACCTCTTGTCCCTTCAAGGGAGGACACACACTATTTGCATTATGAGGCATGTGTCAAGTGGGGGTGCACGTCCTAGCAAGAAGGCAGCTTTTTATGGAGTCCTTCAGTTTCCCTAGCTCAGTACTATGCCTAACCCATTTATATTTTGTTAAAAAAAAGAGTTGGTTCTGCAGATGACAAGGCCAACTGTGGCCCAGAATCGAAGACCCTGTCAGCTGTGAGAAAACGGAGAAGAGTTTATATTTAGAAAAGGGCCAATTATTTACATGCCACAAACAACTACATTATTAATGCTTAACCAATAAAAGCTTTCATTAAAAAAAAATACCTAAGTCTTTTATGAAGACCTGATCTTTTTGACCTAAGTTCATTCAAGATTTAACTATGAGAAATAAACAGATGCTTTCAGCAGGATGAACTGAAGGCACATGACTGAAGGCACATGTCTGAAAGCATCCAGATGTAAGGGTGTTCTCCTTACATCTGAACAAGTGTTTGCAGACACGAGCCAGTCCTTACCCCCTGCCTGGGTTTCAACGTGCTCTTTAGGAAGGAGAAATCAACATCTGGGATCAAGAATGGACAGGTCGTATAGGAATATTCCAGGAAAATGAGGAAAGAGGCCCATGGGCTCACAGGAGGAAGGCAAACTCCCTCAGTTCCAATTTCTAACATGGCATTTGGATGTAGTAGATACACACAAAAACTGTTCCATAAATTGTGAATACATGAATGGATGAATCGATCAATCAAATAATGTTAAGGAAGAAAATCAATGAGCCCCTTCCTGGTTTACAAAACAAACTTTCATTAAGATGAATCCTGCTATATGATGTTTTTTTATCCTTAAGCCTGCATGTTCCCCAGAAAAGACAGGTCTTCCAAAAGATATTCTAATAGCAAAATAATGATTTTTCAGATACCAATGTCATTGCCCGCCCAAGAGAACAAATGCCATGGATACATTTAAGGCAAATTATTGTCACAGTGACTATTCTGATCATTGCAAAATGGTCTAAAACACTTTGAAGCAATTTGATTCAACTAATTTTGATTGTGCAACAAATGTACTGGAGGCTCAGCAGTTCTAATACCTACCAGAAAGACCAGACCCATTCCTGACTATAGAGCTCCATGGGTCCTTACTCAGAATCTGTTAACTCTTAGTTAACACACAATCCTTATAAGCTAGGAGATGTGAATTCCAAAGCACAAAGACAACACTTGAAGGCAGAAGGTAGATTGCTTAGAGACAGGCATAGTAATACTGGTAAGAAATGAGATCATATATAAAAAGGAAGGAGGAATAAATCCATACACTACTAGGGAGAAATCTCTAGGATATATTAAGGATAAAATGCAAGGTAAAGAAAATGTACACTATTCTACCAATTATTTACAAGATGAAGATAGATATATATTAAAAAATGTATTTGCTTATATTACAAGTAAATCAGGGCTAGATTTCTTTAAACATACCTTGCATTATAGATTTAATTTTGGAACCATGTGAATGGTTTACATAAATAGAAAACAAAATTAAATTTTAGAAAAGTAATTCCCTTAAAATCAAAAGCAAAATGAAATAAGCAAACCTAATTCTATACTTAGTTGGTAGCATAACCACATAGAGAGGAATTAATCAGTGCAATTTTAAGGCAGCAATTTGACTCTACATCCATCCATAGTGGAATATATCCTAAGGACAAAAAGGACTGCAAAAAAATTCTTAAACCCATGTTTAATGTTTAAATGCTAATGTTCGTGGTGGTGTTTGCATTGTTATTCTTAGACTGTTGTGCGTATATTGTACAAGAAAGCACATGAGCGATGTTAAGAAATGATATTTTCACAATAAGAAAAAGCATGTAGACTTAAGATCAATGAGTTTAATTATTGTCACAGTGACTATTCTGATCATTGCAAAATGGTCTAAAACACTTTGAAGCAATTTGATTCAACTAATTTTGATTGTGCAATAAATGTACTGGAGGCTCAGCAGTTCTAATACCTACCAGAAGGACCAGACCCATTCCTGACTATAGAGCTCCAAGGGTCCTAAATCTGAATTGGTAGCAGCAATATTAACTTGCAGTATACTTCATCTTACACACACACACACACATATATATATTTTTTCTTATTGTCCACTAAAAAGCCCTAAAAACAAGGACTAAACCAGCAACATGAAGCACTCCTCATGCCCATTTCCCACTAAAAGAAGCCAAGAATTCTTGTAGAAATGTTTGATTAAAAGCTCTGACAGACAGACACGTGAAAAAGTGCTCAACATCACTCAGCATCAGAGAAATCCAATCAAAACCTCAATGAGATACCACCTCACACCAGTCACAATGGCTAAAATTAACAAGTCGGGAAATGACAGATGTTGGAGAGGATGTGGAGAAAGGGGAACCCTCCTACACTGTTGGTGGGAATGCAAGCTGGTGCAGCCACTCTGGAAAACAGTATGGAGTTTCCTCAAAAAGTTGAAAATAGAGCTACCATACGGCCCAGCAATTGCACGACTGGGTATTTACCCCAAAGGTACAAATGTAGTGATCCAAAGGGATACGTGCACCCCAGTGTTTATAGCAGCAATGTCCACAATAGCCAAACTATGGAAAGAGCCAAGATGTCCATCGAGAGATGAATGGATAAAGAGGATGTGGTATATATGTATATATATATATATATATATATATATATACACACACACACACACACACACACACACATACAAACACAATGGAATATTATGCAGCCATCAAAAAATGAAATCTTACCAATTGCAACGACATGGATGGAACTAGAGGGTATTGTGCTAAGTGAAATAAGTCAATCAGAGAAAGGCAATTATCATATGATCTCACTGATATGTGGAATTTGAGAAACAAGGCAGAGGATCATAGGGAAAAAGAGGAAAAAATGAAATGAGAAGAAACCAGAGAGGGAGACAAATCATAAGAGACTTTTAATCTCAGGAAACAAACTGAGGGTTGCTGGAGTGGTGGGGGATGTGAGGGATGGAGTGGCTGGGTGATGGACATTGGGGAGGGTATGTGCAATGGTGAGCACTGTGAATGGTGTAAGACAGATGAATCACAGACCTGTACCCCTGAAACAAATAATACATTATATGTTAATAATAAAAAAAAGAAAGAAAAAATTTAATTTAATTTAATTTTTAAAAAAAAGCTCTGGCAGGAATTACATAGGGTGGGTCTAGGACATCTTGTCATACTTAAACAAGGAAACTCTCAAGTCTTCTAGGATCACATCAGAAGGACTCAGGAGCAAACTTAAAGAGGTTTGCACTGGGCAGAGGGGAGAAAATTTGAGTTTCAATAATGACAAAAATTGGAATAGATTAATAGACTTCAAATAGGTTTCAATCCATGAGTTCATAAAAATCAAAAATAAATGATTTAGTCATCATTGGAATGCACAAAGGAACCAACTAATTATCTTAAAAATTGGTGAAGAGAAGAGGAAACAATCAAGCATTTATCTTGCTTTTCCTAAATGAACTAACCCTCAGGGTAACTGTAGAGTTAATGAAGAGAAGGATCTCTTTATAGACATTTCCAGCTAATAAACAAAGATGGAATGATAGAATTGGTGTAGCGATGTTTTGCCACCGCCCATAAATTAACAAATATAGACAATAAGCATCACTATCTGCTGGACAGCCGGACACCCTGACTCCTGATGGAAGTACACAGCACCACCTCTGAAGGGGGTCATACAAACTGAACCTGACTATAGTCAAGCCTCTAGATCTAACTACCACTTTACAGGAAATACAGGCAACAGAGGAACTTGTTAAACTATGCACAAGAATACAATCCACAAAATCCAAAGCTTGATAATCTTTCCAGGACAAATGATCCAGACCAGCGTCTCCAATAAATCAACTGTAAGGGACCAAAATACAGGAGAACCTGTAGACAAAAAGAGACTTAAGAGTTCTACCCACCCATCACAATGGATGGACATTATTTATATCATTATTCAAACTATTTAAAAATGTATGAATCATTCAGGGAAATTAGAGCACAGGTTGGTTATTTGATGAAATTAAGGACTTCTTGCTAAGTTTTGTAATGTGATAATGGTATTGTGGCTATGATTTTTTTGAGTCCTTATGGTACAGGGGTATAACCTGAAACATTTAGTGATGAAATGATACAATAGCTGGAATTCACTCTAAAATTGCCTGGAGTGGAGGGGAAGGAAGTGGGTAGAGAGTATAGAGGGGAAAAAAAAACTAGCTATGAATTGATAATTATTGAAGCTGGATGAGGGACAAATGAGAGTTCATTATGCTATGTTTTCTACTTGGTATATGTTTGAAATTTTCCATAATGAAAAATAAAAGAAAAAAAAAAACACAGCTGACAGCCTCATAATGAAGAGAAGCAAACAAACAAACAAAGAGCAACAAGCAGTAGGCAGTGTCTAAGAAGGCAGAGGCGTGGAAGAGATTGTGAAAAGAGCCTTCTCAATAAAAGAATAAATCACAAAACCCACATAAGTGCCACCTAACTGAAAATCTTCATTTCTGGGAGACTTTAGCCCCTGATACCACCAAAAATGAAGCTTCACCAAATTTTTGTTTATTATAAAACTGCCATTTATATGGCTCCCCCTTGGTCTCAAGCAACTTCTGTACATACTCTGTAATTTCAGATTCCCAACATATCTGTGATGATGCCATTATTATTCTTACTTTACAGGTAAGAATGCTGAGTCTCAGGCATAAGTGACATCCCAGGCCACAGAGCTGGTTGGTGCTGGAGCTGGGACCACAGACTGTACCTCTCACCTCCCTTGCATAGAAGTTGGTTTTCCACCTACCTATGTTGGCTCCTCTTTGGGAAGGGCCCTGATGGCCTTTGATGGACACACGAGGTCTCTCCCTTGGAGAAGTGACACCACCCTCTCTCTCTAAAATGGCATACACCTGCATGAAGCTAGGCAGCCTTCTGCGTGCAATCCATTGGTTCTCACATTCCCAAGGCATCCACTTTTTCATCAGCATGCCATTGCTGCCCAGTTTCTTCTAATCTTATTATTAATGTTGAAAGATGTTTTCATTAGTGTTTTAAGCCTCATTGTGCTCGTGAGATAAGAATACTTAGTTGCAGGTGGCAGCTTTCAGCTCCTAAGGGGTCTTGTTGCCGCTCAACACAATCCGGTACCATGAGGCCTCATGTCTGCAGTGGCAGGTGTGGGATGCCCCCCAATGTGGACTAAGTTAGAATCACTCTTCTGGCTTTCACTCCTTGGAAAGGAATGTCTCCCTTAGTTTAGTGGATGTTGGAGCTAGAGATTTGCATGAAAGGCAGCCAAACTCACTTAGCTCCTTGATGCAAAGCAAAAAACAAAGCCGTCAGCTGAGAAAGTTTGCCATAGTGTGTCACGCTACATGCCCAGTGATGTGATGCTCAGGTCCCATCAGGCCAGGAATTTAGGGGCTTGTGTGGCACTCTGAGTCACCCCCTCCATCCTCTATACTTTAAAGTCCCCCACCTCAAAGATAAGGGTAATAATCCCCACCAAACTAAGCATTTTGGGAGTGGAGAAAGCCATCCATGTGGGTGTCCTTGGATCCTCGATGTGACTACAACACCATGACAGAAACCAGCTCTCAGAGCAAGGACCCCGGTTATAGCAGCCTGCATTCAGCAAGTGCTGACTACATGCATGGGTTTTCCCACAGTTCATCCTCACAGATACCTGTAAGGAAGCTAGCATTATGGTCCCCATTTACAGAAGAGGACACTGAGATACAGAAGGCAAGTAAATTGTCCAGTTACCCAGCCAGCAAGTGGCAGAACTAGGGTTAGACACCAGGTCTTCCTGATGCAAAGCCATACTCTTAACTGCTTGTTCTACTGCCTTTGTATCTTCGAATCCTAGAACAGGAGTAACACATGCTGAATACCCAATCGATATTTCAAGTGAATGAATAAATAAATGAAAGAAAGAATGAATGATTAGTAGCCCCCTGGCCCCAGATAAAACTGTATAGTATTCACGCTGGTGGTGAAGTGATAGAACTTGAGTCTTGTGTACTGTTGTATTGGAGATACTCCACGTTTTGTAAATTACATTTTTCTGCTTATAATGGTGATAATACATGTTTGCAGTAGAAAATTAGGGAAGTGCAGAGAAGTATAAAGAAGAAAATAAAACTCATCCATAATCCACCCCTCAGAAGGTAGGTGCTGTGACATTTGGCCATATTTCACCCCAGGAACAGAGAAAATCGTAATTAGTCCATAGCTGAGGCAGCCCCTGCTGTTACCACTGTGTTCTGGTACAGAGATTGTACCTCAAGCAGAATTCCAGTGACATTCCCCTACACACACACACACACACACACACACACACCCCAATAATGATAATAACAAGCTTTTCTGTAGCGCTTCACGTGTTGCAGACGTTATTCTAAACACTTCACGTATTAACTCATTTAACAGAAGAAGAAAGAGACATTATACGTGGTAAGTTTCAAGATTTTATTGCATCATAAAATTCGGCCCAATAACCTCAAACTCTCTCTCTTCCCTGCCCCTGCCACACTCAGGGAAAAAGGAAATCTTTCTTAGTTACTCTATGACCGATGACTTATTAAGCAGCTGAAGAGCAGTAGGTCAGTGCCCTCGTGATATTTAGGGTCCCCTGTCCCCACAGGCTCCTCCTGGGTCACTAAGGAAATGGCAAGAGCCCACTGAGCAGTGATTATCACTTTAGACCAACAGCATCAGCAGCGTGGGGGACACTTGTCAGAAATGCAAATTCTCCCACCCACTCCTGGGTGGGACCCAGGAGTCTGTGGTTCAACAAGCCCTCCTGGGAATATGATGCACACTAAGTTTGGGAACCTCTGCCTTAAGAGAGCCTAGTCCTGGCATTAAAGGGTTGTTGCTGATCACACATGCTGCCAGACTTCAGCGAGGAGAAGATGCCACTGCAGGCTAGAGCAGTCAGGGAAGCCTTTCCGGAGGAGGTGGTGTCTTTACTTGAACATCAAAGAAGCCCTCTTTAGGAAAAGAAATGGGAAGCGAGGGAGCTCTAGGCTTGGACAAGAGGTGGATGAGAGATAAGCACCTCACTTTGTTGCGTCTGGGGCAGCACAGCAAGAATGTGAGGAAATTGCCCACTCCTGCACCTTCAGATTTCAGCCGGTCACCACCAGTCGATAGCCGTCAATGGTGATTACTGTGAAGAGGCAGGGAAATGCCGACTGGGCAGAAAGGGAGTGAGAGGTGTGGGCAATGAGGAGCCCAGAGGTGGTGGAAGGTGAGGCCTGGAGCCCACGGGCAGGCCTCATTGATCGTTATATCCCAGGAGGGGTCACCCACCCCGCCCGCATGTGCTCTGCTACCACCAGGCTGCTGAGGCCAGGACTCCATGGACTCCGGGATGGCACAGGAGGACCAGAGCCCAAGAACCAGGATATCTGTGGAGGGTCTGTCATGTGGCCAGCCTTGGACTGGGGGGGTGGGGGTCCACGCTGGCTCTTCCCCTACTCCTCTGACCCATCAGGGCTGCATTTCCCAAGCTCCTGGCTCAGCCAGTGAGGAAGGCAGGGGGACGAGAGAAGCCAGGGTGTGTATCGTCTGCTCTCTCTGCTTCGGCTGGCATCTCCAGCCATAACTGCACAACCTCCGTGGGCCCAGCCCCTGGAAGGCAGCCCCCGACGTGGGCTAGCAAGCCTCTCCCCTGTGTCCTGCACCCCACTCGCGCTCACAGCTGCTACTGTTGTTGAGGCTGTTACCACATTCCGTTTGTCAGACCCAGGGCCCTACCCTGCTGCCCTCTGTCAGCCGCCCTCCCACAACACCCCCCGAGGAGTCAGAGCCCTTCTGAGGCTCTCAGTTCTCACATAGTGGTGCCCAGACTCCTCAGCAGGCCCCAGACCCCGCTCCAGTTCATGTCCTTCTGCTCTCCTCTGGCCAGAGAAAACCTTGCCAATTTTAGCCAGATCTTATGCTCTAGGCCTTGCCCTTTCCTGCGTTATCCTGGCCTGCTTCGTCTTACCTGTACGGACCTGTCAGGGCCTCCTCCATCCTTCAGTGCGCAGTGTGAATGCCCGCTCCTTCAGGAAGCCTCCCCGCCCACTCTCCTCTGAGGTTTCTTACTCCCCCTCCCCGGGCCTATCTCAACTGCGGTATTAGAACATCTGTCAGGGATATTGCACAGGTCTGCTCCCCCAGCTCTGTGAGGGCAGCACCAAGACTTTCCTGTTTGCCCACAGCACCCAGCAAAGACCCTCCCCAGAACAGCGTCCTGACAGATCTCACAGCCTCCAGCCCTGCCACTGCTCCCATCTACAGGTCCTCCTAAAACTGTCATATTCGCCGCCTGCCCTTCCTGAGACCCCTTCAACAGGCCCGCTGCCCTCAGGATAGTCTGCCTGCCTCAGCATGGCCCACAGGCCCTCCCTCATGTGGCTGGGTCTGTGGCAGGTGGCCCAGATGGCTTGCCTGGGCCTTCCTCTCCTTCTGACCTCGTCCCCACTCCATCTGCCCCCCATTATGCTCAGTGCTGAACACTTAGGTGGCAAAGGTATAATGAACAGAATCTGATTCTTTAATGGATTCTAATAATGTGGATTCTAATAATGCTTTAAATCCTTTCTGACTTGCTGCTGGTCTTGAAGAGCCCAGGAAAGAGACTAAGGCAGACCCAGGCTGCACCCCAGCTCCACCACTCACTGGTCCCCTCACTTCTCCAAGTGTAACTTCCTCTCTGCAACATATGGGCACCTCCCTGGAAGGATAGCAAAATAATCCCAGCATGCTGCCAGTGACCGAGACACCCCTCCCACCTGGCTCCCTTTGTCCTTGGGGTGTTTGGGTATATCCTTCTCATAGGAAAACAGGTCCTCACTCCTGCATGCTGCTGTGGGGGGTTAGGTCTCTGCTGCTCCCTGTCAGACCCCCTGTTTTAAACCTTCCTGCTTTCTTCTTCCTCAAATAGCATGAAGTCATTCAGCAAACCCATCCACCCTAGTTCCCCAGACTGTCACTAGTCCCATACCCTGCAGATTAGAGCATGAAGAGTAAGAAATGTAGTCCTGACAGAGCATTCAGGCATTCCAGAAGCCTCTGTACTTTGGGAAAATACCCCAGAGCTTGACTCTATGAGGTTCTGGGGCCCTTGCTCCATCTCCCCACTGGTCACTCATCCCCGAGGGCAGAAGACCGCAGAGCATGGAGTAGAAGCTCAGTGGTTTCTGTGAACCAAGTGATGGTGGAAATGAAGAGGCGTCAGGGACTCATCCTCAGAGAGCCAGAAGTTTCTTCTCAGCAGAAACCTCAATTCAGGTTGACAAGTATTTAGGAAGTGACTATGATATGCCAGGAAGTAGAGAAGCTAAGACTATACCGTTTGGGGGATGATGTTTTTCAACTCTGTAACGTCTGGTCCTCACACAGTGTCTGTGCTCAGCAAAGTCTTAGGGAATCAAAAGGAAAAGAGGGAAGGAGGAAGCAGAGTTCCTTGAGTGTGCTGGGATCTGGGATGCTGAGATGGACAAGAAGTGGTCCCTGCTCCTGTGGGACCTGAAGAATCTTTATTACACAGACATGACAACCCTTGAGATGATCTGTCTCCCACCACATCACTTGGCTCTCTGAGGGCAGACCCTCCCGTCAGTTCTTCTCAGCTAGGTCTCTGAGTGCAACTCTGGAGCCAGGACGCTGCCTGAGAGAGACCCAAGGGAGTATGAAGTCAGCCAAGTGAGAGGCCTTGACAGCCAGGGCTGTTGCAGCCCCAGAGAGAAGGGAAGGTACACTCACACAGCAAAGAGAGCAACCGTGGCTCCCGGATGGCTTCCTGGAGGAAGTCAGCCCAGAGAAGAGCCTTGGAGGATAGGTTGGCTTTATCTGAATGGAGAGAGGGGGCAGGGCGTGTGAGCAAATGGACAGGGCAGGAATACACATGGAGGCTTCAGGGGACACAGAGCAGGGAGGCCACTTTAGCCAATGAGTATGCCAAGTGGAGGTTCCATATGGAAAAATACTAGTAAGTTCCAACACAACCGACAGCACCATTGCTCTTAGCTGTTTATCACTTGCTTCCATTCACACAGCTTCTTCCTTCAATTGTCCCAGTGAGCCTCTCGGCCACCATTTTGGCCATCCCTGGTTGACTGTTTCTCATATTCTCCTCATCGACTATTTCACACCCTTCCCATCTTCCTACCACTCCTCACACACCCTGCTCTCAGCTTTTGTGCCCTGCTTCACACAGAAGTGGAGGCCCTCCAGGAAGCTTCTTTCATAGCCTCTCAAGCTGGGTTAGATGCCCACTGCTGGCTGCCAGAAAGCCCTATGCATGAACACCTATCTGGGGGGCTGCCTTTCCTGCTAGACTGGGAGTTCCTTGTGGGACTTTCTTATTTATCCCCCATCTCTCGGTTCCAGAACATGGTCTCAGCTAGAGTAAGTGCTTAGGAAGTATTTGCTGAAAGAATGAGTGGCTCACTTGTAGGGTGGGCATTGTTATTTCCGTTTACATTTAAGGGAAATCAGGTTAGAAAGGTCCACTGAACTGCCTGAGGTTACCCTTCCAGTGAGGGGCAGAACTAACTCCTAAACCCAGTGCTTCCGATGGCAGGGTCTGCGCTGGCGTGACCCTAAGATTGCCAAAAGAAGAGCCCAAGAATTACCCCAGGATGGGTCATCCTACCTGCCTGAGCAAGAGACTGCCCGCCATGTGCACCGCTGTCCAAGGTGGCACAGACAGCAGAGACAGGCCACGGTGACAGCGGTCACTGCGGAGTCGATGTGTCTGCTCATCTCCAATCTGTATGTATGCTTCCCTGCCAGTCATCATCAGACAGCTCTGGATGAACAGCCAGCTTCTACGGAAGCTATGTGGGTGGCGAGCGGCCAACATATGCCTCCTATGCCTTCCTGTTTATGCATGTTGATATTTCCCCACGCCGTTTGCACAGCCCATATCTTCTGTTTGTTTTGAAGTTGGTGTAATTAGTGAACTGGGCTTGACTTCTCTCTCTGTGCCAGCTCTTGGCTCCCTTCTACACGGCTCCAGTAGAGGCTTTTCCTCATGTAGATACCAATGCTATGACACCATCTGCCCTTCCAGGGAAGTGCTGAGCAACCGCCTCATCCACCCAGAGAATGGGCATGACAGGTCAACAGTGGCAGGGAGGACAAGGTGCAGCACTTCCCTTCCTTTCGACCTCTCTCTACAACTCCAGTTGCCAGAACCCAGGCCCCCAAAGGAAGTGTCTTTCGGGGCCTTTCAGGCCGTGCAAGCAGCAGTGCTTCATGGGACTCTGCCACACCTTTGCTTCAAAACCTTCCAAGACCCATTCTGACAGGTGTCAGATGATAGCTCACTGTGGTTCTGATTTGCATTTTCCTGATGATGAGTGATGTTGAGCATCTTTTCATGTGTCTGTTGGCCATCTGTAGGTCTTCTTTGGAAAAATATCTATTCAGGTCCTCTGTCAGAATGGCTAAAATCAAAAAATACAAGAAATAACAAATGTTGGCAAGGATGTGGAGAGAAGAGAACCCTCATGCACTGTTGGTGGGAATGTAAATCGGTGCAGCCCCTGTGGAAAATGGTAAGAAGATTCCTCCAAAAACTAAAAATAGAAATACCATCTGATCCAGTCATTCCACTACTGGGTATTCACCCAAAGAAAACAAAAACACTAATCCAAAAAGATATATTCACCCTTATGTATTTTGCAGCATTATTTGCAATAGCCTAGATATGGAAGCAACCCAAGTGGCCATTGATAGATGAATGGATAAAGAAGATGTGGTGTATATATATAATGGAATATTACTCAGTCATGAAAAGAATGAAATCTTGCCACTTATGACAATATGGATGGACCTAGAGTGTATTATGCTAAGTGAAATAAGTCAGAGAAAGACAAATACTGTATGATTTCACTCATATGTGGAATTTAAGAAACAAGACAAATGAACGAAGACAAAAAGAGACAAATGGAAAAACAGACTCCTAACTACAGAGAACAAACTGATGGTTCCCAGAAGGGAACTGTGGGGGGCGAGATGGGTGAAATAGGTGATGAGGATTAAGAGTACACTTACCGTGATGAGCACTAAGTCATGTATAGAATTGTTGAATCATTATACTGTACACCTGAAACTAATATGACACTGCTAATATGATAGCCATCTTGAAGTGCTGGCCATGGCCTTGCTCACCCACACTCTGGCTCTTCACACAGCGGTGGTGCCTTTCCTGCTCTGCCCACACCTAAGTCCTAGCATAAGCTACCATGTAAGGACAACTATTATTATATTACTACAAAGTATGGTGTATTGGACCCATTCTACAGAGGAGGAACTTGAGGCTTAAAGAAGTTGAGTAACCTGTCCAGGGTCACACAGCTAAGTGGCAGAGCTAGGATTTGGGCCTGAGATCTCTTTGACCACAAACTCTATGCTCTTAAAACTCAAATATTTCAAGCCTGGGCTCTCATCACTCAGGACTCCATTCCTGCTTCCCCTCTTTTCCAAGCTCTCTCCTGACCCCTGTTGACTCTGCCAGAAGCTTCCCCTCTCCCTCCCCACAGCCGCCCAAGCAGACTCAGAACAGAGCACTGGATGTGCACAGCTCGGCAGCATCCCCGCACTCCTGAGGAGCACGGACACACCTGTAGGTGGCCACTACAGCATTTCTAAATGAGGTAATTAGTGGGTGACAAAGACAGCCGAAGCCTTAGTGCAGGCAAAGGGTGGCAGAAACTAAAACATCCTTCCCAGAGCCGCACATCCCTCTCTGGCCATCAGGACACCAGATGTGCTTGTTGACTTTCCCGGCTTTCTAGTCAAAAGCCTCCCAAGTTTCCCGTGGACCGCTATCCTGCACTACCGTGGTGCTGATCTCATGTGACATGTGGGGCCCCTGGCAGAGGCTGGCTGGCAGTTGCTCTGAGCACACGCGACACCATGTATCCCTCTCTCCTGCAGTCAGGTGTGGCCATGTGACTGAGCCACAGGTGGCTGTCAGGGGCCCCCCTCCCGGCTGCAAACACCATATTTATATGTTAATCCTTAGGGAGTGACTTTCAGAGAACAGAGAGTCCCGGGCAGAGTACTGCCTCTCTCATCGGTGCCTACCTGAATGCTCTTTGCCTTCACGTGAGAGAAGGCTTCTCTGTCTGGGCCTCATCCAGCTCCTTCCCCTGGAAGCCAACCTCCCTGGACTTTCTTCTACTGGGGCCCTCCTCCTCAACTTTGCTGAGTACTCTTCTAACATGGCACAGGAAAACAACTTCCTGACGGTGTTCCTTCCCATCCTTCATCTGCTCACTGGCAAAAGCAAGAGAAACTATGGAGTAACCCCCAGGAGCCAGGAAAGCCTGACTGAGTGCACCTGGTCCAAGCAAGTGCTTTCCCATTTCTCTGAAGATAACTCGCATACGGTCAAACGCCCCTCCCCACAAAACTCTGTGCTTCCGGCTCACTGTCCCATAGCCTAGTTGCCTGTGTCCCTACCCCTCCCCATTGTAGTATAAGCTTCTGGAGGAGGGGATTTTCTTATCATCCCCCTATCCCCTATTCTTAAGTCTCATCCCTGTTCAGGAAAATTCATTCAATGAATGAATACATGAATGTATGGATGAGAAAATGGGCCAAAGTCCATTGTCCCCTCAGACTTCACTTACAAAACACAAATTCAGAGATAGATTATTATGAATTTCAAGACAGCAGTCACAGAGCATTAAACCCCTAGTGTGGGACCTTCTAAACAGAGGGCCCTGTGTGACTACACCCGTGAGGCTGGCCCTGGGCTGGATGGAGGGTCACCAACCATAGGCTCTCTTCAGGGTCAAGAAAAGAAGAATGGGAGAAACAAGTTATCAGAGCAAACACCAGGAGGAGGTGAAATCTGGGAAGCCATGAACAGGCAACGGGAGGAGAAAGACTGTTAGAGCCCACCTTGTGCTGGATACAAGAGAGGACGAGCCTGGCCTTTGCTCTATCCCCAGAGTGCTCAAGGTAAGGTCCCCAGACAAGCACCATTGGCATCACCTGGGAACTTATCGGAAATGACATTCTGAGGTCACTCCAGACCCGCTAGATCAGAAACTCTAGGGTGGGGGCAGCCATCTGTATTACAACAAGCCCTCCAGGTAATACTGGTGCATGTTCAAGTCTAGACCCAGCAGTGCTTAGAGACCACTGATACTCAGTGATCCCAGAGGCAGCAAACCTAACAACAGAGACGGCACAGACCAGGGGTTTAGAGCGGAGTCTTTGGAGTCAGAGTGCTTGGGTTTGAGGCCCAACTCTGCCACTTGCCTCGTTGTGTGGCCTTGAGCCACTCCGTTAACCCCTCTGTACCTTCACCTCTGTTCGTAAGATGATAAAGATCCTGGGGCACCTGGATGGAGCAGTCAGTTAAGCATCTAACTCTTGGTTTCGGCTCAGATCCTGATCTCAGGGTCGTGGGATGGAGCCCCACGTCAGGCTCTGTGCTCAGCACAGAGTCTGCTTGTCCCTCTCCTTCCCCCTCTGCCCCTGTCCCCACCCTCTTACTCTCCCTTTCTCTCTCTCTCAAATAAATAAATAAAATCTTTTAAAAAATTATAAAGATCCCATTTCATAGGGTTATTCTCATGATCAAATGATTTAAGACTTGTAAAGTCTTGCAAGAGTGCCCAGCACATAGTAAGTGCTCAATACGTGTTTTTAATAAAATAATAATAATAATACCATTGTGATGGGAGTTAACATTGGTCAAACATATACTATGTGCCTGGCACGGTGCTCTGCTTAGGTGATGATTTATGACATATTCAGGGAGGGGGGCATGTTATTTGCAGGATGAGGTTTCTCTTCCACAGTCTCAGCACCCGGATGCCAGAGAGCTCTTAAATGCCACGTCTCTCTCCCAGCCTCACTAAAAAGAGAGAAAGCTCCCTCCCATCATTCCCAAACCTTTCCCCTTGAAGCAGCTGGGGATGGCAGCCTGGGCTTTCCCCTTGTTTTGGCCATTTCTGTCGTTTTTCTCCTCAGAGAGGGTATATAAATATTTAAAGAACACTGGCATTTAGATGCCCTACAATTTAAGGATCTATTTAAAATTAAGCATGCTAAATAAAAGTCCTTTATGAGGTGTTCTAAACCCCTATAAAATACCATCGCCGACACCTCGGGAAGCGGGTTATGTGGCTTCGTAAACAGGGCGAGTTGTGGGTGTCTCAGCCACACTTGGCTCTTCCGTGGCTCCTTCTCATAAATGTGGATCGGGCCCTCGGAACTCGGTGTTTATGAGCCCAGCAGAAGGCACCACGCCCAGCCGAGGACTAGGGGTCTATTGAAGAATTATGTCCTGGGACACGGTTAGTCTCTGAGCTGAGGGAAAAGCAAACTGAGACAGGGTTTAGAAAAACCAGCACACAAATCTCCAAGTCTGAAATGTCCCTTCTCCACACCCGCACTTCTGCCTAGCTGGTGGTGGGGAGCCTGGATGACCTGTAAGCTCCTTACATCTCCTATAGGGCCTCTAGAGGATGCGGAGGGCTGAGACACCCCCACTCCAGGGGGTGTGGGGTCAATGCCTACTCAGGCCAATGCCTACTCAGGGGTCTTTGGGCTGTCTCCACTGAATCTTTTCCCCCTGCTTTCTTGGTTCAAACAACGTCACAGTTCTGAAGGAGAACTACACACACACACATAGTACCAATGTAATTTGATTGGTTTCTATATTGTACCATGGTGACATAAAAATTGTAAACATTGGGGGAAACTGAGTGAAGGGGACATGAGACGTCTTTGTATTATCTTCGCAACTTTCTGTGAATCTATAATTATTTCAAAATAAAAAGTTTTTTAAAAATCAAAGGGAGGACGCCTGGGTGGCTCAGTCGGTTATGGGTCTGACTCCTGATGCCGGCTGAAGTTGTGATCTCAGGGTCCTGGGATCGAGTCCCACGTTGAGCTCCCCACTCAGCAGGGAGTCTGCTTGTCCCCCTCTCCCTCTGCCTCTCCTCCTGCTCGCTCTCTGTTCTCTGTCTCTGTCTCTGTCTCTCTCTCAAATAGATAAATCAATCTTAAAAAAAAAAATCAAAGGAGACACCAGTTTTTAAGATACCAATAATTTCTATGCTGCTCAGTGAATGTCACATAACATGATGGGACTATCACCATTTGCCTTGGGAACTGTTTCCTGAAAGCGTTTGGGTGATTCCATTGTTTTTAATAAACTAATCCTTTTAGTTTAAACTCAAAAAAATTTGGAGCACCTGGGAGGCTCAGTCGGGTAAGCGTCTACCTTCAGCTCCAGTCATGATCTCAGGGTCCTGGATGTGGACTCTGCTTCTCTCTCTCCCTCTGCCCCTCCCCCTGCTCATGCTCTCTCTTTTGCTCTCTCTCTCCCTCTGCCCCTCTCCCTGCTCACGCTCTCTCTCTTACTCGCTCTCTCTCAAATAAATAAAATCTTTAAAAAAATAAATAAATTCAAACAAAATTTAATTCACTACAGATTTGTTTAAATGTCTGTGAAGTATCCTGCTCTGTGCTAGACTGAGTTTGGTCCTGTAAGGAATTTATTGTCATTAGAGTAAACACCAATAAGATATGACAGAGAGTACTGCGTTTTATACTATATACTAAGGCCTACAAATCTTCATGTGGGCCAGTCCCTTGGTCAGCACTTAAGAAAATTTTCATTGACGGGTTGGCCAATTCAATACTGTTTTTCCTGTATAAGTCTTGATTAACTTCAATTCAATAAACGATTCAACAAAGGCCTATTGAGCACCTATTATGTAAAGTCTGGAATTCAACAAATACCTACTTAAATCGATTATATGCTCAGTGAGGTGGACTCACCTAAGTAGTTCTAATTGTGGCCAAACTATGCCAATCATAATGATGGTGGTCACAGGGCACTCGAATGTGTTGTTCATTGCAGTGGCTCTGTGTGATAGGTGGTACCATCATCATCATCATCTTCTCCATTTCATAAATTAAAGAGGTGAAGTAACTCACCCAAGGTCACATGGCTAGCGAGGGGTAGAATCAGGATTTGAACCCAGCAGCGTGGTTGCAGAGTCCAAGGTTTGGACCTGACGCCACACTGCCTCTCCCTGAAAGACAGAATCAAAAAGTGCTATGGGATCACCCAGCCAGGAAGAACTCACTTTGAGTTGAGGGAGGAGAGATGACTTCCCAGAGGAGATGACAATAGAGCTGAGTTTTGAAGAGTGAGAGTTTGCTCAGCAGAGCTGGAAGACAGAGAAAGGGAACCCGGATGTGCTGAGCAGCCCCTCTGGTGTCCTCCTCGGCCCTGTGTACCGAGCAGTGCTTCCCTTAGCATCGCACGGTGACACCCATGCTTCCCAGCCCTGTGGACCCAGGCCCCACGGGACCAGATAGCCCGCCAACAGTGCAGCCGGCCCTGCAGTTCTTCTCTTCAGGAGAGCTTGCTCTCATCATCTGGAATGCAGGGCTGTCTTCTACAGCTAGCAGGGTCCGCTGTCTTAGTTCTCTGGGTGGCAATGGCTTTTTGGTGCCCAAATACGGCAAGGATGCCTTTAAGTACTCAGATAAGAAATTTTTTTATTGTGGTAAAAAAGCACATGAGATCTATTTCTTTTTTTCTTTTTTTTTTTTTTTAAAGATTTTATTTTTCTATTTGAGACAGAGAGAATGAGAGAGAGAGCACATGAGAGAGGGGAGGGCCAGAGGGAGAAGCAGACTCCCTGCCGAGCAGGGAGCCCGATGCGGGACTCGATCCAGGGACTCCAGGATCATGACCTGAGCCGAAGGCAGTCGCTTAACCAACTGAGCCACCCAGGTGCCCCGAGATCTATTTCTTTAATCAACTTTTAAGAATGCAGTACAAATGCTACAACAGAAAGAAAACTCCAGCCTGTATCTTATTCAATTATCTTACCAGCGCTGAAAATGAGGACTACATCGAGAGGATAAAGGCAGAAAGTGAAAGATTTTCCCTAAGTAAAATAAACTAGAAAGATATGCATACACAAGACCACTTTGGAAACTGTAGTGTCACAAAGGTGGGCTGTTTTTCCCAAAGAGAACACTGTAGCCCTAGTCTAATGAGCACTGGACTGGGAGTCCACTGAATCCAAGTCCAAATCCCAGTTCTGCCCCCCAGATAGTAATACCTGCCATTCTAACCTCGCAAAGATCAACAATAAAAACGAGATACTGCATGAGAAAGCACTTTTGTATCACAAAAGCATTAACACATAAGATAAGCATTGCCAGGTTAGATAGATTTATTCCTACCAAATAAAAATCTCTTAGGTTTCTGATTCTCTCCCAAATACTATAGAGTAAAGCTCTAAGCCCTCTTTTTATGGAATCAGCCAAGCCGGTTAATAAAAAGGAGGCCAGCTCTCCTTTGAAGAACACTCATCCCTGACATATCCTGAGTGATAAGGCAGGACATTGGACAATGACCTAATGGCAGGACAGGAAATTCGCTTTCTCTGGGACAGATAGTGACATGTCAGAACATGCAGCGAGGTCTCAGGTCAGACCCTGTTAATCTGGACAACAGGCCCTGAGTTGATGCTGGGTGGGCGATTATGTTATCCACCCCCAAGCTAAAAACACACTCACATCACATCCAAGAGAATCAAAATACGTTTATTCATTCAACAAACGCTATGGAGCCCCTGCATTCCCTGGTCTCCACCATCTAGTAATTCAATGTAAAGAATGGCAGGAGTGAGGTTAGGAGCTTTCAACTGAAGGCTTTAAATATCATCCCTAAAGTTTGCCTGAAGAATTTAAATAGAAGAATGGAAAAGATCAGTCTTGGTTTTCAGAAAGACAGTGGGACTCCCATTGAGACAGGACGAGCCATCAAGGGCAAGTATCTCAGGAGGAGAGAATGAATTCTAAACTAATAGTGAAGAGAGATGGAAAGGAAGGGGCAGTTTCCAGAAGTAATTTGATGGGAGACCCTGCTGGGTCTGTGTCTGGTAAGACTGGGAAAGGAAAAGGATTTCTATGTTACCTAGATCCCTGGATTGGCATCTTGAATTGACCCTGGTGCCATTGAGCAGGCTGTAGAAAACAGAAGGAGGAGCAGGCATGGGGATTTGGGGTGGTGAGGATGACAAATTTTATTTTGCATTTGGTAAGTTTGGAAGCCTTGGGTGCAGGAGCAGTCCTGGTGGAGACAGGTCTGGGATGCAGACAGCTCTCAGCTGGACTGAGAGTTTTCAGCAAGTGAGTGGTAGTTAAAGCCATGGGATAGGAACTTGGCCAGGCAGCAAACAGACAGTGAACAGACCACAGATCCAAGGCTACAACCCTGGGGATACCTGGCCATATGGAAGCAGGAAAGGTGTCATGGAAGACCAAGAAGGACCAACGGAAGAAATGGGAAGAAACCCAGGAGCGTGTGATATCTATCCGGTGATACCCTACAAGCCAGAATGCCCACAGGTGAGAGTTCAGTCAAATTCACCTGGAATGAGCAACACCAGCTCTTCAAGTTGATGTTTTGAAATTCCAGAAGACATAAATAATAGAAAGTCTGCTGAGTACAGCCCTTCCTAAATGTCTGTGGGGAAACCAGAGAATTGTCAGACAAAACTCCTGCCCTCAAAGCACCTCAATCTATTGATAAAAATTAGATTATTACCAAAATTATTACCTATTACCCTGGGAGCCGTGAGGAATCTGAGAGGGGGCGGAGAACAGTACTAAGGAAGGCTCTGTGGACGGGGGACTTGATATTTGAAAGGCGGCAAAGTATTGGAAGGTAGACTGGGGGCCCACAACACAGAAACAAAAGCCAGAAAGGAAAGGAATGAGGACCGGGTGGGGTGCACCTTGCCTGGAATGCATGCTGTGTTCTTACCTACCCTCTGCCTTGCAGCCATCCTAACTGATAAGCAATTCCTCTAAAACTGTAGCTCTGTCCTGCCTCCAGCTTGGGCACCTGCTGTGTCCACCACCTGCAATGTCTTATGCCCCTGCTCTCATGCACATGCTTGCCCCACACTGATCAATAGACTGTGATCCCCTTGAGGGCAGAAACTGTATCTTGTCTACATACCTCTAGCTCCAAACTTAATGCTATTAAATTCACAACATCACATTTGTCAAATAAATAAATGAATGCTAAGAAACAGCATGGAATGGGCTGGAAGAGGCAGGGAAGGTACTCCAAGAAGCAATATGTTTTTAATTGATTTACCAGATGTTTGAGTTTATAAATTTACTTTACATTATTTCAATGTGAGATGAGCTGACAGATCAATAGATTTTACAGTGCCAGTGCGAGGCCCGAATTAGATTTGGGGAGAAGCAAACATCATCTCCAGATTTAGATTTTTTTTTCCTATCAACTTTTTAACCACAAAATGCATTTTAATCCAAAGCAGTCTGGGTAATCACTTCTGAAATATTGCAACATATCAGTAACAGATACCCTGGAGCCTGGGAGCCTAGCTTTATGGAATGATAAATGTTTCTTTCTTTGACTCCTTAATGTTCGGGGTTACTGGCTTGGGAGAATTCTGGTTGACCAGTTGCCACTTCCTTACGTGCTGGGCTGTGCCTGCCCTGCTATCCAGCCCCATCCAAGTGCACTAACAGGGAATGGCTTCTGGGAGGCAGCAAGCTCAGCAGCCACTTCTCCTCGCATCCTAGCTGGAATCAGTTCTACTTCCCCCACTCATCCAGCCTCACCATGGTAAAGAGACAAGCTTCACAGCCAGACTGATAGGATTCAAAACCTGTTTGCTATACTTCCTAGCTAAGGGATCCTGGGGAAGTCATTTAACTTCCCTGAGACTCAATTTCCTCACTTGCAAAGTGGGGATTATAACATACCTACCTCAAAGAGCAAAGGTTCTCAACTGGGAGTGATTTTTTGCCCACGGGGGATATTTTTTTTTTTTAAGTTTTTTATTTATTTGACAGAGAGAGACACAGCGAGAGAGGTAACACACGCAGGGGGAGTGGGAGAGGGAGAAGCCGGCTTCCCGCGGAGCAGGGAGCCCGATGCGGGGCTCGATCCCGGGACCCTGAGATCATGACCTGAGCCAAAGGCAGACGCTTAACGACTGAGCCACCCAGGCGCCCCCCACGGGGGATATTTGACAGTGTCTGGAGACACTTTTGATTGTCACAAATTGTGGGAAGTGCTATTGGCTTTTAGTAGGTAGAGGCCAGGGACGCTGTTAAACATCTAGCAGGGCACAGGACAGTTTCCACAACGAAGAAATATCCAGCCCTGTCAGCAGTGCTCAGGTTGAGAAACTCTGCTCTCAGGGTTATTAGGGAGCATTCAGTAAACATTAGCCCCCACCTCATCATCAAAATCCCATCATCCCCCTGGCCTCTAGCCCCTTGTTCAAAAGCCTTCCTCATCTGTGTTCCTTACCATCACCACCACAAAGATCCTGACGAACGCCCACATCTCACACCTGTGACTTCCTTCTAATTACTCTTCCTTGGCTCCCGCCTTGGACCAAAACTCCCTCGTGCCACTGTGAGCTCCTCATGGCCAGCGACTGGCACTTTCCTGTTTGTGTCTTCAGCGCCAGCCTCAGTGCCTGGCACGTACTATGTGAATATTTGCTGAGTCAAATCCAAGATGAATGACTTTGCTGAATGACCAGATCATCTGTTTCACTACCCCCTAGGTGCTAGCCCCCAAAAGATCACTCAAAATAAAACGCAAACATAGAGCCATCTCCTCCAAAGTCCTAACCTCCACTTATAACTTCATTTCCCACCACCCTACGTGAACCTTTCTTTAAAACCAAACTGTCGGGACGCCTGGGTGGCTCAGTCGGTTAAGCGTCTGCCTTCGGCTCAGGTCATGATCCCAGGGTCCTGGGATCGAGTCCCGCATCGGGCTCCCTGCTCCACAGGGAGCCTGCTTCTCCCTCTGCCTCTGTCTCTCTCTCTGTCTCTCATGAATAAATAAATAAAATCTTTAAAAAAATAAAAATAAAAAAAAATAAAACCAAACTGTCGTGTTCACTGTCTACACAGCACATCTTACCTGGCCTTGTTTCTGCATGTTTGCTCAATCAATGTCCCCCACCTCGGTACCTTCTCCCTGTTCTTCATGTGACCAAATTCTATGCATCCTTCAAATCACAACCCAAACCCACCTCCTCCCAAAAAGCTTCCCTGATGACCCCAACCCATCAGTAAAGAGAGAGTGCTCTCTTTACTTCTTACAGTTCGAGCTCTTCCTCTGGACATGTTCACTTTCTAAGACTCAGTTTGTTCATCTGTGAATGAGACCCTAATGGAGTTTTTTATGGAGCCCAAAATTCACAATCTTTCTCTAGCCAAGTATTAAAACCATTGAGAAATAACTCTGAATTCTATGTCCACAGATATTATTAAATATTATTTGAGTAGATCTTCTTGCTTATTCTTGATTTTCTTCTGATTTAAATTGTCCAATCCTTCCTCATAAATTAAGAAGGCGAGCTCTTTTTATTTAGTTATTTTGGGAAAGGAGGATCAGGAAAAACCCAATGGTTATTAAAATCCCAGCCTCTAGCCTCCCTGTGCTCCTCAGCCCCAGGCTCTCAGAATGGAAGGTTGACCATATGTTCCAATAAGCTTCACCCTCAGAAGCTTTTAGCTTCCATTAATAAGTGTAATTGAGAGCAATGAAACATTTGGATCTCATTTTAATAAGTCGACAAAATGTAAATGAAGGCTGGTTGACAGGCGCCTTTTGTCCTGGAAAAGGAAGTATTTCCTCCCCCTGCAGCCTGCTATTTAGGGAGATGCTCAGGATGGAGGCTAAGACCTGTTGAGCCCGTGTATGGACAGCCATCTCTAGATGAGGTCTGAGGGGCACTGAGAAGTCCCCACACCCTGTGCATCTCTGTCATTGATCTGACACAGTGCCTGAGATCCCACCAAGAGTGGCTCAGTTCATTCTTATCCACAGGCAGCTTCTCTCTCAGGGTTCCCTCTTAACCCTAGCTTTGAGACTAATCCTGTTCCTGATTTGGGAGAATTTAAGAAGGTTGAGTGAAGAGTAGAAAAAGCACCAGGAACTTCTGCATTCTTCAGAGAGCCTGATTAAAGTTACCTTTTCTAGTTGTCTTTTTCCTACCTGATCTGGGAGACAACCGCACAAGGGCAAAGCCATCAGAGAGAAGTGAAGGAATAGCCATGGTGCTGGGGGGCTGGTAGCTGCCCCAGCAACCCCTCCCAATGCCTGGCCAAGGGGAGTGGTTCTTTCCTTCATACATTCAACAAACACCATGTACCAAGCCTGCAGATTGGGATGATGGTGAGTATTTCAATTCTCTGAGATCCGACGTCTCCTAGATTATCTGGGGTTGTTGTGCTGGTTTTGCTTAATGGAGGGCAGGCTGGAAATATTTAGAACTTCAGATGTGCACATTCTTGACCTAGAAATCTCACTTCCAGACATTTATCATACAGATACATTTGCACGTGTGCAAAGTGGCACAGATACAGGGATATTTGAGGCAACATTGTTTATAATAGCAAATTATTGGAAATAACCTAACAGTCCATCAAAAGAGGAATGATTAAATTATAGTACAGCTGTGGAAAAGGCACCACTGTGTATACCTAAATGAAATGCTCCCCAACATATTTTGTTTAATTAAGAAAGCAAGCTGCAGGACAGTGTGTGGGGGATGAATAATATACCTGTCTATGTTTGTAAATACACAATCTCTGGAAGGACACCCAAGGAGCTGGTAATGGCGGTTGGCTCTGGGAGAGAAGAAGGAGGTAGAAGGATGGCTTACTCTTTCTTTTTGTTTCCTATTTGTATCCTTTTAAATCTGTGCCCAATGCATATTTTCAAAGAATAAGTAACTTGACAAAAGGAAAGAAAAGCAGGAGTTTTATATGAGGGTATGAACCCCAGCTGCTCCACCTATTGAGTACCTGGGGTAGGCTGTCTATCCTTGCTGAACTTTGGTTTCCTCAGTTTTTAAGCATGGATAATGTTATCCCCCACACCAGATTATCATGAGGACTGGAAGAGACAGTGGCCCATGCTAGGGGCTGAGTAAGTGGTACCCACAGCCACCAGCATCCCAGTCACCAACATCACAGCGAATGAAGAGCACCAAGTGTCACAAAAAGGCTGGTTTGGTGCCTGGATCAGAAGATGGATTTGTTCTCTTCTTGGCCACACACTGATCCCTAACACTGACTAGGACCAACTCCAGCCTTGAGCTCACTGTACTCCTAAGTCCCAGTTAGTTAGCTCCCGATCCATGATCCTAGTCATGACTAGGGCAGGGTGCTGGCCTAAGTGGAGCCTGCAGGAGAGCCAGAAAAACACTGGAGAGTCAGATTAGAGGCGTGGCCGTGACAATCTTGGTTTAAAAGCTTTCCAGTATAATTCCCCTCACTGCTGGCAGGAGTATAAATTGGTTCAACACTTTACAAAACTGTTAGGCAATATTGACTAAAGCTAAGCATAAACCCTACCCTATAACCAGCAATTCCATTTCTCAACATATACCCAACAGAAATGATTGCATATGTCCACACAAAGACTTGTACCAGAATGTATGTTCATAGCAGTTTGATTTATAATAGTCAAAACTGATAACAACCAGAGTGTCCATCATTGGAAGAACAGATCAACAGACTGTGGTATATTCATGCAATGGAATGCTACCCGGCATTAGGAAAGAACGAATTACTGGTGGCGAACACAACATGGACAAATCATACAGATATCACACTGGGTTAAAGTAAATCCAGACACAAAAGTAAACATACTGCATGCATGCAACAGCTGGGAGAATTTAGCAATGGTGACAAACTCAAAATAGTCATTATCTTTGAAGGGTAGGTACTAATGGGAAATGGTACAAAGGAACCTTCTTGGATGATAGAAATGTTTAATATCTTGCTCTGGATGCTGTTACATGGACGTCCACAAAGGTAAAAAACCATCAAGCTGTGCATTTAAGATTTGTGCATTCCATGCATTTTATGATATTTATATTATATAAATTATATAAAAAGAAAAAAAGTAATAGTAAAATAAAATGAAACTTCTCTCATAAAGTTTTCCCAAGCTTCTCCCCATGCGGCCGACCCATCCTGACTGAGCAGAAAGTCCTTCCAGTGAACGAAACTGTCATCCCTCCCATAAAGAGCGGAGCCTTTCCCACCTGGCTCTGTTCACACTGGTTCTGAAAAACATGTCTACCTGGAATTGCCTTCTTGAGAGGCCACCCTGTCCCTCCGGGGTCTGGTGGCGGCAGCACGCTGCTTGCTCCGCGGGGGCTTGGGCGCAGGACACGCACGCACGTGGAGAGAGGGCAACACCTGCGCGGTTAAGCCGCGCTCCGTGGGAAGCGCGCCGCCCAGCGGAACCGCACCTCCCCTCAGCTGCGGAACGCAAATCCACCTACAACTTCCAGGAGGAGTCCTTTGTTACTTGTGAGGTGTGGAAGCCGGAGAGAAACAGATGGAAATTAGAATTGCTAATGCTCCCATCTGAGGCCCTTGGAGGCGGTTGGCTTCTACTCGAAGCTCCCTCTGCTGGTTCTTTGGAAAATGCGGCCGTTTGGCAGGTATCTATGCTCCAGCCTGAACGGGCCTCAGAGAGGGTATTTGGTGCTAGTAAGCTAGCTTCCACAATGTCCTCCTTTTCCATCTCTTCCCTGGAGCCCCTGGGGTGGCCATCACAGATGTCCTGATCAGCGTCTGGGCAGGAGCCCCAGGAGGCCGAGGGAAGGCTGTGAGCCCGGCTGACCGCTTGGCATGTCTCCCTCCCGCCCCGTGCCCAACACCCCCGCCTGTGCCCAACACACCCGCTCACCCACCCACCCACCCACCCACCCACACACACACACACACACACACACACACACACACACGGGCTCTTTCTGATGACTGGTTCCTCAGGGAGAGACTGGGAATTTCACCCACGGAGTAGTTTTCCCAAAGAGTGTGGAAAATCACCGCAAACACTACTGTCTTCCGAGCCCTAATTTACACAGACTTGGAGGGTGGAGAAGAGGAGGCCTTCCCATCCAGAGTTACAAGTCACTTAAAATAAATGCATCTATTTCCATCTCTGGGCCCCCTCCAGGGAATCTTGTCCCTCAGGAATTCTCAGGACTGTTGTTATCTGGAGAAAGCTAGAAGATTTGAGAACTATGCCCAACTGAACATAGGTCTCTGCTTTTGTTCTAACCTAGGGCTTCTGAATTCCCTCCTTGTCCTTAAAAACACTGGAGGTGTAATTCTAGCACCTTCCACCCACTGACCCCTGGGAGTGGGGTACGGAGGGAGAGCAGGAATGTGCTCTTTTTAGACTCTTTAGCTTGACCCCAATAACAGCTATTTAAAGCCCTGTCAAGCTAACCAGTTGCTGCAGTCTTGTCAGAAATATGTCTGTCTTTTTGTTTTCATTTCTCCAATCCCTAAATGTGATTGGGTTTAGGTAAAACTTAGTTTTAAAGTCCTCAGTGAATGTTTGAATGGACAAAGAAAGGAGGGGCATCCACGTGCAGCGGGAAGCTGACCTCCTCTCTGGCTGGCTGGCGGCGGCGTTTGCAACACCTCTGGCATTGGAGAATGGGTATGTTCAGATCCACGGGACCCGGGAGGACAAAGTGTAAACATCACAATCACCTGGACCCCGAGGCAATATATTTGGAAACATCTGGTTGATTGTTTAAAGTGTTATTCAAATGATAATCCCAGCTGGTCTTCATGTTGTCTGCACTTGGGCCCACATGGTAAGAGCCACATGTGGGCCGCATTCCCAGGGACTTCCCTAGGCCACATGGGAGTCCGTTCCTGACTCCACTACAAACCATTGCCACCCTCTCCCACTTAAGGAAGCATCTTGCCCTGCAAGGGAGTGAGCAGGATGCTGTTATGGGACTAGCAAGAAATCTGCTCTAATCAGTTCAAAAAGTGAATCTGTCACAAATACCATTTTTAGGGACAGACTGTGTTGAATACTGGGCAGCCAGAAACCCACCGGTCAAGTTCTTTCAGAGACCGTCCACACATATGATCCACCTGACCTCCTCCTGGACTCAAGGTTAGTATTGCTCAGCCCCGTCTCATTCACCATGCTGACCGTGGCTGGGGGCCTGCTGGACTCGATACGGGTGAATGCTGTGTGGCCCCAGCAGCAGGACAGGAACTGGCAAGAGGAGGCCAAGGAGGACCCTTGGGCAGAAGGGCCATCTGAGGAAGAAACTGCTATCTGGGAGGTGGGCACGGCCTAGAAAGGGATTGAGCAGGAGGGTGGTTAACTGCCCAACATCCATTCATCCAGTGCACACAGGCTGTCGATAGTTGCTATGCTCAGGAGAAAGAAGGTTGAGTGGCCAGAGAATGCTTGATCAAAATTAAATGGGTTTCTTTTCAGCAAGACTTCTAGGAGCCTTTAATGTTCCTATGATGAGGGTTATAGTTTGTGGTACTTAACACAGCCTGTTAGATCTCAGATTCCTTTTCTTTGTTTTCTAGAGCATCTGTATAGTGCAATCAAATGTACTATTCTTTTGTTGATTAGGTCAAGTTGGAAGCTATGTTTCCCAGAATCTCCTCTCTATGGTTCCAAGTTCAAGTTGGCTAAAAGTGGAACTTGCACGAGATTTGGGAAGTAGAAGTGAAACAGTAACCATTTCTCTCTTAAAGGTTTCTGAGGTCAGAGAAGGTGACAGATGACACAGAGGTGCCTGATGGGTTCCAACTTGTTCCTCACGAACTCTGTGCCTAGCTCTTCTTCCCCATTCTAGCCCTAATCACCAAGAGTGACCCCAGGCTCACCACTAGATTCTTGGTAACCACAGAGGTGGCAGCTACAGATGAAAGAGCTGTCCATAGACCTCTCCGTGAGTGTCCCCTTCACATTTCCACGTCAGCAGTGGGACCTGACTGGAGTCTCAGGTTTTCCCTGCACGCTCTGACTTTCCTATCCACATCAGGGCTTCCAGAGGATAGATGGTGACTCTTTATGATCCTCCAACTTCCCCTTCCAGACTGTATTAGTTTGCTCAAGCTACTGTAACAAAGTATCACAGGCTCTGTGACTGAGAAATTTATTTTCTCACAGTTCTAGAGACTGGAAGTCTCAGATCAATGTGTTGGCGGGGCTGCTGTCTTCTGAAGTCTCTTTCCTTGGCTTGTAGATGGCCATCTCCCCTCTTTGTCTTCATACGCTCTTCCTTCTGTGTGGCTCTTACCTAATCTCCTCTTCTTATAAGGACACTGGTCATATTGGGTTAGAGCCCACTCTAGTGACCTTATTTAACTTGAATCACCTCTTTAAAGACTATTTCCAGATACAGTCATATTCTGAGGTACTAGGGGTTAGGATTTCAATGTATAAATTTGGGGAACATAATTTAGCTCATAACACAGACTTTCACTTCCAGCTCCCCCACAATGGTGGAAAGTCTAATTTTTACAGTAAACCTCCTATTTGAGGACATGCACACTTTCCAAGTCCTGACACAGAAATTGGTCATGGAAGTGTGATGCTGTTATAGAACACAAAAATGAGTGGCATTGGCTTTGGGACTAAATGGCAGGCAGTGGCTGAAGAGGTACGGGGTGAAAGGGTACCCCAAACTGCAACCCACCTCCAGCCTGCAGAGAAGCAGCAGGGGGCTCTGGCCAGGGGTGGGCTGGAGTCCCTCACAGTCAAACATTCAGGGGATGACCCCAGACCAAGACTTCCAAAGCCTCCCAGCCATGACTCACTTTGCTGATGGCTAAGCCCAGGATCTGAAGAGGCAGTCCTTGTCAAGGATGTCCAGACTGATCCTGCTGCTAAGCAGAGCACCAGACAGGAGCCTCCAACCCGTGGCAAGAGCTATCTTCACCAGATGACAGACTCACATGCAAAGCAATTAGACAACCACCTAAGACCTTCCATAATTAACTGTCTATGTGTATGCCACAGACAACGCATGTCAGTCCTCTCCCCTCCACTCTGCTCCAGCCAAAGCAAACCACTTACAGTTTCCTGAAATGTCAGGCTATTTCATGCCTCAGGGCCTTTGTTCTACTGCTCCCTCCTGCCCGGAAGCCCTGCCTAGCCCGGAAGCCCTGCCTACACAGCAGCCTCGCAAACATCTATTCATCTTTCAAGTATCACCTTTCTATGAAGCTTTTTCTTTTGGCACCCAGGTGTGTATCATTTATTAAGCACTTGCCATGTGCCAAGGAATGTGCAAAGTACTTCATTTGATCTTCCTGATAGCCCTGTGAGTGCTTCTTAGCCCCTCATTTGCAGGTGATTTAACTAAGATCCAGAGAAATGAAGTGATTTCCCCAAGTTCACCCAGCTTATAGGTGGTGCAGCTGGGCTTCAAACTCAGGCCATTGTGACCCAAGTGTGGCTCTGAACATACTCTTATATACAATATAGTCTGCTCCCTTGCAGCCAGGTTTGAGCTAGAGGCTGAGGCCACCCCAGGTCCTTACTAACATCCTGTTGTGTGTATTACAATGGTCTAGAGCTCAGCAACCCCATCTGAGAGCAGTCCTTGCTGAGCATGGCACCTGCCAGTGTGCAGATCCCTCCTGAACTGCCTGGACAGGACAAAGAAACACCGGTCTACATCAGAAGGGGCACTCTGTGCCAAGGGGCAGCTCCCATGTATGTATGGGAACTTTATAGACAATCTAGGTGGAACTACAGACAATGAGAGAAAGGAAAGATTGTTTAGTCAGTGGTGTTAGGAAACTGGCTGGTCTTAAGGAGGCAGAGAATACTACATGGCCGCTTTATGTCAAAAGATTCCGGACAGAATAAACACGTAAGCCGGGAAAGTAAAATTATAAACCTCATAGAAGAAAATGTTGTTGAATATCTATAATCAAATACCCAAAAGCACAAACCATAAGGGCTAAAAGGACAAAAATAGGTAGCTATCACAACTTGGTAGTCGTGGGGTTTAACAAGAGCACCACAGCCAGAGCTGACAGATCAATGACAGACTGGAAGAGGGTATTACAACATCTAATATGAATAATGGGTTACTATCTACCCTAGACTCTACCAGGAACTCCAAGTTATCAAGAAAAAAGACAGGAAACCCGATATTTTTAGAGGAGCAAGAATATGAATAGGCAATTCACAGAAAATGAATAATGAGGTGATGCTCTTATTCCCTAGTAATCACAGATATGCAAATTAAATTATGAATGAGACAGTGCTTTGCAGGCCTCGCAGTAGCAGAAACTGGAAAAGTGGGTAATTCATAGTTCAGGTGAGGACATGAGGAGTTGGGAATACTTGTGCACTGCTTGCTGGGAGTTCTAAGTTGGAACAGCTGTTTTGGAAAGCAATTTAACAGAATTTAGTAAAATTACGGGTATTTATGTCCTATGATCTGGCAATTCCACTCCCATTTATACAACCCAGAGATTTTCCACAGATCTAATAAGAGAACCAGTATAAGGATGTTTGTCAACAGCATTATTATTTCTAGTAGCAGGAACTTAAACTTGGGGGTCCATCACTGGAGGGATAAATTAAGCAAAATGTGCTGGAGAATAAAATACCAAGCAACAGTGAGAGGCTGTGGACTAGATGCACATAAATCAATATGGATAGATCTTAAAAGCATGCATTTGAATGGGCAGAGTCAGAACCAGAATGGGCTTTACACCACAGTACCCTTTAATTAAATTAAAAGCCAAGTATGCACAAGACAACTCCAGACATTTGACAAGGAGACATGCATATTTAAATTTTTACATAAAGCTCATTACAGTAAGAACTTTTAGGGGCTTGGGGGGTGGGGGGTTGGAGATCAGATGGGAGAGGAAATAAACAGCTAAGAAGTAAACAAACAAACAGACCTGGAGGGGGGCCTTGTGTGGATAGGTGGCGATGGTGAGGATTGAACCCAAGGGCATAAGGAGCTCCACCTCAGGAGCTGAGGTCCTAACTGAGGAGGAGAAAGGGAAGCCCCCTGGAGGGAAAGCACAGGAGCACAAGAACCAACTTGCTAGGGATGGCCCTAGAGTAAACTGTACAATTTCTAACCCTGGCTCTGCCACTTAATGGATTTGACCTTGAACAAGTGACTTCACGGGACTCGGCCTCGGCCTCTTCAGTGTAGAATGGAAATGCTAGCCGTACCTACATCAAAAGATCATTTGAACAAACAGTTAGATGGTGTCTATGCACAGCACCCGGTAAGTAGCAGGGGCTCGGTGAACATGAGCCACGACTGTTTCTATATCAATTCTGTGTTCGACAGTACTGTCGTGTACTTTAAAGTCCTAAAGGGATGTGACAATGAGGACACATATGGGGTCTTTAATCAGCAGTTGCACAGATCATTTCATTCCACCAGCAGGATAGTCTTTCAACCCTGGACGTTGTTACAACCACCTTCTCCCTAGAAACCACAATGGCCTCCCCACTACCTCTTTTGTATCAGACAAGATGCTGGTGATGCTGCAGAGAGCTGGACAGGAGAAAGCAGGAAGGCTCAGACGCCTACCTGGTTTTTGTCCTGGAGCTGGACTCACTGTGCTCATAATCTGTGTCTTATTGTCTTTATCCCTAAATACAGATAAAAATAGTATTCCCACAAAGTTGTTGTGAGTGTTAAAATGTGTCACTGTCCAGAAAGCTCTTAGAACAAAGCAAGTGCTTTGTAACTAATAGTTACTGTTACTATTACTAGTGGGGGGGGGGCGGGCAGAGGCACTCCCAGGAGAGGAGAGGCAGGGCCAGTCTGGATTAGGTGAGAACACCCTAGCAAAGATGGAAAGAGGAGGGAATAGTGTGTGTACAGTCTACAAGGGGCCCTCACTTCTGCCTGGAAGCTACTAGCTGGGGTGTGCAGTGGGCTTCCAGTGCCGCAAGACCCCAGTGCTTAAAGGAAAGGGTCTGTTAGCAAAACAGAGTCCTGGGGATCAGCCCCTGCTTCACAGCTGAGCATGCTGGAGAGCAGACACTGTCAGATCAGGAAAATGATTTTATTATTCTTATAAATGATTATTCGACTTCCCTTGGGAACTCAAGAGGAGCTTATAAGAGAGAAACTCAGCTTCCCAATGACGGGGCTGTTTTCAAATCAGAGTTGGCATTTGCATCAATTTTGCTGAGGGTGAACAATTCTTTTTTCCCACTCCAGCATGATGGAGTGGGATAAAAGAGCTGGGTCCCTTGCACGAGAGGAAAATTTGTCTGAAGCTGCAGCCCTGGGGAAACTATGAAGGGTTGTTGGCTCAGCCGGTGTGATGGGAAGGATGACTGTGATGAGGAACAGCGTGAGGGGCTGATGGGCTCCAACAGGATATGGTCAACTGGTGACTTTGACCAGAACACCTAGCCTCCTCCCCAAGGCATCAGCAGGGAGGGCAGAAGGCTGGTTGGGGGCCACTGTGGCAAGCGCTTCCCAAAACCCATTGGAGGCATCACCTGTTCCTAGCTGGGCAAGTTTCCGTCCATTTTTGCTTTTAATTGACTTAGGGCTTGTTCTGATTTTGCTGATTTCTCTGATTTCTACTCTGAGCCTCCCATTCACAGGTATCAGAAATCTTCACAGGGCTCTTGTCTGAATTAGATAGTCCATGGCTAGACACCTCCAGTGTTTCCCCATGGCCTCAAGATCAGTTTACATTTCCCAGACTGTTCCCACCTGAAGTCCACTTGCCCAAGACTGGCTCTACCTTTGCTGGATTTTATTCCTCCCTTGCATTCAAGGTCCCCCCTCCACAATCTTCCTCTCTGACCTAGACTCCCCGTGGACCCTCTGCTCCCTCCAGACCCTCTGCAGACCCCCTGTTCATTCCCACTTCCATAATTGTGTTCATATACCCACCCTGAGCTGCCCTCTCCACTCCTTTCTGCCTCTCATCAACAACTCCATTCAACCTAAGTTCACTGAGCATCCCTGGGCCAGACTGTGGGCTGGGGGCGAGGGGCACAGAGAAGACCAAGGCGGAGCTTCTGCTCTCACGGAGCTAGTGAGGGGGAGAGATGGCAAGGGGGAGACCAGCCACAAGGACTGGGAACTCAGTGTGTTCAGCAAAATAGTAAGAGAGAGCACACCGCACAGTGGGGCACAAATGGGGGAACAGTCAGAGGAGGCCCAGGATACCCCTTTCCGGTGCCAAACCTGGTTCCATCCACCACCTCCAAAGAACCTCCCTGACCCTGCCAGCATGACCCTCCACAATGCATCTGAGCATCTGAGAGACAGTCTGTGAAAGGTTAAGAGTGCACTTTGAAGGCTGGCTGCCTGAGTCTTGAATCCCAGCTCTATCGCATGCTACCTGTGTGTCTTGTGCAAGTTACTTAACCTCTCTGAGCCTCCGTTTCCTTATCTGTAAAATGATACTGGTCTCCCACCTACCGGTGTGATTATAAGGATTAAATGACATAAATGTGTCGAGCACTACTTAGAATAGTATTTGGCACAGTGTTAGTACTACGGAAGTGTCTGCCACTGTGATCGAGGGCCTTCATGACACACCAGCAGTGGGTCTTCTCCAGCACACCATCGCTGCCCCAGAAACGCTGCTGGTAGGTGGCGTTCAGCTAGAGCTCGGCTTTCATCTCTCTCCATACATATATATCCGCATAACACTCCGCTTTTATCTCCATAATGACAATTCTTTTGTTGATCATAATCTACCTCATTGGCTCACATACTATCCGTTGACTCCCAAAGAGTGCTAATGACACTGCATGTGGATGGGCATTTTTAAAAAAATAATAAAGAAACTTTTGTCTTGAACATCTAAGAATAGACTCTGCAGTTAAGTCTTCCAGCTTCAGGCCTCGGACAGAATTGGAAGAGGAAGTGATCATTTGTCGTCTTTCTTCATAAGCTGCATTTCTGGCATCACTTCAGTGCTAAATGGGACTTGTTAAAAATAGTTGTAACAAGCACTTTGACAGACTCCATTATGGATAGCGGAGAATGTAGCCACAGAGAGTCAGCATGTGTGAAATCTGACCCAGCTCCAGCCGAATGGCCAGTGACTGTCGGGGGCTGTGCCCAGTGGCAGCAGGGACACTGGCTCGAGAGGACCCTTCGGGAATATGGTATTGGTTTGACACGCAAGCCCTACATGTCTCCATCCTACAGCTGACACTTACTCCCCAGAGCTGGAGGTGGGATCAGCCAGATGAGAGGCCGATCCTCCCGCAGTGCCCACCGCTCTGCTGGGACCCGTGAATGAGACCCCTCGGGAACACACCCGAGGGCTCTTCTTTTTTGGAGCCTTGTCTCTTCAGGATCAAGTCCAGGTCAAACCTTAAAATGTCGGCGAATATTGGCCAAGAACCTTGTCCACAGGCAGTGGGCTTGGCGGGGAGGAGGGCCTGTGCAGACAGGGAAGAGCCCAGCCCGGCCACTGAGGTGCAGCATCAGGGGTGGAAGGAGCTGGGTCTGTGAAGGCGGCTGCCCCTGGATTCTGTGGAGCTTTCACAGGTGCCTTAATCTTGGTACACTCTGGTTCGCCATCTGGGAAGTAGGGGTCATGATAATTGCCTCATGAGAATATGGTAAGGAATTGCGGTACCTCATACTGCAAATTGGTAGCGATTGCTCTCACCGTGGAATCACTAGGAGAGACACCCCAGCGGAGTCAGGTGCCGTCAGTGCAACAAAGACCGCGCCAGGCAGGTGCGAAGATGCGTCATTCTGGGGAGAAAGACACGGATGTCCTGCCAGCCGGCATCCCAGGGCGGATGCTGCCGTGGCGTCCACCCAAAGGGGCTCCAAGGATGGCGACTGATGCCCACAATTTTATGCCTACTCTTGCCCCTGACCCTCCCGTTACCCCTTGCCAAATGTTGCTGCCAATTCCAGACCCTCTGCTCCACCCCTCTGCAGCCCCGGCCCACTGAGTCTTCCTCTCCTTTCTCCTCCCCTTCTCCTCATCTTCCTCTTCTTCCTCCTCCCCCTCCTTCTTGGTTTGCTCTAATCACACCACTCTATCTTGTCTTCTTTTGGCCAGAGGGAAAATGAGAAGCCAAGTTGGGATCAGGGAACGGAAAGGAACATCTTTGATTCAAGTCAATGTGGCCACCAGCGGACTAGGGCCCAAGGTCTCCATCTGGGTGTGCTCCCATCTGGAAGCACCCTTCTGGGAGAAGACAGAGAGCCCCCAGAGCCCAACCCAAATTAGTACATATCGGAAAATGATAGCCCCGAGAGGGAGAGGGATTTGAATCTTTGCAAGCCCGTGGCAGAGCTAATATTCCAGACCCCAGTCAGGATCTTTCCCCTAGATTTGGTCACACAGTATGCAGGCTGTAAGGCATCTTTGGGATTTAACATCCAGCCCTTTCTTCCAAAGGTAGGCAGCTGAGTCCCAGAATCTAAGCTGCAGGCCAGGTTATCAGCTGAGCTCAAATGGAAACTCAGGCCCCTCCATTCCTTACTGCCTTCACCTTCCCCACCCACCGGCCCATCCGCTTTAGAAGGTCTGCAGAAGTGGGAACAGCTCCCACTCAACACCCAAACATTCTGTTCTTTGCTCCAGCATGTGTGTCCCCCCACGGCACCCCCCCCCACACACACACACAGGCACCACCTGTTGATAATGACAGATGTGGGGGATTGTCTCTTTTCCCTCTTTGCATTTTAAGAGACATTCATCAATTTATCAATATTTACCCATCAATCAACAAGTGAACTTCCTGATGCTCAGCACGATGTTTACTTCGACGTGAGAATCAAAGCAGAAGACACCAAATTTACCCTCAAAGAACTCACAGTAAGGTGGGAGAGACTAGCCTAGCACCTGACATGAGTCTGGGCAGCAGACGAGCCTGTGCTGGGGAGAAGCCCCTGTGTGAATTCAGTGGCAGGGAAGCTGTGGAATCAGGGCAGACTGCAGAGAGATGCCATGTTCGTATTTTTTTATGACAGTTTTATTGAGATACAATTTACATGCCATACCATTCACCCACTTAAAGTGTACAGTTCAGTGGTTTTTAGCATATTCACGGAGCTGTGCAACCATCACCACAATCACTCCAGAAAGAAACTCTGGACCCACGAGCAGTCACTCATTATCTCCCCTTTCCCAGCCCTAGGCAACCACTAATCTACTTTCTGTCTCTATAAATTTGTCTACTTTGGATGTGTCATGCAAATGAAATCATACAGTGTGTGATCTTTGGTGACTGTCTTCTTTCACTTAGCATGATGTTCCATGTGATAGCATCTCTCAGTACTTCATTCCCAGATATGGCCAAATAACATGCCATCATATGGATATACCACATGTTCTGTACCCATTCATCAGCTGATGAACACTTGGGTTGTTTCCACTTTGGGGCTGTTATGAATAATGCTGCTGTGAACCTTTGGATGCAAGTCATCGTAGCGACGTGTTTTCATTTGCATTGGGTATATACTTAGGAGTGGAATTGCTGGTCATACGGTAACTCTGTTTAACATTTTGAGGAACTGCCAGACTGTTTCCAAAGGGGCCATAGAAGTTTATAATTTTAGCAGTGATATAGGAGAGTTCCAGCTTCTCCACATCCTTGCCAACATTTATCTGCGTTTGTGATTACAGCTCTCCTAGTGGATGGGAAGTGATATCTCAATGTGGTTTTGATTTGCATTTTCCTAAAGACTAATTACGTTGAACATCTCTTTTCATGTGTTTATTGGCCATTTGTGTATTTTCTTTGGGAAACTGTCTATTCAGATTCTTTTTGCCCTTTTTGCCTCATTTTTAAATTAGGTTATTCGCCTGCTTCAATTTTAACCCTTTGTATATTAAATAGACTTGACTTTCAGTTCTGTTAGGATTAGTAAATAGTTTAATCCATCAACTCTAGAAATATACATTTTAAAACATGTTTGACTCCCATGCTCCAAATTTTATCACATTTTTCACATTATTCCAAAGTTTGGTTGGAAAACAACAGATCATCAGACAGCCAAAGGGACAGACATGAACTGTTAGGAAGACAAGTGTAGGCTTCAATCCTGCAAACTAGAGTTTCTGAATGCCCATTTCTCGCCAGACATGTGAGGGGGGTCAGTGCTGGCCATCTTTCTTACAGCCCTTCAAGCAAAGTGGGAACCAATCTTAGAGAAAGGAGAAGCAGCACCTGCCTGTGGGACAGAGGCCCAACTTGGTCTAGAGGCAACAAAATTGGAAATGACTCACACCTGGGAGGAGATTCTATACCCCACTCCATCCTCCACCCACCTGCCTAGTCCCTCACCCTCAGGGAGTCACCAGCCAGCTTGAAGGAGGTCAGTTATGTATGCAAGAGCAGGGGACTAGACTGTGCCCTGTTCAGTGTAAGAAGCATCCTCTGAGCATCTACCATGTGCCAAGTTCTGGACTGGACACCCCAGTATTCCAACCATCCCCTGACCTTCATTAATCACAGTCTGGTGGGGAAACAGGTGATCCGTGCTTTTATAGAGGGTCTCCTAAGAGGTTTGGGGGCACAGTGGGGGAGCTTGGCTCAACCTGGAAGTCCTGGAAGGCTTCCTGGAAGAAGGACCCCAGGCTGGCTCTGAATGATTTAACAGAAGTCATTCATTCAGGCATCCCTGGCTCAGGACACAGTCAATACCTACCCCAGGAGCAGGGGAAACTACAGCGACTTACATGTTCAAGTTTATTTGATCAATAATGCTCGTAATACCTCGGTACTTGATATTTTTTCTTCATTTGTAAATTTCATAAATCTTGGTCAAAGAGAAAGGACAAAACCCTTGTCTACAAGAAATTCCTCTGTTACAGGCACTTCATTCACCTTCTCTGAATTCCGTTTCACCCAGCTCCAGATTTAACCAGGGGTGCTTTATGTTCACCTTTGGACTGTAGCTTTCTCAGAAGCAGGGACAACTTAGCAAGGACAAGACAGTGACCTCCCAGAGGTCAGAAACTGCATCTTTTCTCTCTGCATGTGACTCCCCTGCTCTGAGAATAGAGTCTGACCCACAGCAAGGGTCCTATGGATATTGGAAGGTGGAGGGCAGCCTCAAAGCTGAGCTGCACTGGGCAAGCCTGGGTCTTGGGTCACAGACTCTCTAAGGGGTAGACCAGGTATTGTTCATGTGGGGGTCCCTGAGTTCTTATTTAGGGGTCCCTCCAGCACAGAGCCTTGCAGGGTGCACTGTATACAGCTGATGTTCAATGCATGGCTGTTGAATGTGGCTAAAACATTTTGAAATATCAAATACAACTGAACAATTTTTATAGAATGACGGCCTTCTTTTTGGATGACTTTGGGCAAGTTATTGGAAAGGAGCTAGCAAGAGTGGTCAGGGGGAGTCTCTGTCCCACCCATATTTTCAGCCATCTGATGCCTCCTTCCTGCCTGCTCCCCTGACTTCTGATCTGACCCCTGCCAACTGAAACAGAGCATCTGAGGTACGAATTGAGCTTTCACCTCGAACAAGGATTTCTGTTCCTCAGGGGAATTAGCCCGACAGAGGTGACAGCTGTTCGGGCTAAGGAGAGTTGTCCTCGTGTCAAGGAGCCTTGCACACCTGAACCTTGGGTACAAGGCAGGTGACAGAAGGGGGGACAAATTTTGTTTCAACATACTAGGGCTAGGGCTCTTGGCTAAACAAGCAAGCACAATGCTTTGTAAGAAAATTCACGTTGGGGTGCCTGGGTGGCTCAGTCAGTTAAGCATTCAACTCTTGATTTCTGCTCAGGTCATGATATCAGGGTCCTGAAATTGAGCCCAGCATTGGGCTCTGTGCTCAGTGGGGAGTCTGCTTGAGGATTTTCTGTCTCCCTCTCCCTCTGCCCCTCCTCCCGCTTGCACGCTCACTCTGTCTTCCTCTTTCTCAAATACATAAATACATTTTTTTTTAAATTTCACTTTAAAACTTCTGAAATGGAAGAGGAAGGACTTCATGCACCAAGCAATGCAAAGAGCTGAGCAAGCGTGAATGGGCATAGATCAGTTCAGTCCCAACAGCACTATGTAAAGCCAAGTAAAAATGGTTTCACTCAAGTGACATCATCAGTTGGGTTTTTAGCAATGTGTTCATTGTTTCCCTTTTTATAAAAATGTATATAAAATAATACACATACATGATATCAAGCAACAAATAATGACCTAAAGTTTACAGTGATAAATAGTATCTCCTGACCTCTGAAGAGGCAGCTGCATCTTGAAGCCACGATTGATGCTTCATCTTCAGAGACCCTCATTTTGACACACCCCTCCTAAATCTTCACTCCTAATTTTATATTTGCAATTATTTTTCTTAGGGGGCCCCCAAATTGTGTGAGTTTCAGGTACTGTAAAACCTGGATCTGCCCCTCTCTGACTCCCTCACTATCCTTCATACTTTATACCCCAGTCCTGCTCCTCAGAGGAAAAATAATTCCAACTCTTCTGCATGTTTTCTCTGGTATTCGTCTTCCTCTTGCTAAGCCACTCATAAGGCCAGTCCCTGATCTGTTTTAGGGAACATCCACCAACTCCTACTATGAAGGGTGAGAATTGAGCCCTCTCCCGCTCTCTCTCCCCCCTCCCTCGCCCCCTGCCATCCCACCACCTTTCCTCCCCATCCTCCTGAGTGAATCACGTCATGATTTGTGGATGAATTACTACAGTGTGTATATTTCTAGAACCACATAAATATTGTTCATGACTGAGACAAATAGCATATTATAATTACATGTATTTTCTTGTACACTTTTTCATTTTTTGTGAAGTAGAAATTGCCTTACCCTTTTGTTTGCTTGTTTTCTGGGCATCAATCACTAATTCATGCTACACACTGACTCAGTTGTAAAACAATTTTCAGTTAAGTATATGAGGTAATCTCTGCTTTTTTTCCTGGTAGTATCTTTCCTGGATCCCCCCATCCTCCTGCACCGGTCTGCAAAGCTGCTCTCTAGAGTTGCTGCGCATCTGTCACCGGGGACATCCTTTGTCACTAGCTTGCAAATCCCCTTCACCTCTCTGTGTTGGCTCCTCTGTCTCCTGGATCCCATGGTTCTTGTTTTGGTTTGTTTTGTGACTCCGTCATTTTTGTAGAGCACTCCCTTCTAAAAAATGGGTGCATGAGAGGTCATTGTTCCATCCTTGACAGTTTGGCCACACAGAGAATTCTAGACTGGAAAAGATTTGTCCTAAGGATTTTGGAGGATTGCTCCTTATCTGCCAGCATCCTGGGTTGCTGCTAAGAGTTCTGATACCATTTTGAGTCATACTTATTTTTGTGTGATGCATTCTGTCTCCCTCCCTCCCCCCACCCCAAAAGATTTTAGGATCTTTGCTTCATCTCTAGGACTCTGACCTTGGCACAGGTCATTTTTCATCCACTGTGCTGGGCATGTGACAAGCCCTTTCTCTCTGAAACGCAAGTCCTTCAGTCTGGGAAATGTACTTTTATTATGTCTTTGATAATTTCCCCCCCACCAATCTTCTCTGTTTTTCCTTTCTGGAACTCCTATCCGTTAGATTTAGACCTTGTAGATTGAGTGACTCTATAATTTTCTTTTCCTTTCCTTTCCTTTTCTTTCTTTATTTTCTGTCCTATTGCTACTTTTGTTGTTCTCCATTCTGCAATACTTTTACTGATTTCTGTATGGGCGCTATAAGCTTGGCAGTCAGCATGCTTGTGGGAGCTGAGCAAAGGAAGGAGGCTGGACTCTCCCCAACCAATTACAGACTGTGTCTTGAATCCTCTGTGTTCAGTGCCATCCCCAGTGCCCCCTCTGCTCTGTGTCAGATGTCCTGAATTCAGGGCCTCCCTGGTAGTTTCTTCTGAGCCATCTCCCATAGCCAACCAAAGAAGAGGTCTGGGGGTCTGCCTGCTCCTTACATGGACTTGTATTCTGTCTACCTGTCTTGAGTCTTCCTCTTGTGTTGAGAGATAACTGGGCCTTCCCTCCCTGAACTCTGACAAGCATCCTGGCTATGGACACATGCACTCAGCTACCTCACCACCAGCCTCCCATCTTCCCAAATTCCTTGATCTCACCTGTCCACTGTCTTCTTTACTCCTAATCTCTTTGTCTTGGCAAATTTACACCATTTTTATTCCTTTTTCTGCTTTTTTCTCAATATCTCAGGAGGCAGTAGGGATAAATGCATGTGTGCAAACTACCCTATTTAACTCAAAGGCTCTGTTTTTATTTCTTTTGTTTCAAAAATGGCAATTTATATTGTCTCATACGAAACAGAGCTGTGATTTGTATTTCACAATTTAAAATGCCAAGTTTCTTACATTTTACACTTCTAACACATTTTCAAGAGCCTAAAAAACTTCTCTTCTGGAAATTTCAAGGAAGGATACATTCACTCCACCTCAAATTTTGTATGCCCTGCTTAGGATGCAATCATCAAGTAATCAGTGGGACTTGACTAGATTATTACTACATTATTAAGTTGGACACTCAGGTCCCTGAAAGACCCAGGGTGGTAACAGTGAACATGGAAAGTCAGGTTCCAGACAGGTGGTGAAGAGCAGCCTGAACAGGAGGTGGGTGAAAGGACAGAGAGGAAGGTCCAAGGAAGGTCCAAGGGACATAAGGGTCCCATCTACCTGTTGTCACCCCAACTTCATGGTGCCACTGGACCATTGGATGGGTCAGCCACACCTGTGGGGCACAAGTGAGGCCCAGAACCTTGCTGAACCTGGATTCTCCAGCTGGACAGTGCAGGGAGGAAGCAGGCCTTCAGTCCTTAGAAAGATGTTGAAGGAGTGAACTGACATGATAAATCTGAAAGCTCCTGGAAAAATAAAAGAGCTATATAAATGCACAGTGTCATTATCAGATCTAGTGTGGCTCAGACAAGTCTGGTCCTAACTCACTGTAACATTATTGGGCAAGTACATTACAATAATCTATTGTGGAGATAGAAATATCCCTTGCACATGACAAATGTCTAGAGTACCTGTAAAGAAGAAATGCAGCATTCATTAAAGAAGTTAAAGCCCAGGGCATCCAAGGTTGACTCAGAAAGAGACCTGCTCCATTCCTCTCTTCCTCTGCCATGAAGATCTTGGAAGACATGTGTTAGGGTGGCAGCATCCCAGATGGAGGGAGTCTGGGACCCCAAGTCACCAGGTGGAGGCTAGTCTTTGCTGACCCATATCAGACTTGACCTAAGTGAGAAATAAACTCTTGTTGCCCTAAGCCACTGAGATTTGGGGATTTATTTGTTACCACAGTGTGGTAGCCTGAAGAAGCTAGGGGTCGTCCTGGTGACCAATGGCCCAAGTGAGACTGTGATCCTTGTCCCACTCAGAAAGGGATGAACATGGACTATGGATGAAATAAAGGAAAATAATGTAATGTAATGTTTTTTCCCTTTCTGGAGAAGTCTTCAGCTGAATGCTGCCCCCAAAGCCTGTGTATACCATTGATGTGGGGACCACCATATTAGCCTGCAGATATCCATCCAGAATCAGTCCTGCCTCAAACCTCAGTGAGGCCAGAAGCACCTCCCTCCCTCCACCGACCAATTATCAGGGGTGAGGGAAGACTTTCGCTCTCTCCTTTTCTCCTCCTTGCCTCCAGCCCTGGACCCAAGGGGTGGAGGCCAGCAGGTGTCTGAAAGGCAAACTCCATACCCCCAACTCTCACATGCCAGGCAGGAGAGCAAACCATACCCCCTTCCCCTCTACAAGTCCCCACAGTCATGGTATCTTAGTCCTTCGGGCTGCAATGAGACCAGGTGACTTAGATACAACAGACATTTATTTCTCTCGGTTCTGGAGGCTGGCAATCTGAGATCATGGTGCCAGCATGGTCCGGTGAGGGTCCTCTTCTGGGTTGCAGATGGCCCATTGTATCGTCATGCGACTGAAGGGGCGAGGGAGATCCTTGGGGCATCTTATAAGGGTCTAATTCCATTCATGAGGGTTCCACCCTCATGACTTCAGCAAACTCCCAAAGACCCCACCTACTAATACCATCACCTTTGGGGGTTAGAATTTCAACACATGACTTCCGGGGGGACACAAACATTCAGACCCTAACACGTGCTTGAAGTCTACATAGCAGAAGAGAGGAGATCTAAATGGAGTTTCAGATTGAAACTCAATTTCTAATAACTCAAAGTGACAGAAAAGTGGTAGAATCTGCCCAAGATGTTGCTAAGGACAAAAAAGAGTCAACATATCACAGTTGAGGACAATATTAGAGAAAAATGAAATCATCTCATTTCTACCCCAAGTAAGACTATTCAATAGACCATACATGCATCCAAACCTTGGCATCCGATTCTTAATGTGTATATGAGCAACCAAAGATTTTTTTTAAATCATCCCACCCATTTAACAGATGGGTAAAACCAGAGAGGGCAAGTGTTTTGTCAAAGACACATAGGTCATAGCAAACCTAGAGCTACTTGCATCCGCTGACTCCTGACAGCGTTAAAGGAAACGCCTATACCAGAACTTGTCCTTCATAATCCAGTTCAGGCTAAAGGACAACCTTCTGAATCCCAACTACTGAATGGCCTCTCACATTCCAGGGTAGCCTGAGGCAGTGTGGAAACCAGCTGAGATTGGAGAGAATGCCTCCTAGATGGTGCTTTGCATCCGTTTGAGCATTTGAGCCCAGGGAGAGGCAAGCTGCACGAAGGTGCACTGCATGATGCACTATTTTGCTTGAAGCCCTATGAATGTCAGAACACACACGTCCATATTTACACATAAGCTGAGTAAAAGCCCCAAACAAACCCAGAATGTGAAGATCGTTGGATGGTGTACCACTTTGGACAACCTACCTTATTCGTCCCCTCCAGGATTGTTGACTGGTGAGTTTTAAGAGTTGACTTCCATGAGATCTAATTAAGAAGAGAAATGGAATTAAGTGTGAATAATGAACAGAAAGCTCACACTCACCTCTAAGGAAAGTGGTGTGTTTCCAAGTTGGCCTTAAATACCACTGAATTGTTTCATTTTTCAAAAGCTACCAGCCAGCCTTCCTTTTCTGCTAGAAATTGTGCAAACATGGCACATCTTCAGCACACCTTGCTAACCACGGATTCCATTATATGTTTAATAATTGACTATTCAGTAGAGCATCGATGCATTTTTGCCTGGAACTAATTCACCTTTGTCTGTGCCTCAGCACAAATGTTCAGTGAATCACAGATGGGAATGTAGACGGGCTTCGAGAGCTGCTGCCCAGCACAGAGCCACATCCTTGGGATTATTCATGTCAGGCCCTGTGCTCAGAAATGTTCTAGCATGCTAAAGCCACCTGAAAATGTGATTTATGAAAGCGCGGAGTGCTGGACTATACCTTTTCCCTTCTAATGAGAACTAACTAATCACAGTCTGCAGGCCGCTTAAACCAGTGAAGAAATTGTCGGCTGCAAAATTAACAAAAATGAACACCCTTGCAGCTCATTAAGTCTGCGGAGCTACCCAGTTGGAAATTGGGCTGAGATGTGTTGGCTGGAGAAGCAGGTATAAGCGAATGCATATGTCTTAACTTCTCTGTACTGGAAGGAAAATCCCTACTCCCTCCTAAAGAATTTCCACCTTGCCTTTATTGGTTTGGATTTATGAATTTGAGCAGCACTGCAAACAGCACAAATGGTGCATAATTTTGTGATTAACTGGGTACACAGTCCTGCAGGGTGCTCTCCTGGGAAGGACCATCTCTATGTCTGGGCTCATATGCTGAGCAGGTTTGGCATGGCATGAATGCCATGAATTTAAAAGGGGGTGGGGAAGAACTTATTCCAAAACTGTTCTTAACCCATCGCAATGATCTTGGCTATTTTTGTAGCAGAAACAGACGACTGGCTGGAATAGAAGTGCCCTCCAGCAGAAAAAGGCCCAATTCCCTCTGCCCAGCCATGAAATAGTATTTGAGAATGAGGAAAACGCAGATACATGGGAAATATCTCTTTCGGTCTTTTGTAGAAACTGAGGATGTTATTTGATAGCTGGCATATTGTTTCATAAACTTGTCCATTTACTTAACATTTCCAGCCACAGCATCAGATGTCAAGACTGCCTTCCTGTTGTAACTTGAATTTGTCAATGGAGTTTCCCTTGCTTGGGGATGTAAGGTCAATTTTTTCATTTTAGTGGTTGTCCTAAAGTAATGGACGACTAAATTTATTTATTCTATTAAGGGACCCTACTCTTCTGTTAGGCACAGGGGAGGAAAAATGTTTCTGATTTTCTCTACCGTCCTGATTGCTTTGACTTGTTCCATTTTGCTGACTTGAATGCGGGCAGGCAAATTAGTGTGGGCCCAGGGTCGGGGACTGGGGATCACCAGTGCTTCTTGGGGCCCCCAGAGCTTGCAATTTTAGCCACGATCACAATCAAATCTGCACGTTGGTCAAGATGGGAAAAGTTTGGCCCGCGGATCAATTCTCTTTTTCTTTAATCAGCGAAGTTGTTAAAAAACCCTCAAAACCACTTGCCTAGACCTCAAAGCCTCTTGAATGAACAGGATCCAGCTAGTGTTTTCCTTTTATTATTCTTTTCCAGAATAGTCAAGCTGGAGAATGAACAACCAATATTTTTAGTTATAATAGCAACAAAAACTTATGTAGCACTTACCAAAATGCAGTCTCTGTTGTGTTTGTACCTATTAACATACTCAATCCAATAATCATGTAACTATCTCAAAATTACAGATGTGGAAACTGAGGCACAGAGAGGTTAACAACTTGCTGAAGGTCACACAGCCAGTGGTGGATCTGGGCTCAGAACACAGGCAGCCAGTGCCACATTCTGTGCATCTAACCAGGGAGTAGGAATGCAATGTATGATTGTATCCTTAATGACTTAAGACTTTTGATCTTTTCTTGCCATGAATTCCCTCATTCAGTCCCTAGTAGGTGCTCAGCATTGTGATTGACCTTAAGGGAATAATAAAATATAAATACAGAGGGGCGCCTGGGTGGCTCAGGCATTAAGCGTCTGCCTTCGGCTCAGGTCATGATCCCAGGGTCCTGGGATCAAGCCCCACATCAAGCTTCCGGCTCAGCGGAGAGTCTGCTTCTCCCTCTCCTTCTGTCCCTCCCGCCTGCTTGTGCTCTCACTCTGTTCTCTCTCTCTCACTCTCAAATAAATAAATAAAATCTTAAAAAAAATAAATTTAAAAAAATATATTTAAATACAGAGCATGATCGTTCCCCCCCCACAATCCAAACTGAATGGAAAGGCGAGTACTGCCCAGTGGTGCAGAGCGGGCTTGGAGGCGAGGGATTGCCCGCTGCGTGAGCCCGTAAGCACCTCCTCAAGGCATCCTGCCACCATGCAGATGAGCAGTCACCTCCGGAGGTGGCTATGGAGGGGCGATGGAGGGCCCAGGTTTGGGACAGGGAGCATGTGCTGATATAGCTTCAGTTTGGAGATATTGCTTCTAGAGGAGACAAAGTCCCATCGCAGGTGCTGCTGTTAACGGTACTATGAAAAGTGAGAAGGAGGCCAGGAGAGTTCGGGATGGGCTTCCTGAAGAGGAGCTGAAGCGGTTGGAAGCATGAGAGCAAAGATGGCCATCAGCACATCAGAAGCCATAGCTACATGAGGTGGCCCCCCTCCGGTGGCTGTAGGAGGCCCCTATCCCACCACCTGTCTGCCCCAGGCCTCGGCACTATGACAAGATGGCACCGTGCTACCCTGAGTGAGGAAGGGAGCCCTTCTGAGAAGATGGAGCAAACCCCCGCATGTTTGGCCAAGCCTGCCATCTTCCCTGGGGGAGATGGGAGTAGCACACTGGAGGGCAATGGGAAGATCTGCTTCCCAGGATAAGCTCCCGGACCTGTGATCTGGGGCTTTCCCCAGTACTCAGTGGGGCAGGCATTGCTGGGAGGCAACCAGCGCCTACGGCGCTCCATGCCAGGGCCTGCTGAGTGCTTCAGGGCACCCTGTTCGCCCCTTTGAAGAACTTTTGTTCCGGTAAGAGGATATAAATAAAACCCATAAACATTCATTCAGCCTGGAAACATCCGTTCTTCCTAAGGCAAGGGCCTCAACCAAGTGGCCCACACAGCAGGTTGGCTGATGACTGTGACTGCCTCCAAGCTGTACAAACACAGAGGGGGCCCCCGCAACCTCACACCCCAACGGAGACGCTAGACTGGCAGACTACGGGTTCTGTGGTTCCAGCTACACTGTGAGTTAGGAAGGGCTTGGCAATAGATGATTCTCCCAGAGAGGAAAGGGTCCCTGGCCAGACACTGGCCTGCTTGTTTTCCTGTCCCACATTCTCCCCAATCCTCAAGCTTGGGAAAAAGAAAGTGTCTAAAAAAAAAAAAAAAAAGATTTACCCCATGAGGTAGATGTTAGAATTCCCACTTATGTAGATGAGAAACTGAGCCTTGAGCATGAGAAACTGGCCCACAGCTACACAGCTGCTAAACAGCAGAATCAGGATTTAAGGCCATCAGGCCACGGGCCTGACTCATTCCTCTCACTGCGGGCTGGCTTCTAGGATGCTTCATGGCCAGCCCTAGCCAGCTTCTTTGACTTCACCTTTTCCATTCTTGCCCTCCCTTGTGTGCCACTTCTCCTTCCACTCATGCCAAATTATTTGGATGCCCCGAGTGTCAGTGGGCCATTGCCTAGGCTCTTCTAAATTCCACCTCTGTTTGTCCAACACTCCTCACAGCTCAGCTCAGATGTCATTTGTTCTGGAAGTTTCTCCTGGACATCTCCCCTGCCGCCGCCACCACCACCACCAAGGCTGAGGTCCCCTCTGGGCTCGCATGGCACCTGTGCTTACTTTTATCACGGCTGACTAATGAGCGTCATTGTCCTTTAACTTCTCTGTACCCCTTGGGGCCAGACCGGGTCAGATTCATTCCCTAGTTCAGAGCCTAGACCACAACGTGGCTCAGCTGGGACTCGAGAATTATTTGTGGAACTGATGGTTACCAGCGGGGAGGTGAGTGGGGGCATAGCTGAAATAGGTGATAGAGATGAAGGAGTACCCTTGTGATGAACACCGGGTATTGAATGGAGGTGTTGGGCTGCTGTGTTGTACACCTGAAACTAGTATTACACTCTATTTTTAACTAATGGAATTTAAATAAAGACTTAAAAAAAAATATTTGTGGGAAGGAAGGAACCCTGGCCCCCATAGATCTGCCTACCCCCTTTCCAGCCCTGCCTGGTCTGACCTCCACTACCACCTGACTCTCGGGGCTGGTAATGACACTGATCTCTCTATCCCCAGACCAGGGCACAGATTCCCAGGCTGGGGCAGTAAATTGACACTGCAGTCAATTTTTAGTCTTCCAGAAGGGCACAATTTGTTGGCTGATGATCTGCAGTGAATTTTTAATCACAGATCAGGTGCTCCCCCCAGCCCCATCCCCGCTGCCCCTGCCAGGTCTCCGTGCTGCCTGTGTTGAGGGAACGGACTCGGTTTGACGAGGCTCGGCAGTGAAACTAATCAGGAAGGGGATTGCTACTTAAGCTTCTGCATTCGCTGCTGAGCCTCATGCAAACATTTTCATATGGTAACTGCCCCCTCAGGTCTGGGGATGGTTCAGAGCCCAGAGCCTCAAGAGGTGTGGGGATGGTTTTCTCATACCTAGTCACAAGGGCCATGATTACTAGGAGGGCCATGGTTGGTGGAATGACATTTGGGCTGATGTGGATCTAGGCTTCCCAAGTCAGAAAGTCTTGTGTCTGTGACCTCAAGGAAACTTCCCAACAGCATAGGAGGAGATCTGTCATTAAAGCTATTATTTTACTAGATGCTTACAAGATGCCAGCCAGAGCGCACACTTGCTCTGCAAGCACTATCTTCTTTTATGTCCACAGCATCTATGAGATAGGTTCCATCCAGGTCCTCATGTCTCAGATGGAGCCCAGGGATGTTAGGTTCCTTGCCCAAAGTCACACAGCTGGGAGATGAGAGGTCTGGAGCTTGAGTTCAGGCCTGTCTGATAACAAAAGGCCATGCACTTGACCACTTCAACAAGCAACATGGCCATCTTGCAGATGAAAAATTAGTACACAGTGGAACCAGGGAGCAAAGGAGCAGAGAAATGAGCGGAGGCTCCAGCATCAGCTAGAACAGGGTGTAAGTCTTGGCTCTGCCACTTACAAGATGCGTGGCCTTGGGCGAGTTGCTGAATCTCTGTCTCCTGCAGTGTAAAACAGAGAAACAGCACCTGTCTTGCAAGATTGTTTGCTGCAAAGCTCCTCAATGTGCTGCTTTGAGAAAATCAAAAGCTTTTCACTCTGGCCATCTTCTAGACTCCTGGAGCCGTAAGTCTTCTGTAGCTAGGGAGTCATCCTCGGCTCAGGTGCTCTAGGTCTGTGTTAAAGGTTCGTTCAGTCAATGGCCACAGGGTAAAAGGAGTAATGAGTGTTGTTGAGCCCTGACCAGGATTCGGGCACTGTGCTGGGCACTTTCCTATGCTGGCGACGGGCTGCAAGGCAGGGTGCTTTAGCCATTTCACCGGTAAGAAAAGTGAGGCACGGAGAGGCAAGGTGATGGTCTGGAGGTGTGGTCTGGGGCAGAGCCCGGGCTGTCTGGCCCCACTCCCTCGGCGGCCTCCTCCTCCCTGTGGTTTGCTGTGGCTCTCAGTCACCCACCCCTGCCAGGAAACTACCTTTCCTCCTCAGGGCGTCTGTCCTTTCATGAAGAAACAAGGTCAGGAGTCACCTGTGTAGGTTTGGCTGAATTTGAGGAAAGCACGACTCTGCCAGGATCAGGACTTAATTATTTGGCCTTTTATTTCTTCCCTTCCAAAATAAAATGCATTCATCATGTGGGTAAGAGCTTTTTTCTCCTGTTTGCAAATAATACTATTTAGCCTTCTTTCTACCAAATGGAATTTACTTAGGAGTAAAAAAGAAAGTGAGAGGAAAAAGAGAGAAAAAGAAAGGGAGAGATTACAGTGAATAGAAGACCTAGGGGATATAATTACAGAAATACTGCAGGTTCTGCATTAGCTGGAAAATTGCAGCCATTTCATTGTGGGAGTAAAGCTATTTTCTTTTATTTTAAAGTGGATCTTTCACCTTCCAAAGGGCTAATTATGGTGCTGCCTACATGTTATGCTCATAGGCTCCAATTTCATCTTTTCATTAACCACAATGGCAAATAACAAAATTGGGCCTGCACTCTGGAAGCATCTTCGTGATGGCTCCTGTAACAGGCGGGAGGGACACAGCAATCACTCATCTCGTGACTCAGGCCATGTTTTCCATAATTGAGCCCAACAGGGACTGTGTCAGAGGCCCCTCCTCTAGCTCCGCTGAGAAGAATCCGTAAAACAAAGCTGGTGGGCGGGAGGCGCCTGGAGGAGGTCCAGGGAGGGTCAGCAGAGGGAGAGCCACACAATGGCTGTTGAAAAGTAAATGCCAGAAACTGATGATTACGGAGAGTTTTTAATGATGTGGGAGAATGTCTGAAATATAATGCTTACGAGAAAAAGTGGGATATACAGTATGTGGACAGTATTTCGACTATGTTAGATATGTATTTATCAATATAAAGCCATCGTGGTATTTGACTATATTTGGTCTTTAATACATACCAATTAACAGAATTTTAAAAATATCTATGTATATGGGCACCTGCGTGGCTCAGTGGGTTAAGCATCTGCCTTCGGCTCAGGTCATGATCACAGGGTCCTGGGATCAAGCCCTGCATCGGGTTCCCTGCTGGGCAGGGAGCCTGCTTCTCCCTCTCCCACTCCCCCTGCTGTGCGCTCTCTTTCTTTCTCTATCTCTGTCAAATAAATAAATAAAATCTTAAAAAAATAAAATAAAATATCTATGTATAACTCAAACCTCAATCTTAGAGAAACAGGTATCCAAATCCTCCTCCCTGAGATTTCAAGGAACCTCTGAGAAAAGGGGATGTCATTTTTCTAGGGGTTGCCCCTGGCTTCTTATTCCAAACCCTCCTCTTGGCCCCCGTTATCAATCCCCTTGAGAGATCTCAGCTCAGTCCCACCGTACCCTGCTCCTCTCCCTAAGCCACTTTAACCCTCTCCAGACAAGGACCCCTCTCCTGCCTTCCCCAAAGCACCAGCAACATCAGGCTGTTTTGGGAAACAGACTATTGTCCTAAAGTTTTGAGGACAGTAAGGGCAGGCTGCATCAGAGGGCAGGTAAATGCTGAAAGCTAAAAATTGGGCTTCAGTCTCTGAAGTTCACTCGAACATGCTGGCCCCCACAAGCAAAATCAGCCTGGCTTCTTGTCACTGAAAAGGCAGGCTGACGCTGCTGTCGCTGGGGTTCATGCCCTGCCTGTGTGTGTGCTCCAATTCCTCTCCTGTTCCCATTTGTGAGTCCCTCTCTGTCCTTCCAGTCCCCTGCTCTCCATTCCATCCCCCTTTGTCCTTATCTCCCTCTGGTGATCCCTCACTTTCTCCCTCTGTGTATCTCTGTCTCAAATAACCCTGGGCTGCCCGCTGGGTTCACATCCTTCCTTTTCCGATTTCCAGAGCCTCAAAAATGGAACCTCCCTTCCTCTCTGCTTTCAACCCAGGACTAAAAAACTTCTGTTTGCTTAGTATGCAGAGAATTCAGAAAACTTTTCTTTCAACGTCTCCCTTCCAGACTAGCCAGGGAAAGCAAGGGAGGGGAGCTCAATAAGCCCATTAAGGTGTCTTCCCAAACAAATATATTACTTGTCCTTGTGCCCAAATGCAGAAACAGCTGCAGCTTTAAAAATAGCATGCTTTCATCTTTTGAAGGAAATATGCCAAAATTTTAACACTGGCTGTTTTTGGGTGGCAAGAAATACTTTCGTGTTATTTGTTTCTTCTTATTTTTCTGAGTTTTCCAAATTGCCCAAGGCAAGTGTGAACTACTTTATCACAATAAAATCTCTGATGTATTATGCATCTGCCAAATACCTTATTCAATCTTCACAACAGCCTTAATAGGTAGATATTAATAGCCCATTTAGAGGTTCAGAAAGGTTAGGCAATTTGCTCAAGGTCATACAAGCAGAGGTAGAAATCAAACTAGACCTTGGGCCCATGGTCACTAAATCATGTTGCTTGTAGAGGCATCACCTCCTTCGCCGGCAGGTGCAGAGTCTTCAGCACACCTGACAGCTTACTAGATCATCTAAGCTAGACTCCTCGCCCGACTCCTCACTGTGAATGCTAGGGGTTCTATACATTATGGGTCACAATATTAGCCTTCCCTGGGGGAACAGACGTGGGGTCTGTAACCTATGGGAGAACTGTATATCCAGAGCCTGTTGAACTTGGAAATGGCACATGACTTGCTTGGGTTAATAAAAGATGGATGGAAAGGCCATGTTGCTTCTGCAGGAAGAGCCAGCTAATGGTTCTCCACGTCTCTCTCCCCTCTGCCAATGAGGCAATGACCCCAAGAAGGCCCATGCATAAACCTGAAGTGGAGCAGAGCTGTAGTTGACCCATAATGAACATGTAGCTTGAGCAAGACAGAGGCCTTCATTTTCATAAGCCAGTGAGATGTGGGGTTGTTTGTTATCACGGCATAATGTAGCCTAAGCTGACTGACTCAGGACATGAGAACTGCAAATGCATAGGTAGTTACTAATGCGTTTCATACTTCTTCCTCTTAGAAAAAATAGGAGGAGTCTTGAGCAAAGCATTAGTGTGAAGTTCCACTTGCCCTTTCTGAAAATGATCTTGGGAAAATGATCTCCTCCTCTAGGGTGTATTCCTGCAGCATGCCCTCCTAATGGGGCAGACTGTCGGAATCAGTCCCAATTATAGTCTCTGGAACTGCCCAAGGAGAGACAGGCCAATTAGTGCATGGCTCTAAGTCATTACAGGACCATGTGGAAGAGAGCAGCCAGCCTACTCTCCTTCCCTTGAGCGCCACTGAGCTCCGACCAACTGGAGGCTTGAGGCTCAGGTGCCATCTGGGCAGCGTGTGAAGCAATAAAGATGGACAGAAGGGCTCAGGGGTAGTGCAGTCAATTACCACCTTTGGTCTGAGACCCAGGGAGCCACACCACCTTCACAGACAATCTGCGCTCTCCATGCATTTAGCAAAGCTGCCTTCGAGGGAAGAATGGTGACTTACCCAAAAAGCCGAAGACTCAGAGTAAAAAGAATAGCTGTCATCACTGGGGAATAGGCAGGAGAGAGCAAAGACACTGCCTCTGTCTCTGGATGAAATAGTCAAGAGATTTTTTCAAAGAATCCCTGGGGGCTGGACATGATCATCTCATCCCTAAGTGACTCAATTGGTAGTTCTGTTGCTGAAGTATCTTAACTCAATTTGCTCTTTTCTCAGGCTGTTTCATCATTCTTGCACCCTTTCTTCTGGGCCATCATTCTGTCCTTCACTGTATGCCATTCATTCCTTCACTCATGCAGCTGGTGAGGCCTCTGAGCACAGCACTGTTCAGATATTACCAGCCTGCACAGCATAAGAGGAGCTATGGGCAAGGGGACAGGGCAGGGTCCAGCAGGGAAGGGAAAGACACAGAGCCAAGATTCCCAGCTGGGAATACTAGGGAACAAGTTTTGATACTAGGGAACAAGAACTCAGTGGTGAGGTTTCAGTTCTAGCTATCTGGGATATGGATAAAACCTTTCCCTTGCTACAGATACAACCCTAACCTCTGCCTCACTTTGCCAAAAACTTTGGCACAGAGCCACGAGCTGTGTGGGGAGGTAGGCCACTCCATGAGCTCCCACAGACAAATACTGGTTGGGGTAGAAGGTGTGGCAGACCCGGAGATGCTCAGGAAGTTGTGCTTCCCTAGTGGGAGGGGCATGGCTTCCCGGCAGCCTTTGGCTGTTAGCTTCTTCAGGGTCTGCTCCAGTTTCCAAGCCAAGGTGGAGCTCTCTCAGGGCAGACCCCACCCAATGCCTGGCCAATGCTACCCAACACAGAACTCCTCTAGTGGGCAATCTGTGCTCCAGAGCTGTTTGAGCCAGTGAAGACTCATGTCCTCCTGGCTGCCCGGTCCAGTCCTGCTTCTGACCCTCTCTTTCATGGGTGTCCCTCCCCTGTAAACTTTTTGCACCTTTAACTCCATCTCAGTGTCTGCTTCATGGAAAACCAAACAAGCATGGATAGGCAGCAGGAATGTGGGAAGGAGGAGAGAATGAACAAGACCTTCTCATTCTGGGAGCTCTGTAGCCTGAGTTTTTCTTACCAGCTCCTTCTCAGATGATAGACCCAAGTCAAGAGCTGACTATGTCATAAGGAGTCCTATCATCTGTAAAGCTCTCATCTGAAAGGAGTCAGCACCATTTAGGAGATAGTAGGTTAGTGAGCAGGGCCAGCATGTAGCCCAGCTGGGCAGACTGGTCCTGGACAAGTTACTCTGACTGTGAGCATTGGAGTTGACTATGAAGGGGCCATTGAGTGCTCCAGGCCCCAAGGGACCATTGGAGGTCAAGACCTTGCCAGGCAGTAAAGCAGAAAGAGAAACATGGTTTGACTGCAAGGACATGGATCAGAAAGACACTGTATGGAAGAGGAGGGATATTTGATTTGAGCCTTGAAGAGTGAGCTCCCTGAGGACACAGGTACACACCAGGCTCTTGCGCTGCTCCGCACACATGTGTTTAGAGATCTGCGCAGAGGCCAAGGTATCACTCAGGCCGCCCTGGGCACCAGCAACAGAAACTAATTTTTGGCTAACGTAAAAGAAAAGATTTGTGGGTAGGCCATAGAGGAGCTGAAGAACCAGGCAGGGGGCAGACAGGAACCTGGCAGCTCTGGGACCCTGGGTGGCGGGAGCTCTTCAACAATTCCGCAAAGACAACATCGTGAAAATGGAAGAATGTCACCATTTTCAGTGTGATTTTCTCTGCTCATGACTCAGTTTCTAGGGAGAGGGAGGTACAGTGTCCTCCCGCTAGCTAGGGTGTGCTCTGATGCCTTGATTAGTAGATCCTGCAAGACAGTATGCACACTCCAAGAGGTAAGAAGAAAACTAGGAGAATGTGAGGTCACAGAGCCCAGGGAGAGGAAGTGTCGACAAAGGCAGTGGCCAGGGTTATCGAAGGCAGCGCACAGGGCCAGCCAAATGAGGACAAAGATTTACCCACGAGAGTTAGCAAACAGCAGAGCAATTTCAGTGTGGAGGCAGGGACAGGAACCAGATGCTCTGGGCTGAGGATTAAATGAGAAGAGAGAAGGTATGGACAGATTCCTCCTCTGAGAAGTTTGGATAAGAAGAGAAGGCAAGAGATTGGCTATTAGAGAGGCCATTGTGATGGGAAAGACTTGAGTCTCCTTGAGCGAAGAGGAAGGAGCAGAGGAGAGGCACAGGTAAAGATGCAGAAGAGAATGGTGGTAGTCCAGTCAGAGCCCAGGGATGGAGGAGGGAGCGATGGCCTGGGCAGAAGGGCTGGCCTTAGACAATGTCTTTACCATTGTCATCTGTTCCTTACTGCTCAGAATGTATTATACATCACAGGTTCTTGCTCTTTACTTGCTTAAGAATATTATTTTAGCCCCACTTCAGCCATAAGCTCCTTGAAGGCAGGAATCCTGTCCTTGTAAACCAAACAGGAATGGTGTTGCATAGGGAACCGAGAGACCAGAGTTCTGGGACCAATTTGTATTATCAGACCATGCAAGTGTGCACGTTACTGATACCCAAGTATAGTGGCCTGGTTTTTATTTTTCTTTCTTTTTTTTTTTAAGATTTTATTCACTTGAGAGAGAGAGTGTATGCCAATGTACTAGCAAGCACAATCAGGGGGAGGGGCAGAGGGAGAGGGAGAAGCAGACTCTCCGCTGAGCAGGGAGCCCGATGCAACTGGGGCTCCATCCCAGGACCCTGAGATCACGACCTGAGCCAAAGGCAGCCGTTTAACCAACTGAGCCATCCAGGTGCCCCAGTTTTTAATTTTCTTACAAAGTAAGAAGTCTGCAGGTAGGCAGTTCAGAGCTGGTACAGCAGCTCTGTGGTATATTTAGTATATCAGACTCCTGTGTATCCACGCAGCCATCCTTAGCAAGTAACTTTTGAATTCATGCTTGTCACCTCATAGGCTCAAGATGGCTGCTTGGCCTCCAGGGTCATATCCACATTCCAAGACAGAAGAAGGAAAGAGGAAAGGGATGAGGAGCTCCTGTGTTTGGAAAGCAAAACCTTCCTTCCTGTTAATCCCAAGCAGACTTCTTCTGTTTGCTTCTCATGAGCACCTCTATCACACAGGAGTCTACTCCTCTAAACTACATCCAGGGTTTCATTGTATCCTGGCTCCTGGCATCCCTGAATTCCTCCTAAAAGCACCTTCAGGGTTCTTTTGGGGGATTTGCCTTTTTCCACTACGAGAATCTTAGTGAGATAGTAAAGTCAGGCGCCTCATCTCAATATCCAGAGTCAAAGGCGTTTGCGGACACCTTCTCCAGGATAGCCAGAGGAGCATATCCTCGCCGTGGCCAATCAGACAGTCTCTCCCAGGACTTTGAGCCACACACGAGTGGCCAGAATTGAATTCCCTATCCCTGCAGTGGCATTCTGACGAGCCCAGCAGTTTCTGCTAAGAGATAATTCCTACAGTTTTCACTTTCAAGCTTCTCAGAACTGCTTTCTTCCCATCCCTTTCTAAGCCTGGGTCCCCAACCTTCCTGTACATTCTGAAGGGCCAACCCTCCCAATAAACTCCTTCTACTCAGTTAGTAGAGACTGTTTCTGTTGCTTATAACAACAACAAAAAGTCCTAACTGATACTCCAACCCCATCTCTGACCAGCTGTGTGTGATCTTGAGAAAATCACCTCACCTCTTTGGGTACTCTCTCCTCACGGAAAAATGATGGGTTATTCCTAAAGTGCTTTCCATTGTGAACAATGTATTATATGACTTTGACCTCTTTCAGAGGGCTTCTTTGTACCAAGTGGGCCCAGACAGACATCAAAGCCTGAATGAGAGTTTTAGCTACAGTGGTAGAATATAAAAGCTCCATTAGGAAAGGTAATTTACAGCACTGGGGTGCTGGTGCTCGAACATTCTTTAGGCAACTAAGCCTAGGTAGGCGCTAACCAAAACCCCTTCCACTGCTGCTGGTACCAGAGCACAATGTTTTCATTAGCCAAGCAGGTACCATTTCGTGTCATCTTGCCATAATTTCAAGGGTGCATTTATTATTCTGTGACTTCAACTGTTCTTGATTCTAAGACTGCTTAACCGCACCACTTGTGAAAATCTGTTTTTAGGGAGTCTTTGTTTTCCACCTCAAAATCTCTTTGCAGCAGACAAGCATCTGCCTTAAGAAACTTTGGAATACAGGGGAGAGGCCTCTGTAAATTCATAGCCTGCACCTTCAAGGAAAAATTAGTTTGTTAGAACGACAAAGTGGCCCCAGTTTGGCCTTATGTTCTAGCAAAAGCTCATTGTTTAGCCGCATTTAATAATCCATGAAACATTTCTATTTGCTTTAGTGTGTGAGTTGTGCAGCTGCAGAATGGGTAAAAAGAAGTGGGACACAGGAATAAAAAAAATACGCAGAAAATGAAAATAAGTGAGATCTTAAATATTTGATCAAGGCCTCTATTTTCGGGTAAGTGGTTACCATCTTGGGCCCTCAAATGCCAACAGAAGCCACAGAACACCATTCTGAATTATTAAAATGACTGGGGGAAACTTTTTTCTTCTTACTACTTTTAAATGAGTATGAAGCCTTTTAAGCTAGCCTTTTCTTAAATATTTAACACAGACATGGGGTCAAAGACAAAATAGCAAAGGTCCTCACTCCAGTACTCACCTGTAATTATGAATCTGATTATATAATGCATCTCAACCACTTCATTTTATTTTATTTTTTCTCACTCTGCTCCAACAATTCTTTGACAGGAATCCAATCTGGAGTCATTGGAAGTCCTCATTCTAGAATATTTTTGAACTATGTATTTACTGATTTTGCTTATATTTTTTGTTCAGTCAATTCAATTGATTGATTCATTCAACGAATATTTATTAAGTACCTACTGGGCATCAGGCACTATTTGTTCTAAGTGTGGGGATATGTCAGGGAAAAAAATACATAGAGAGTCAGCCCTTTTTGGACCTTATACTTATTTATTACACAAATAATAACTAAACATCTATCCCAATGACAGATAATAAGTGCTATGAATGGGATAGTATGAGAGTGTTTGTTTGTCAGTTAGTGGTCTATTAGAAAGTTGGTGAATTGAGCAAGTTCCCTTATGAGTCGGGGGAGTGTAGCATTTTAATCAGCGAGAATAGGCGTGCAGTAACTCTGGGGTGCAAACAGACCCAGTGTGTTCCAGGGACAACAGGGACAGAGCAAAGCCAAGGAGACTGGAGGCAAGGAATGCCCAGGGGTCATTGTCAGAAGACAATGTCAGGAAGAGCTTGTCGGGGAAGATCTCATGAGGGCCTTGGAGGCAATTGAGAAGGACCTGGGATTTGACCTTAATTGTGGTAGAAGCCACGGGGGTGCTTATAATCAGGGGCATATTGGGAACGGTCTCATGTTTTAAAAGGATCACTTTAGTTCAATAGCAAGTATGGCGATGAAGCCAGGTTGACAAAATGACAACTTTCTTGTGGAAGCCTGCTTGAGAGGCCATATAAGAAAAACTTGGCATTGGCATTATCTGTTCACTGTGAGAAAACACCCATCTTCTGAAGTACTTACAGTGATTGAAAAGTTTGCCCTCGTTGGTCATCTTAAAAGTCCACCAGTCATATTTTTTTATGTGTTACTTTTACTCAGCCAAAGCATGCCCTTTCTTGTGAGAGCTCAGAAGTCAAGATTATGGGCTCATCCAAATGCAGAGGCTGATCCAGCTGAAGTCCCATCACAATCTGTCTGAGAGCGGGTTTTCCAGAATGTCCTCAGGACACACTTCTAGGCCTGAGACACTGACTCTCAGCTATCTGCACATTGGTTACTGCCCCAAATGCTCCTACTGAAACTTTGTCATAACACCGTTGTTAGGTGATAGGAGGAAAGTAAACACATGTTACAGCTTGATCTCACTGGGTGACCACATTTTTATGCCTAGAAATAATTTGGAAAATGTTCAAAAATGAGCTAATCTGTCCATTCCAGTTTTTTCTCTTTAGAGACCTCCCACCTACAGCCTTTTCTTGGGTAGAATAATTCTGAGGCATGTGCTTTACAACTTTTAGAGTTTTCTCACAGGAGTAAGCTCCAATCTAGTAGCTGGCTTAACAATTCATCCTTTACTGGATTGCCTTTTCTTCCCTCCATTCTTCATCCTTCTCCATTCTTCTGCTGGTGTTCCCTGTATCTCCCAAATAAACCAATCGTACTTGAATCCTTGTTTCAGGATCTGCTTCCAAGGCACCCAAACTGAGACACCCTCTATGTGAAATTCTCCTCCTTCCTGAGCCATCATGATGATAGGATTCAGGAGAAATGAAAGTTACCAAAAAGTTTTATCCCCATTAAACCCAAAATCCAGTAGCTGCCCTTCCTGCCCTCAAGCAAAGGACATGACTCTGATCTAGATATGTATTCCCCTTCTAAAATATTAGGAGCTGTCTCTCCAGTCTCTCTGAAGAGTTCAGCTCCTCCCCCACTTAGGTTAGAGTAAGCATGGCTGTTGTGTGAGGGTCTTACCTCCTACCACTAGGAGACACTATTTCGTGCCCAGAAGACAGGCATCCTTCTAGAGGAGCCTTAGTCTTCTCTACCCCAGGAAAAGAAGAGTCCCTTGCGTGGAGCAGTCACTGCCCAGTATCCCTCTTGTTCTTTGTGTCCAGGGTCAAGACTCTGACTCAGCATGACTTAGCCTTTGATTTTTTTTTTTTTTAAGTAATCTCTACACCCAAAGTAGAGCTCAAACTCAAGACCCCAAGATCAAGAGTCACACACTCCACTGACTGAGGCAGCCAAGCCCCCCGATTTAGCCCTTCATTTTAATCCAACCTATGGTACCAACATGCTACACAGATTCTTAGAAGTCCCTAACCTTTCTCATGTGCCTCCCTCTACTCTGCTAGGAGACAAACTGAGTTATGAATAAAAGAACATCCAAAGGTAATTATACTTGAATTAAAAAAAAAAAAATCTTAGAGTGGGAATGAATGGCCTTTCTAAGTATGACACAAAATCCAGGGGCAATAAAAAAGAGAAGCGCAATTAATTTTCATATTCAATAAGTTTAATTTTAATATTTAAAATTTGTGAGTTAGAGAAACAAAATTTTTAAAAATGAAAAAAATCCTTGTATACATGGCTGTTAAGCCACTTAATCCTCCCCTAAACTGAATGTGGTAGAGATTGTTATCTCCAATTTCAGAGAAGGAAACAGGCTTGGATTGGGAAAGTAACTTTGCCCAAGGTCACCTTGTAGAGCCACATTTCACATCCTCAGTTGGAGTTACTCCCAAGTCCTCTACCCTCAGGAGCTGGGCAAGGGAAAGAGAGTGAGCAGAAGAGAAGGCAGAGCAGAGGAAGGGGAAATGGCTGAACCCTGAAGAGAGAAGCGGTGTCAGGGAGGGTGGGGACCCTGTTTCTTGCATCGGAGTGAGGAGGGGAGACCAAGCCCTTTCACCTGGGCACTTACTGGGGACTAGCTGTGTGCACTGATACCAGAGGGATAAGTACGAGCCCTCCTAAAGTGGGGACAGTGAGCAGGTCCAGCCAACCTCATTGGAGCACTGTGACCAGGCAGGGGCCCAGAGCCAGCTTTATAAAACTCTCTTCCTACTAAGGTTAAGTAAGAACTTGTCACTGATGCTAGGAAAAGCTGTGCAGCAATCACAAAACCCTGACATCATTTTTGACTCCTCTCTTTCTTGCACACTCTAGTTCACTTCATTAAGAAATCCTATTGGCAGGGCGCCTGGGTGGCTCAGTTGGTTAAGCGGCTGCCTTCGGCTCAGGTCATGATCCTGGAGTCCCTGGATCGAGTCCCGCATCGGGCTCCCTGCTCGGCGGGGAGCCTGCTTCTCCCTCTGACCCTCCCCCCTCTCATGTGTTCTCTCTCTCTCAAATAAATAAAAAAAAAATCTTTAAAAAAAAAAAAAAAAGAAAAAAAGAAATCCTATTGGCAGAAACAGATGAATCTTGACCTTCACCCCATGACCCCTGAGAGGGTTGGGAGTTGTGGAGGATTCTGCATGGACAGAGGAAGACCGCCCACACTGGAGAAGCAAATTCAGGAAGTAAATTATCTAAGAAGGTCCCAGTGATAGGGTTTTGGAATATAGGTGAGGTTTGGTGGGTTGAGGTCTGGAGCCAAGGACCAATGTCTTTGGTGCAAAAAGGTGGTTTTATTAAAGCACAGGGACAACACCCATGGGCAGAAACAGTTGCTGCACCGGGGTCTTGAGGAGTGGCTGATTATATACTCAGGAGTTGGGGGAAGTAAGGAAAAGGGAGGTTTCAAAAGGATTTTCATATGTCAAAGAAGACCCTCAGGATACTGGAGGCCTGGCTATTATCAAGATAAGGTTGTTTTTCCCTTTGGCAAGGCATTAACATTAAGATAATTGGGAGATTCCTGGAAGAATGTCACACATGTCCCACCCAGGAATGGGGGCGGGGGGAGGTTGCAGGGTGTCAGCTTGTGCTTTGCCTTCAGTTAGCCTTCTGTTCCCTCATCATCAGGGGACAGAGACCTGAATTTCCTAGGTCTCAGGATTTTGCTCATTCCAAATAAATGTTCATTTGCAAGCCTTAATTCCGTAGGCCTTTCTAAAATAACCTTCCTTTCTCCCTGCCGCCACAATTGTATTAGCTGCAGGTCCCAGAAAACCTTCCTCTACTCCTGCCTTGAGGTCTCAGAGCTCACCAGGGCAGGACTTAAGAACAGAGGTGTAAATTTGTCAGGAGAAGGGAAGCAGGGGCACAGAAAGAGAGTAAATCCTCATCTAACATGGCAGAAAGTCAATAGATAAATCAAGAAATCGCTATGTAAGCTTATTTTTTTAGCGATAAGGGGGTGACCACCAGAAGAACTAAATGGAGGAACTGATATAAAGGGCTGTGTGTAGGGAGCAAGGGAGAAGGGCCTGTTGCTTTCATTATAAGAACATTTAGATAACTTTATTTTATTTATTTTTTTTAAAGATTTTTTATTTATTCATTTGAGACACAGAGATACAGAGAGAGAGAGAGAAAGCATGAGCAGGGAGAGAGGCAGAGGGAGAGGGAGAAGCAGGCTCCTCGCTGAGCCAGGAGCCCGATGTGGGGCTCGATCCCAGGACCCCGGGATCACGACCCGAGCTGAAGGCGGTCGCTTAACCAACTGAGCCACCCAGGCGCCCTAGATAACTTTATTTTGTAAAGAGTATTCATGCATTACTTTGCTATATCTTTTAATTCAATCTTATAAAAATAAATAATTATAAGAAATAAAATAAGATTAAATAATTATAAGAAAATAATTATAAGAAATAAAAATAAGAAATAAAACGGGAATACAAAACAGGAAAATTAAAAGCAGAGAGGCACACAACACAGTAAGACCACTGGGGGAGAGCAGAGGTGGGGTTGGGGGTGGGGCGGGTGGGCGGGGCTTCGAAGAGGCGGGGCGCAGGGCCCCGTTCCCCCTTAGGGACAGCCCCTACCGAGGGGGCGGGGCGCAGAGCTGAGTTTTCCTCTGGCTCCGCCCACGGCGGGGCGCCCAGGGAGCGTGGGGTCAAGTTCACCTTAGGCCCGCCCCGCTCGGCGCTCGGGGGCGGGGCGGGCTCCTCCCAGGGCAGCCGGACGGAGAGGGCCTTGCGTCGCGAGAGCGGGCGCTGTCCGGCGCGGTCTTCCCGTGCAGGGCCGAGTGCTGGCCAGGATCCCGGGTTCGGTGTGGCGGATACCCCAGTCCCTGGCAGTCCCCCGAGGCTCACAGAGAGCCTCTGCGGAGCCCCGCCACGCGCAGGTAAGTGCCACCAGCTCGCCTTAGCCCTCGCGGGCCCACACCTGGGCGCGGAGGGGCGACAGGTGGCGGTGGGGTGCGGAGCCCGGCAGCAGTCCAGGGTAGGATGGACGCCAGAAAGCCTCCTCTGTACCCCTCGCGCCGCCCATTCTCGCCGCAGCGTGGTCAGCCTAAGTCCCAGTACCCCTGTCGCTCCGACCCGAGGCCGGCAGACAAGAGTTCGGATCCCACCTTCCCCTACTCCGGCAGCCTGCAGATACAAAGACGTATCCAGCAGATACTTACCGTGTGCCACCGAGTGCCTGCCACTGGGCCAAGTGCTGGGCATATAGAGGTGGTCGAGCGAACATGGTGCCCGCCGCGCTGGAGCTCACAGTCTGGTGGGAAAGACCCCCCACAGCCAGTATATCATCTACACACATAGTGTAAACGGTAGAACTGTGGTAAGAGCCGTGTAGATACAAAGTGCAGGGTGTCGGGCGAGCATTTAACCGGCGGTCCCCATCTGAAGGATGCTGGAGCGCAAACTTCAACATGAGTCCAACAGTTCCAGGGTGGAGAACAACAGAGTAAACACATTTTGTTAGAGAATGTAGCTTGTTTGAGGAAAGAAGGTATGCGGGGCCTGCCTGCAGGGACCCGTGGGGAAACCAGTTGCTGAACTTCCTGCTCTGTAAAATAGGACCGTGCCTACTGAAGATTGAGCTGTTGAATTTACATGACTTAGCGGTGTTCCAGGGGTCAGTAAATGAAGTACAGGTGAAAACGTTTCTGGATGGATTAGGATGTTGATCTGGACTCTAAAGTGTGTGCCTGCCTCTGAGCAAACTCACTTCCCCTCTCCTGGAGTCCTCTTCCCTTGTCTGAGTAGGATCTCTCAAACAGTCTGGTCTCTAAAATGATGCCTGGTTTGATCATTTATTCCGGAAACATTTAACTAGAACTCACTTTTGACTGGCCCTGAGGGTTCAGAGAGAAATCTGACACAGGCTTGCCCTCCTGGAGCTTGTGTAGGGTGGGCCAGGTGAAGTAAACGGAGTTTCAGCTTGTGGGCTCAGTGCTCTGGGAGCTCAGTGGAGGGCTTCTGACCCTCTGGCCTTGCTGGGAGTGCCCCTCTGCTTCCCCGGCCACGTACCCATTTCCCAGAAAGGCCTCATCTGTTATTGCCAGTTCCATGAGCCCCCAGAACATAGGGCTCACTTTCTGACCCTCAGTTACTTGCTCACTTTCACTGGTGGCGTCACCCCCTACAGCTGGCCAAAAAAACCTCCCCAGAGGCAGTAACCCTCTGGTCCCTAGCTGAGGACCCCTCAGATCTTGAAACCCCAGGAATTTAGAAGGGGGTTGGGCACTTCAGGGAACACCTGTCAGCCTCTTCATGTATTTTATTGGCTTGAAGGGTCCCAATTTCTTCTTTGGCTTTGTTTACACTGTTGCTGTAGGCTTTAGGATTTCCTCCATGAAAACTGGCTGGGAGGCCCAGAGAGTGAGGGAGCACAGTTGAGAGAGGAATCTGGCACCGTTTGTGGATAGTGGTAATAAAAACAGAGGACAGACGTTAACAGAAGGATGCTGGAGGAAGAGGGAGAGAGGGCTGTCTTGGTGCAGCCACTCTGTTCCCCCTTGCAGACCATGGGGAAGGGGAACCATAGGCCAGGCCATTGCAGACCTGGATCCAGATTCTTTTTTTTAAGATTTTATTTATCTGTTTGACAGAGAGAGCACAAGCAGGGGGAGCGGCAGAGGGAGAAGTAGGCTCCCCGCTGAGCAGGGAGCCCGATGTGGGACTCGATCCTAGGACCCTGGGATTGTGACCCAAGCCGAAGGCAGACGCTTAACCGACTGAGCCACCCAGGTGCCCCTGGGTCCAGATTCTTATTCCTTACTTCCCAGCTCTGTGATGGACCCTAGCAGATCACTTATCCTCTGATTGTGCAAGCTTAACAATGCTTGTCATATAGTTGGCCCTGAAGAAATACTAACCCCCCCTTCCCCTAAATGAACTAAAATAGGAATAATAATAATGCCTAGGTCAGAGGATTATTACGGGATTTAATGAGTTAGTGTACCTAAAATATATCGAGCAGTGCCTAACATGTAGGAAGTTGCTACTGCTGATGTTATTGTTCTTATTCCTTACTTTGGGCAAAAATTTGTGAAACCAGGCAGGGGGAGGGTGGGAGGTGGGGGTGAAGGGGTGGCTCTGAGGGTCTGTGCAGGGCGATTAGCTGAGGAGCTGGGTTATCTGTGGCACTGGTTTTACCAGAAAGCTTCAGCCCAGACCAGACGAGAGGAAGGACTGTTCTGCTGATAAAAGGCCTCCTGGGGAGCCACATGTCAGAAGGCCTGGACTTTGAGGTCTTGGAAGACTCTAGCCAGAGAAACAGAGCAAAAGCTAAGGGGTAAGGGAGGGGGTGGGGACCAGGGTGAAAAAGATCTAAAATTGTCTTGTTCGGTTTGTATCTCTAACCCACAGCTCGGTGTGGGTCCCCTGTGAGGGGCTGCCCCTGCCCCATGCTGATCTTCGTAGGGGTTTGGTAATTGCCTAAGACTGGTCAGGGAGCTGGGGAATGCAGTCCTTGTAAATTCTGCATCCAGCAGAGCACTGGGCCCAGAATGAATGGTGAATGGATGAATGAATGAATATAAACCTGAGAGGCAGACTTCTCTGTGTTAAAGTGTGCTGATTAAAAGAAAGGAGTATGGGGCACCTGGGTGGCTCAGTTCGTTGAGCACCCGACTTCGGCTCAGGTCATGATCTCAGGTCCTGGGATGGAGTCCCATGTCTGACTCTACGTGCAGCAGGGAGCCTGCTGGTCCCTCTCTCTCTTCTTCTACTCCCCGCAGGCCCTGCCCCCCCCCCCCGCCCCGCTCATGCACACTCTCTCTCTCTCAAATAAATAAAATCTAAAAAAAAAAATAAAGTAAAGCAGTATGAAGATAGGAAATAGCTAGTGTTTTCAAGTACTTGCTCATGGCCAGGTATTTTCATGTATGTTGCAGCGTTGTGGTGAACACTGCAGCTTTGGAGTCCGATAAAATTGCTTTATGTGACCTCACATGCATCGTAGGAACTCTCAAAAGGTCAGTTTTTGCATCTGGAAAATGGGAATCATTGTGTAGCTGGGGTGCAGGGATGCAAGAGTACCTGGCTCTGGAGGATTTCTAATAGACCAGGTTCGGCCACTCACCGCTGACAAAATGCAAACGCAGAAGGACTAGTGGTGGTGAAACAAGAAAGGAATTTATTTCAGTGAGGCCAACACCAGCAGACTAACATCTTAAAGATTGTTGCCAAAGTGCCAAAAATACTTCCTTTATATAAGGAAACGGTGGGACAAAGGTCAGTGGGTACAGGCAGGTGGGCAGTGAAGGTCAAGTCGATCAGTTGTGTTGGGGTCAGTCCTGGGGGCCTTGCTGGCTCAGGGCAGTCCTATGGCTTTGACGGGGTAGTTTCGGTTCCCATGGAGGATGCTTTCCTGTAGGGTCTCTTGCCTAGTTAAGAGATGAGCTGGGAAGAACTTAATTAGGAAGCTTGAGGTGGAAGGGGAAGTAGATGAAGTCCTCTTTCAATAGTATGAACTCCCAGGGCTGTTAGGAGGATTACATAATGCACCTATCCTGGGTGCGCAGACTGTGGTATGGTGAGTGCTCAGGCAGTAATAGTTGCTGTTATTATCATCATATTTATCAGTCCTCCAAATGATCTCCACTGTGATGTGGATACAGAAGGCAGCAGACACAAACGGGTGGCGTTGATTCTGAACTCAGCCCCATGGAGAAGCAAAGACTCTCCGCAGTCACTAACCAGACAACTCTTGTGAAAATTAAGTCAACTTTATGTGCATTTCATTCATTACTTAAAGCACTTGACTATGTGAAATCTTAAAAGGAAAAAACCCTGCAAAATGATAATTTATGTGCCTTTCAAGTTCAGGTATTTTATCATCTAGATAAATCTTCCGTGCCTCTATGTAAAACCACTTTGGGCTGTTGAAGCTCTTAAATAAAGTGGCTTGTCCTGACCAGTGTCTGTCTTTGCTCGTTTATCATGGTTCTCTGGTGAAGACAGACGGATCCCATTTTGCAGGGCAGGCCTCGGGGTGGCAGCTTCTACCCCACTGTTTTAGCCATGCGCTGCTGCATGGTGGACTGACGGCCCCCTCATCGTTGTCTCTCTCACGTGCACACAGACCCACAGCCCCAGCCGGGAAATAGGAATAGAAAGGCATTTGTTCTGTTGCTAGTATGAATCTGGGGAAATCTAAGGTACACAGTGATGGGTTTTTGGGTGAAAGTGCCTTGGATGAGGGTAGCGGAGTCTTCTGGAAGTGAGAGTTGTCTCTTCTTTCTCCCTAGGAGTGCCACCTCTGGGCCTGGCCTCCTGTCCAGTGTAGGTCTGGTCTGTATCTCCGTGCCTCCCTGCTGTCCCTGCCCTTGACCAGAACTGCCCCTAAAGCCAGAGTCCCTGGAGCAGCTATAGAGACCCAGTCTGTTGCAGGGAAGCTTTTCTGAATTGTCCCTGCCTTCCCACAGTCGCAGTGGGCACCTCTCCCGGGCTCGCCCTTTTCCAGCAGACCCGGGCTTGCCCCTTGCTGGGCTGTGAGCACTTGCACAGCTGTTGGACTAAGCATTCCTGGTCCCCAGCACCGTGCCTGGCTCCTTGTCCTCCCTCCCTCCCTCCCTGCCTCCCTTTCCTTTCTTCCTTTTCCAACTTCTTCAGGCAGGGTCGTGGGGATTAGAATGCTGAGTCGAAGTGACAGTCTCAACCCTCCTGGGGCCCATAGAAATCATGAGACAGGTTATTATGAAAGGCAGAATTAAGCACATCAACACACAAAATGTCATGTTATAAACTGGGTTAACTGTAGGAAGGAGAGGCCTGGCATGCCATGAGGATGTGAAAAGGTGGGACAGTTACAGAAATCTAGTCAGTATCAGTATAAAGTATGTCCATAAATGTTGGTTGGAGGCTTATACTCATTTATTTATATACCTTGAAGACCGGTGGATGGCATTTTTCTATAAATTCTGGTAGACTGTGGTTTATGCTGCCAAGGTAATCTTGTAAGAAGGGTATTTTTAAAAAAGTAGTTGTGCTTTAGCTTCGAAATGGGAGAAGAATGCTAATGGTCAATTTACTAACCCTTTGAAGATTGCAGAGCCCCTCTTTGGATTGTCTCGTTGGGTGCTCCCTTCAGCCTCACACGTGTGCCGGGTAGTGGCAGCACGTGTGAGGTCGCCTGGCTCACTGAGGGTAAATCTGGGGGGTGGGCCCTGGAGCTCTCCCCTTCTGAGTGACAGGCTCCATCTGCAAGCCTGTTTTCTCTTTCTTTGATAGCCCTGCGCACACAGGCCAAGTGAGGTTCCAGCATAGATTTTCTCACGTTGGGGCTAGTGACCTGCCATCCGGGAGGAAAGAAGTGTCAAGCTGACTGCTCTTGTCCAGGAGGGCGGGGCTACCTGACTGCACGCACCTGCGGCAGGGCCCGACCCCTGCAGAGCCCGCTGTCCCTCCCTCCAGAGGGACGCCATGCCTGCCTTCAGGCCCCTGCAGTTCCAATGAGAGCAAGGAGAAAATAACGCAAAAAGGCAGGTTTTAAATAAGGCATGATCCCAACAACCCCAGGAACCATTCTGTCTTCAGGACTGAGTATTTATTAGAGAGTTATTTTATTTGGCCCGAGCGGATGACAAAATATGTCTTCGATTGCCCCCCAGTCTCAGCCGTGGACCCTATTACAAGAAATGAGCTACCACCTTCCCCGAAGCAAAGGAAGGCAAGTAACATTGCAGGGCAGAGATTGAGAAGGCCAGTCTCGGTGGGGTGGGTGTGACTGCCGTGTTCTCAGGGCACAGCTTTCACAGGACTGTCATCGTGGGGCCCTGAGCCATGGAGGAAAGAAGGGGCTCTGGAAATCTTCCCTCCCATAAGGCTGACACACAGGGACGGTATTTATTCCCCCTGGGAATAAGTTCAGTGCTAGGTACTTATGAAAAAAGGTTCTGGGGGTGGCGCCTGGGTGGCTCAGTCGTTAAGCGTCTGCCTTCGGCTCAGGGCATGATCCCAGGGTTTTGGAATCGAGTCCCCCAGCAGCATCGGGCTCCCTGCTCTGCGGGAAGCCTGCTTCTCCCTCTCCCACTCCCCCTGCTTGTGTTCTCTCTCTCGCTGTGTATCTCTCTCTGTCAAATAAATAAAATCTTTAAAAAAAAAAAAAAAAGAAAAAAGGTTCTGGGGAGTAAATGTGTCCATCAGTCAACCTGGAACTTTTCAGAGCTCCTAAGACGGCTTTAAATTAGAGCCAGTCTTCCTGCCTTCCCCCCTGCCCATCTGTCCCCCTCCCTGGCTTCCTCCTCTACAAGGGAACTGTCAGGGCAGGACTCAGCCCAGGGACGATTTTGGAACTGACTTGCAGTGGCAGAGTGAACATGGTTGAAGGCAGACGCGAAGGCTTTAGTGCCTTGATTGTGGTCCTTCCCACCTGGTCAGTGTTTGACAGAGGAGGGAGCGTGGAGCAAGGCAGACCCACACAGTTCAGCCTAATTCCATGCTAGCCCCAGCCACCAGCAGCCCTGCTCTCAGTCTGCCCACTGAAAAGCCTTTGCAGTTGAGGAGGGAAAAGAATGATGGAAACAAGTGATGGAACTAACCTGGATTTGGGCCCAGTAAGTGGCCTGTGGGAGAGCGTGAATGGCAGTGTCAGCAAGGGGGTCACCAGTCCAGATAAAGAGCAGTCTTTGAAAGGCTAGAAGTCTCTCTCTGAGCAGGTGATCATTAGGGCAGAATGCCTGTTATGTGAATTAGTGTGGAGGAGTCTAACTTGAAATTATTATCCACTTTCAGATGTTCATTTGAGGGATCAGAAATGGGTGTTTATTGCACAGACCCTATGGTTAGTATCAAAGACTGCTTTGCTTTTTATTTCTCCCATCTGTTCTTCTTCTATGTAATTTTTATAATGCCGTTGATCAGTCTTGTCTTTGTGTGTGTGTGTGTGAGAGAGAGAGAGAGAGAGAGAGGAGGAGGAGGCCAGTGTTGTACCCACTTTATATTTTATGAGTAATCAGAGGACTGCAGATGGTACAAGTTAGGAAGGCTGCCTGTTTCAGGGGTCCCTGGAATGCTACCAAGCCTTTGGCTTCTGGGATTCTGTCTTAAGAAAATAATTTGAAAAGTGAAAAAAGCCACTGTATAAAGATGCATCATTATTTATAATGGTGAAAACTTACAGGTGACCTGAATATATAGCATAGGAGAGTATAGTCAAGCTACAGAAAATTAGGTTGATGGAATATTATGCAGTACTTAAAACTATGGAGATTAGTAACTTGGGAAGTCATTACATGCTCAGTGAACAGAATGCGATTACATTAAGTACATATTCAGGAAAACAGTCTGCAAGGAATGCCTCCAAGGGAACAAGAATTGCTCGTGCTAGAGGAACTAGGGATAATTTTTTTTCACATTTCCAACTTTATTGTATTTCGACTCTCCTTTAAAGAAAAAAAAAAATCCTAAAACAAGCTAAGTTAAATAATGACCTTTATGTTGTTTGCAGTTTTAAGGGCACTACATTTATGGCCTTCTCCTGATTAAATCTTTCAATCAATAATTTCTAAGGCCAGGGTTGGCCTCTGCCTCCATGTCTCTGGGCAAAGGACATTCTCTGGGTCCATGAGCTAAGTGCCCAGTAGATGTGCTCACTCTGGCTCGTAGGTTCAGATGCTCAGATGCTATAGCTCGTCCCTGCCTTGCAGCTTCATATCCTTCTGCTAGCCTTCCTCATCCTTGTTCCTCACTGGTGGGATGGGGACAGGGGATTTGGGTTTACAATCTTTGAGGCCTTGTTGGTCAAGTTTCAGCAACCTCTGCCCTCAACACACACACACACACACTCTCTCTCTCTCTCTCTCTCTCTCTCTCTCTCTCTCTCTCTCTCCCTCCCTAGGTCAGCAATTGTCTCGGCAGCCCTGCCTTGCTCTGGTGTCTTGTCCTGCTCAGGCCTTGGTACTCCAGTACTTCTGGTACTGGGGTTTGTATTCTTAATACCAGCTGTCCCTGAGTTGGCCCTAAACCTATGCATCCTCTCTGCCTGGCACTGGCAAGGGCCTAGTGCGTGGCCAGTGGTATATCCTAAAGCAGCAGTTCTTGAGCTCACTCAATTGGCCACACATTGGGACATCATTAACACACATCTTTATTTGAGACAAGAATTGAGTCTGGTGGTTTATTTGGGAGGAGATCCCGTGAAGCATTAGCAGAAAATAGGGAAACAAGCCAGACAAGCACATCAATGAGCAGGTCACCAGTGTGGACCCCTGGAGTTTAAATCTGTTGGGAATCTCTGGCAGCCAGTGTAGAACACCCATCCCAGAGTTAGCCTCTCATGGGGAGTGGGAGCTGAATATATAACCACCATTGCTGTCCGTCATTGGTTGAGTATTGCTCCTCATGTGGAGTTAATTCTCTGGGACTTCTGGCAGCTTCCATTTCCCAGGTGAAGCATCAGGGCAAAGGGATGCAGATGCTAGCATGTGGAAGTCAAGCTGGCTTTCCTTGAAACTGAGGCCTGAGGGGCGCCTGGGTGGCTCAGTCGGTTAAGCATCTGCCTTCAGCTCAGGTCATGATCCCAGGGTCCTGGGGTCAGGCTCCCCACTCAGCGGGGTGTCTGCTTGTCCCTCTGCCCCTCCCCACTGCTCATGCTCGCTCGCTCTCTCGCAAATAAATAAGTAAAATCTTAGAACAACAACAAAACAGAAAACATGGAGGCCCAAATGCTCGGGGCACAGCACTAACAGCATCTGCTGTGACATTCTTCCCTAAGCACCATGAACATTATCAATGTACTAAACTGAAAATAACCAAATCCACAATTATGTGCTGAATCAGAGACCCTTTTGTACTAAATTGAAGACTGCGTTAAGTAGTAACCAACCCCAGAAGTTTATGAAAAAATTGTGGGAAGAAATCTTTAAGAAAAATATTACCATATTTTCCCCTGTGAACTGGGATGGCGTATTAATATTTGACTTAAGTGGCAGAACACTAGTGTTCACAGCTGTACGGTTTGAGACCCACCACTTCAGAAGAGGGCCTGAGTGTGTAATAAGATTGATCTTTATCGTGGCAGTGTTTTGTCCTCTGTTGTACATTGACTTTTTTCTGTTATTTCTCAAGTACGTTAAGATGATCTTAAAAGAAAAATTCATTGGGAGACAACATTTAAACTCATTTGTCAACCCATGATTATATCCCCAGTGCCATGTTTTAATGTTAATACTGGATTCAACATACTGACACTAATGCCAAAAGATGGGAGAGAATTTCTGCAGTTATGGCTTTAGGCACTATGATAAATGTCTTTATAGTCATTGCCTTTATGTAGAAACACTCCATCTCCAATTAAAGATTTACTGAGCTCTTCATCAAGATATCTGTTCACAGTTGAGACGTACAAACTGTTTGTGTTGACATTTCAACTTAATTCACGCTATAGTTTTGTGGGTCTCAATCCATTTTATGTGCTTGTTTTTGTTGGTTTGTTTTTTCTATGCTTGGGGGAGGGATAGTGGCAGAAATGGGGGGGGCAATGCAGATTCTAGAAACATTTTCCATGTACTTATTCTTACTAACTCTGTTGGCGTATTTGTCACCACAAATGAAGGCCTTACTCTAAGAGATGATTTAAAATTCCTCACGTGGCGAGCTCAGTAGAGTTGAGTGGCTAAACCCTTTGGCTGTGAGTTAGGGGCTTTTTAGAATTTGTATAGAAAAGATTCAAGATCCCAGTGTTTAGAGAAATGTGGCCATTTTCCTTCAAGCCACGGTTCAACATGCAGTTCTGCAAAGAATGAGACAGTGAGTAGCTGGTGTTAATGCCCTGTCCCCGTGTCCTGTGTGCGTGGCAGACATTGCTCGGTGTGTCCTCCTGCGCCCCCCGCTGCGAAGTGCCCCTGCGGCCACTGCCCTTCATCGGTACCGGCTCACTGCGCGAGGCCTGTGCACTCGCCACGCTCTTGCACACCTTTTTACTCATCCCTGCCATTGCCGTGAACCATCAGCAAAGGAATCTTTCCTAGTCTCTCTACCAAAAAATAAAAAAAAAAAGGTAAATGCAAGAGGAGGTAGTTGGTTTGATCACCTTGTGCCTTTTCATTCCTGTCTCTGCCATGCAGATGGTGGTTATTCCCTTTGTCAATGTTTGTCTCCCTTCCTGTTTTCCTCCTACCACGCGCATTTGATGTTTTTCCTTTCTTCCCTTTTCCCTTTAGTGTTTCTCAGAAGATAAAGCAGCGGGACGCCTGGGTGGCTCTGTCGTTAAGTGTCTGCCTTCGGCTCAGGTCATGATCCCAGGGTCCTGGGATCGAGCCCCGCATCGGGCTCCCTGCTCCGCGGGGGGCCTGCTTCTCCCTCTCCCACTCCCCCTGCTTATGTTCCCTCTCTCGCTGTGTCTCTCTCTGTCAAATAAATGAATAAAATCTTTAAAAAAAAAAGATAAAGCAGGGAGCCCCAATCTCATAGGCATTGAAATGTTAATTTTTTCCCCTCCCACCTCAGGAAGGCTGCTCTGCTGTAGGTTACCAGTGACCTCCACATTGCCAAGTCTTCTGGGCCTTCCTTGGACGTATCGGGATGACTCTGACCGTGCTCTGCTCTTGAACCCTTCTTTCTTGGAGTTTCCTCCTTGATTTGATATCTCTCCCTACTGCCTTTCTTCTGCTGGCATTTTCAGGGGCGGGCAGCCCCAGATTTCTTCCCTTGGCCTCCTTTCGCCCATATACCCCTCCTGGATGATTTCATCCATGCCCCTGGTTTTTAACTATCACCTTTACGTAGATGCCTCCTGCATCCTCATCTCCATACACCCCCCTCTCGCCCGAACTTTGTATCTGGTAGCCTGCTAAATGGTGCCTCTTGTGGTTCCCATAGGCACCCAGAGTCAGCATCTTTCACCTTGTTCTAGATGATTCGTTTTCACAGGGCCAACCAAATACTTGCCCCTCTCACCTTGTTTCTGCTACCTCCTTGGGGTCATAGGTAAACTGTTGTAAGTTTGTCAGAAAACTTCCATCTTGGAAAATGAAGTGTAGGACAAGGGCACAAACCAGGAGCTACTCCTCAGAACTTAGGGGCTTAAAAGCAAACAGTCATTTAATAAGCATCTCTCACAGTTCCAGGAGTTGACTGGACTCAGCTGGGCAGGTCTTGCTCTGGGTCTCTCATTTAGTGGCAGTTAGATGGCTGGGGCCATCTCAAGGCCTGGTGGCCAGGACCTGGGCCAGGAATGCATTGTCACATAGCCTGGGTTCCCCACAGCATTGGCAGCTGGATTCTCAGAATGGGTGTCCTCAGGGGCCACCCTCAGAAGTCTCATAGTGTCACTTTTGCCCCATTTACCATCCTGCCCAGTTTCAAGGGGATGAGACATAGACACACCTCTGGATAGAAGGCCTGTCACATTGTGGTTATGCTGGAAAACACATCCAGTCATAGTCTGCACATAATGTCTAACTATTCCTTTGAGAACACCTGGAAAGTCACAGCTTTCTGTTTTGTTTTAAATTTTTGTTTTTTGAGTAGGTGACATATTTACATGATTGGAAAGTTAAGAAAAAAATAAGTATAAATGTATACTGTGAAAATGTTCTTTCTCATCCCTTACACATGCCTCCTCATAGACAACCGCTGTTTTGTTTCTTTATATCCTTCCAGAGTTTATAGGTATTTTTATATTCGGTTCTGTGCCTTGCCTTTTTTGTTTGTTTTTGTTTTCTGGGTGCCCTGGGTTCCCCTTCCTCTGATTTTATTTGTGGCCACATCTCCTAATTCGAGTTACCACTTTAGCCTGTCACCGAAACTGGAATTGGGTCCCACCCTGTTCTGCCTGGTCTTGTGGGTTCAGGCTCAAGCCCAGTTTTTTTGTAGTTCCCCTGGTCTGCCAGGAACCACTCTCTGACGACTTGTCTTATCCAAAAGTAGCACCATCAGGGGTCATTGGGGGTGGTAGTCCTCATAGAGTACTAAGATATCAATGAGTTGCTATTCCTAAAAAATCGAGCAAAATAGAATTCTTCTCTTATTGAGGAAATATTCTTTTTTTTTTTTAAAGATTTTATTTATTTATTTGAGAGAGTGAGAATGAGAGAGAGTACATGAGAGGGGGGAGGGTCAGAGGGAGAAGCAGACTCCCCGCCGAGCAGGGAGCCCGATGCGGGACTCGATCCCGGGACTCCAGGATCATGACCTGAGCCGAAGGCAGTCGCTTAACCAACTGAGCCACCCAGGCGCCCAAGGAAATATTCTTAAATCACATACTTTTTCTGTATTCCTTGAGGAATACACATGGTTTTTGTTAAATTAAGAAGGCCAGACTCGACCCTCCACAAAAAAGATGGACAGTTGTGCTTGTTGTTTTAAAGAAAGCTCTCTGTGATGGTGTATGCTCGGGATTTTTTCTGTTGTAAGGAATAGAGACTTCATTCTAACTAGGTTGAGCAAAACTAGGAATATGGCGATAATAGAAAAGTTTCAGGGTATCAGGCACAGCTGGATCTGGGTGCTCAGATAACGGCACTAGGACTCTCACCCACACTCTCTTTTTTAAAGATAGATAGATAGATTGATTGATTGATTGATTTGAGAGAGAGAGAGAGAGCATACCCACAAGCAGGGGGTGGGAGGGGCAGAGGGAGAGGGAGAGAAATTCTTAAGCAGACTCCTCACTGAGTGCAGAGCCTGACTCAGGGCTCGATCCCACGACTCTGAGATCACGACCTGAGCTGAAACCAAGAGTCGGATGCTTAACTGATTGAGCCACCCCCTCAACTTCTCTCTCTTTCAACTCTTCCTATTACTGTGTTGGTTTCACTCTCTAAATTAGGGATGATGGCAACTCCAGGTTTATATGAAGTTTATAGCTCCAGATTTCAGAAGAAGTCACTCTTTTCTCTGATGTCTGTATTGCAAATGAGCTCTGATTTGTCCATTTGTCTCCTGTACTGTCACTTTGCCAGGAAGTTAGTTTTCTGAACATCCTGATAGATCTTCCAGAATCATAAGGAGGAGTGGTAGAGCAGCTTTCAAAACGAAGGGATGCAGGACCAACACGTGGAGCTGCCCACTGCAGATGATGACTCAAAATTTGAATTTCAGCTTATAAAGAATACCTGAATTGGAGGTGATGTCTAGGAGTCAAGAACCTTCAAGAAAAGGTTTATTGTGCCAATCTCTCTACTTTTGTGTATGTTCGAAAATTTCTGTAATAAAAACTGAGTGCCTCAGTAGGTTGAACGTCCAACTCTTGATTTCGGCTCAGGTCATGATCTCAGGGTCCTGGGATCGAGCCCCGAATTGGGCTCTGAGCTCATCAGGGAGTCTGCTTGAGATTCTCCCTTTCCCTCTGCCCCTTCCCCCACTCTCACATGCACGCGCACACACACTCTCTCTCTCACTTTCTCTAAAATAAATAAATAAATCTTTAAAACCATACCAAAAAAAAAAAAAGAACTTTTTTTTTCTGCCTTGGTTTGGGAACCTTCAACAATCTTCTATATCCCTGTGTGTTTGCTATATGATTTCCTGGCTGTTTTTCTTTTCATTGTACAAAGAAACCTTAATCTTTATTCCCCTCCGAGCTGGGAATTGGGAGGAAAACACAATAGTTCACTGAAGGTTTGTGTGGTATCCTAGGAGAGGGGATTTGGTGTTAGTCAGTAGGTGCCCTTAAGTCCATGTCTCCATGGTTCACGGGATAAAAGCCTTAGAAAATTCCAGTCAGGGGAGAGAAGGATGTACATGCCATGACCAAGTCAGCATCTCTTCCTCTCATGGTCAGTACTTGGGTTTTGGTCATTGTGGACAGACCAGGTGAGGGTTTCATGGGGTCCTTAACTTTATGATCCATGTACCTTGTCAGGGGAAGGCCCAGATCCTCAGCTGGTCATAGACTGGCTGCTAGAAGAAATCTTGGCATTTAGATAGACTTTTCAGTTTATAGGTAAGGAAACAGGCCAGAGGGGTTAAGTGACTTGCCCAAGGTCACACAGCAAAGTAGAAAGAGCAGAGCTAGACTGGAGTCCCCATAATCTGACTCCTGAGTCTGGTATCCCTTACTAGCTGTGTGACCTTAAGTAAGCCCCATTACCTCTCTGAGCTTCAGTCTCCTCACCTGTGATGATGGACAGAATAATGGCCTTCCAGAAATCTCTGGAACCTGTGAATATGTTAGGTTACATGGCATGGGGAAATTGGGTTGCAGATGAAATTAAGGTTGCTAATCAGCTGACCTTACAATTATCTTGGATTATCCAGATGGGGTTGATGTAGTCACAAACATTCTTATAAGTGAAAGCAGAAGGCAGGGCCACCTGGGTGGCTCATTCAGTTAAGCGTCTGCCTTCGGCTCAGGTCATGATTCCAGGGTCTTGGGATCAAGTCCCGCATCAGGCTCCCTGCTTAGCTGGGAGTCTGCTTCTCCCTCTACCCTCCCCCCCACCTTGCTCATGCTCGCTCGCTCTCAGATAAATAAATAAAATCTTTCAAAAAAAAAAAAAAAGTGGAAGGCAGGAGAGTGCGTTAGACTGATGCAGTGTGAGGACTGGGCCAGCCATGCCTGGCTTGGAAGAGGGAAGGGGGCATGAGCTGAGGAATGTGACAGCCTATGACAGCTGGAAAAGTCAAGAAGCAAATTTTCCTCCGGAGCTCCAGAAAGGAGTGTGGCCCTTCTGACACCTGGATTTTAATTAGTGAGACCCCTTTTTTACTTTTGACCTCCGGAACTGTAAAATAATACAATGTGTGTTGCTTTAAGCCACTAAGTTTGGGGTAATTTGTTACAGCAGCAACAGAGAACTGCGTCAATAAAGGCATGCCCGCCTCAAAACAATTGCAGCATGGGGTCAGGAAGATAATGTTAGAGAATTACCCAGCAAAGCTCCCGGAACATAGCAGATGCTTGATAAACAGTCATGTTGGGGGGGGGGGGGGGGGGCTGGGCAGTGGTGGTCATTAATACAGAGAGAAAAGGGGGAGTAGCTGACGGCAGGCGTCTTGAGGAGCCAAGGTTGGTGCCTCCGTGGTGAGGTCAGTAGGAGACACCAGATGACCCAGGTAGGTGACCAAAAGCCCCCTGACAGAGAGCCCTTCTACTCTGAGAGTCCACAGGCCTTCCTCCTCCAGTTCTCCACGTCTTCCGGCAGCGCCATCCTACATTGAGGGAGCGGGAGCTAGGAAAGGCCTGACTCTACGGCCTCTTCCGTTAGGTGGAGCCCTGCCTCAGAGAACTGCTAGGATGTGGGCCTCTCTTGGTGTGACACTCACTCACTCACCCTAATGCCTTTGGCTGCCCTGTGGCCTTAAAGATAATTACTGCCAAGTGTCAGCAGCTGACCTGGGGTGAGCTTGTTACGGCCCAGGCAGTATGCTAGGCGCTCCCTGACAGAGCCTGGGCCACTGTCTCATCCAGTCTTCATGGCAGCCCCCTGAGGCAGGCCTTATTTCCCATAGTACTGAGGAGCAAACGGAGGCTCCGGGAGCTTAGGCCACTTGCTCAAGGTCAAAGAGCTTGTCAGGGACAGAGCTGGGACTACAAGCAAGGTTCAGTTGACTCCAGATCCAGCCTCCTGGGCAAAACTGATCACTGAGTGGGAGAAGAGAGATGGCCCACCCACGGGCTGACTGGACAGAGCGTGGGGAGTGCTGTGTTTGGATGCAGTGGCCTGTGGGAGCAAGGTCCCCAGGGTCTCCAGAAGGAGGCCCCACTCGAGGGAATGCCCTCCATGCCCTCCTGCACCTCCGGGAATGGTGGAGCCCCCCGGTGGGACAAGAGTGGCGCACGTGGGCTTCCTGGGCCCTGTGGGGGCCTTGGCATCTGCTCTGTCCCTCAGGATCGCTGCGACTGCATCCATCTTTTCTTTCCTCAGAAGGCATACACTAACACCCGGACTGGTGTTAGAGGATATTGAGAAATTTTTTGTTAATTATTGTTAATTTTGTCAGGAGTGATCATGATATTATGGATGAAAGAGAAACTCTCCTATTTTTAGAAAGTGTCCTTTATTTTTGAAGTATTTAGAGATGAAATGTCATGGTTTTTATAATGTACTTTAATATGCTTCCTGGGAAAAAAGACGAAGTCAACCTGGAAATGTGTTAATGACCATTTGGAGACCTCTGTGTGGCAGTTCATTATGCTGTTTCCTCTGCTTCTCTGTATGTGGTAATTTTGTATAAAAAGTTGGGCTTTTTAATACTCCTTCACAGAGCCCTTAGGATGTACTCCATCTTAAGCTAAATGAGACACAGCTGTACACTCTGGAGACCCACCGACGAGTGGCCACCATGGTAGGGACAAGCCTGGCGGCAGAGGTGGAGGGGTGTGACAGGGCCTGCTGGGGACAGTCCTCGGGGGAGGAGCCGGCTTGGAGAGGAAGTCCTGCGGGGGACCTGATTCTGGCCTCCCAGTTGTGCAGTTGCTTTTGTCGAGCTGTTGATAGTCAGTCCTGAGGCAAGGAACTAAGAGACAGCTGGCCGAGTCTTCTTTAATGCGCGATCACTGAAGGACTCCCCACCGTGTGCGACTGTCCTTCCACAGGCAGGATGATTTTTCCTTCATAGTGGCATTATTCCTTCGCCGCGTTATCATACAGAAAGGGACTGTGGTGTTTCGTCAAACATCTCCTGGCACATACTACTTAATAGGAATTCCATTGTTGCTGCGGATTCCCTACACATTTTCTTTGGCAAATTCTGTAATCTTTTGAATCTTTTGGGTTTTACATGAAAGTTCATTTTTCAAACTTAGCGTTGGAAGAGATAATCAGGTTCCCTGATCTCCTGTTAGCCTCCTTTTTTATTTTTGTCCTTATCAAAATAGCCAGCTGGTGAAGAGGAGCAGCCCCCAGAAGGTCTGTTCTCACCTTATCTTCTCTGTATTTCCAGTGACTTTGCCAAATCTGTGGAACTGTGTTGGGCATCTTTTAATACAGACCTCACGGCTAACCCCTAGGCCAGTCTTGGCCAAGTTCTGGTTTGGCTCTCTAACTACAGTGTTACTCTTCAACGAAAACTCGGATTTCTTTCCTGTAAGCCCTTGGACATGTGAATGCATAATAGGTGACCTCTGAGTGGTAATTTCATAAATTCTTGGTGAAATGAATTGTATCAGATCAATATATCCGTGGACTCATCACACTTTTTGAGCTGCGAGGGACTTTAAGATGAATCCGGTACAGCTCTGTTAGTGGAGGAAACATTCATTTTAACTGCATAGTCAATTCTCAATTAACAAAGGTAATGGAGTGGAGGAGGTCAGTGATAATCAAAAATCATGGTGAAAATAAAATTATAGTCAACATTGGATTTTCTGGGGGCTGAGTAACTGGCTTGTGGATTAATTGAGGTTAAGACACAGTGGACCCTAGGATGTCATCACCTTGGTAATCGGTCAACAGGTGCTCACCACCTGGCCTCCACCCACCCCACCCCGTCTGTCCCAGGGAGGAGAAGGGCTTCCTGGGGGCTAGATCAGGCAGAGCTGGCTAACCTTGGCTGGATTGGTACCGTGACAACACAGATACCGGTCTCAGGACCTAAGCGAGGGCTGCTTTTGGGGCTTGTCCCACCTGCCTGCTGAGCTGTGGTTCTCAAACTTGAGCGGTATCATCACACCTACCAAGACCCAGACTGCTGGGCCCCAGCCCCAGTTTCTGAATCGGTAGGTGTGGAGTGGGGCCTAAGAATTTGAATGTCTAATAGGTGCCCGGGTGATGTTGATACCGCCAGCCCAGGGACCGCACTTGGAGACCTGCGGCTTTCCAAACCATTCTTTCCATCCCAGCTGCGCGTGCGCATTGTCCGCGGATCTTTTTAAACCTACCGATGCCTGGATACGCTTTGGCTCTGGAGGTGGGACCCAGGTTTGGGTGTTTTTTAAAACTCTTAAAACTCCCAGGTGATTTTAATGTGCATCCAGGATTGACTACACTGCTTCTCGGGACTGTTCCCCTACCTCACTCATCTGCATACAAGGGCCATGATTTTTTCCATATCTTAACTCCTTGTATATGTAATACTGCTTTAAATGAAGTTTTGTCATGTAAATACATTCATTTAAAAAGCAAACTATAGGGTCGCCTGGGTGGCTCAGTCAGTTGAGCAGCCAGCTCTTGGTTTGGCTCAGGTCATGATCTGAGGGTCCTGGGATCAGGTTCCACTGATCAGCAGGGAGTCTGCTTGAGGATTCTCTCTCTCCCTCTGCCCTTCCCTCTGCTTGCATGCTCTCTGAAATAAATAAATCTGATCCTCTGGCCACGAGAGAAAAAGATCAGAATACAAGTGTGAGTGACTTCACAACAGAATAACCTCAATTAGGTGATCACTTTCCCTTTAAGAAAAGAATCCGTCAATAGGAGAATACATAAACCCTGGTATAGCCCAGGAATGGAATACTGCTCAGCAAGGAGAAGGAACGAATTGCTATTGGACACAGCGACCTGGGTGAATCTCAGACATTACACTGAGCCAAAGCCAGGCAGGACTAGACACGGTATGATTCTGTTTATATTTAGAGTTCTAAAACAAGCAAAACTAATCCGTGGTGGAAAAAATTCAGAATTGGGGTTGTTTGGGGGACAGGGAGATTGGTAAGGGACAGGAGAGGAGGGCTTTCCAGGGTGATAGGATGTTCTGTATCTTCATAAGGCTTGAAGTTACGTGGGTGCGTGCATTTGTCAAAACGTGTTGAATGGTTACTCTCAAGATGTGTGCATTTGATTATATGTTCAAAAAGAAAAAAGAACACTGAGCAAGTAACGAACTCCAGCTCATGATATGCATGCCAGAGTGTTTAGGGAGAAGTGCGCTGCTATCTGCATCTCACTTTGAAAGGCATCAAAAAAAAAAAAAGAAAAAGAAGGTGGGTTGAGGAATGGATAGAGGGGTAGGTATGTGACCGAGCAAGCATAATAAAACATTCATGGTGGAATCTAGGTGTAGGGGGTATCCAGGTGTTCATTTAAAATTCTCTCGACTTTGCAGTATGTTTGAAAATCTTTCGCATTAAAGATTGGGGGGAAATGGACATAGACCTTCGGAAGAACAAACAAGCGTTCCACTCGCATGCCTGAGCTCTCCAGCCATTGCCACTCTGGTGGGTCTTGCCAAGGAGGCTCCTGCAGAAGACAGATGGGCTGGAGGATCAGAGGGGTGAGCCAGGAGGGAAGGACGGGGTCCTTAAGAGAGGCCGCTGTGCTGGGCCCGCTGCAAGAGGAGAAAGCAGAGGGCCCTTCCTTCACCTGTGCCGTGGCCTGGAGAGTCCCTAGGGCATTGCCTTGGCAGGGAGCCCTGGGAGGGGCCGTGCAGCGGCTGTGTTACATGTGATCCGCAACCCCCACCTGGGCTGGACCCTGCCACAGAAAGGTTGGTACGAATGAGGAAGAGAGGGGCCTTCCCCAGCTCCCCCAACCAGCAGCACTCCCGAGCATGTTGCCCCAGTGTCTCACTGGATATCCTGAGCCCAGACGTGGCTGGGGGGAAAGTGGGGTGCTGGGGCATGAGCTTACTTACCATCATGGGGCTCAGGCAGGTGCAGTGGCAGGAGCAGCCTTCTCAGGCCTGGGACTGGGCTCTCCAGAGGGCCCCACTGACCAGGGACCTGTTGGGTCCTCCCCACCCTCAGCAAGCCCCCACGATACACCACGGCACACCCACAACACAGCTCCACAACACCCCCCGCCCCCACTGTAATCCCCACCACCACCCTCAGGTCACACCCTCACGGTAGACCCTCACAGCCCATCCCACGATATACCCCCACAGCATAACCCCCCTGAAGCATCCCCCCCCACAACATGATTTCCACCACCCACCGTGCAGTACAGCCCCTCTATCACCTACACTTGACCGTCCCCCCACAGCACACCTCCCCAAGACACTACAGACCCATCCCCGTGGCAGACTCCCCACACAGAAGCCCCCACAGCACCCTCTATAGCACATGCTCCTGTATGGCACCCCTGCAACACCCCCCCAACAGCCACAGCAGACTCCCCACTGCGCACACACCCCTGTGATGGGCCCCTGCTCAGCTTCGAGTGGACGCCGCCTTGCCTTTGCTGTGGAGGGAAGAGCACCTGCACGTTAATCTGCTCTTACCTCTCCTCACTCAAGCAAGGATTTTGAGAGACACAGAAAGGAGAGCAATTTACTCTTGAGGGAAGAATTTATGATTGATGTCTAAAGGATGGTTAATATGCTGAGTACATCTATTGTTTCCTGCAAAAGTGAATGAGCCCTTCTAGGTTTCTGCTACTTCAAAGGCAGTAGGGAGTGAAATGCCCTGGCCTTTGTGATCAGACAGAAGCTGGTCCTTGCTCTATTTGTCCCAGTGCCGCATCTCAAGCCAAGCCCTGAGCTTCAGAGCCCCAAGCTTCAGTGTCCCCGTCAGAAACAAAATGGTAATACTTCTCCCCACAGTGTTTGCAAAGATGAAAGATAACGCAAAAGACAGTATAGTAACAGGCACAGTAGATGGGCTGCCAAAATAGGACTTAGTAGACCTAAAAAGTGCCTAGTGCGTAGAGAGTGCCTGGTATGGTAACTGTTAGCTCTTTTCACTGTTAACTATTATTATTGATTTACTGTGATAGTGATTTATTATTGTCATCCGTGAGGGTTTAAAATGTGAACAGAGAGCAATATTTGGAACTTCCACAGCTACAAGGCTAAGAGTTTTTGCTTTGACCACAAATGTCATTCTGAACATTTAAGTATCTGCTTGGGTTTTTTTTTTTCCCCCCATGCCTGACCCCCCACTAGAGTGAGTGCCTTGAAAGCAGGCCCTGTCCATACCCTTGTCCCCAGGACTGACCCCCCACTAGAGTGAGTGCCTTGAAAGCAGGCACTGTCCATACCCTTGTCCCCAGGACTGAGCACAGTTGCTCATGGAAGATGTTAGGAATTTGGATGATTGGCACGGTTTCTTGATGAGCAAGTCATCCCAATATTAAAACTGTTTGGCTAGTCCGAGCTGTGCTTTTAAAACAAAGTCACCAGCAGCACCTTCAAAGCTACAAAGCCATGGTCGTGTTCTCATTTACATGCTGCTCTGTCAATTAATGTTACATGCCAATGAAATGGGACATTAAGCTGCTAGTAGGCATGCAACTCTGCGGGCTAGCATCCTCTTCACTTCAGTTAGTGACCTGAATTCATTGCCTCCCATCCCTTGCCAAGGCTCTTCCTCACACCCACCCCAGCCAGCCCCAGCCAGCCCCAGCTAGGACAGACAGCCAGCCAGCCAGACATGGCTCTGCGCTGTGTCTGGTTTAGGAGCGGGGTCAGTGATGACAGTGAGTGTGGGTGCATCCTGGTGAATCCCAACCACAGTATGACCATAGTTACTGGAATGCATCTGACTAGTGACAACCCCATCTTTAATAAATTCCTCCTGGAAGCAGGAAAAGCAAGTGTTAGTGCCCAGGAGTGCAGGGGACGTGTCTGTCCCTAAAGCATCCCGTCTTCAAGAAGTCATTGCCGAGAGCCCTTGCGGCAGTGGTTTGGCCCCAGAGCTGCTCTCCCCTGGTTTGCTGCAGGCTGGGCCCTGTTGTAGGTAAACCGTTCATGGCAAGCAAATGTACCTCTCCAGAAGGCCTGGTCTGACAGCCCACAAGCTTGCATTTCATTTTTCAAACTCTTGCTATTATATGGCCGTTGGCAAAAGCTGCAGTGCTTAATTCTTCCCTCCCTCTGTGGCTCAGGCACTTCAGTCATTTAAAAGTGCTTCTTTTCCTTCATCTAGAGAAGTAAAAATTATAATAGAAAATGGGTAATTTGCAGCTACAATGCCAGGCTGATAATCAAAAACTTGTAAATGGAAACATGAGCATGTGTTTATCACTTCTTGAAATTAGAATGCAGTTGAAAGTAGCTGTGGCCTCTAAGAGGGCCTTGTGGAAGGGAAAGAGACTCCATTGTTCGTTAGAGACCTGCCTGCTAATGATGCTTTTAAGTTCTTTTGTCTCAAGAGCAGCGCATAAAGGAAGACGTCCGTACCTGGGCCCTGGGCGCTGCTCAGCTGTTGGGGGGACCCTCAGGTGATCGCTTGTGGATTGATCACTCCCCTGTGTAAAATCTTGTAGGGGCTCCCCAGCCACCACCATCAGGATCAAGTTTGATCTTGTCAATGGAGAATACAAGGCCTTTGGCAACCTGGCGGTGAAGAACCTTGTCATACCCACCCCCTGCCCCCCACCCACCTTGGCTACTCCGTTGACCCTCTTGCAGCCCACACACGCCCCGTGGCCTTCCACAGGCTCAGGCTTTGCAGATGCTGGTACCTCTTCCCAACTCATTTACCTGCCTAACTCCTGTTCATCCTTCAAAACCCCAAACACCTGTTGCTTCCCCCGGCAGCCTTTCATGCTCCTTTTGTGTCCTTCCCTCATCCTGGCTGGGCTGGAGGTACTCCTCTGTGCACACAGGCTCCCTCTGTGTTTGTTTATGTTAGTTCTTACCACACAGGGTTGTGAACATTGGTCAGCTCGTCCGCCCCCTTACCAAAGACGGCTGAACCGGCTAGGCAGAGGGTAGCTTCTCTGGCTGTCACCCCGGTTCCTGGCATACTGTTTGACACATAGTAGGTACGGACTGATGTTTACGGAATGACGGAATTATTAATGGCAGTGGAGTTTGGAACAATTTTCAAGTTTGTCTTTAAAAAGCACAGTTATCACATAGTCATGGATAAAATAAATCCCATAATGCATTCCACAGCCAGCTGGAATGTTTGGATCCTCTCTGTCCATGTTTCTTTTGGTGATGAGCTAAGGGGTGGATCATGAGGTCAGCCTGCCCGGGTTTCACGTCAGAAGTAAAACTGGCCTGAGAGACATCATGGTTTCACTTCTGTCACTTTGTCTGGGTCCCCTGCGTCTGGGTCTGAGTTAGGACACATTGCTTCACTGTGTGATGGGCGGTGAGTGAGTCCAAGTAGGGAGGGGAGGTATCTGGCCGCCTGGATTTGCCAGAGTCGTCTCTGGAGCTGAGGAAGGGCTGCTCTGTGAGTAGGCTCATTTCGCCATTCCGCCAGTGTTTCCCAAGGCCAGATTATGCTCTGGTCCTGTGCTAGACAGAGGTTATAAAAGCAGTGGGCCGAGCTGGGCTTTCGGGGCCTGGAGTTGGTAATCCAGTGGGGGCGGCGCGCGGGTGCGGTCCCTCGCTCACCCGCACACGAGCCCTAGCACTGCAGGTCCCAGGCGGGTGCACTCCACGGACCAGGCAGTGTTTCTCCCCAAGTGTGTCCGTGCCCGGTGTGCTTCATAAGTACACATAACTTTATTAAACATTAAGTATTATATAACCTGATGGATTGTGAGTATAAAAGGAAAGAGTAGGGTTTTTTGAGTAATGGATGCTTTGAAGGGACTTGAAAAGGTGAGAGTGGCTTCCCCCCCCCACCCCCCCCACTCCCCCGTCCTCGTTCCGTGGGGTGTTGTGGAAAGAACTGGACTGATAGATTGGTGGTGGCAGAGGCAGGGGAATCCGAAAGTCAAGCCTGATTCCATCCTCGTGTTCTTCCTGTGCATCTTCAGCTGCCCTCTCCACCTTAAAGAACCTGGAATGGGGAATTGTCACTGCCCGATGGGTTTGTGAAAGCTCAGTCCCTGCTCCAAAAACAAAGCCCTGCATCAAATCACTTACTTGTATAGGTTTACTTTCAAGCAAAACTCGCTTAGACAGTTTTTGCTGGACTCCCTGCTTTGACATCGGTTTCTGCTCTACCAGCCAGCTGGCGTTGGGCAGGAGGGCTTCTGTGGCACCTGGGTGCCAGGTTCCTGCTGGGCTGGGGCCTGCCTGCTAGGAGCTGAGGTTTATGGGGCTACCTCTCTGCCTTGTCAACAGCTTGGCGTCCAGCCAAGGACAGAGGGGAGCAGGGGAGGGACGAGTTCCGGCGTGCATTTGGGACAGGCTGGACAAGGGAGTGAGGAGCGGGACATCTCTGTGAGGAGGTAGCCCCATGGATGGAAGGAAGGCCAGGGTCCTGCATTAACAGAGGGATGGAGAAGGGAGGTCAGAGAAAGAGTGAGGAAGCAGAGTGTATAGGATTCAATGATGCATGAATTGTAGGGCTCCCTTTCCTTCTTTCTCTTTTTTTTTAAGATTTTATTTATTAGAAAGAGAGAGCGTACGAGTGGTGGGGAGGGGCAGGGAGAGGGAGAAGCAGGCTTCCCCCTGAGCAAGGAGCCTGATGCGGGGCTTGATCCCAGGACCCTGGGATCATGACCTGAGCCGAAGGCAGATGCTTAACCAACTGAGCCACCCAGGCGCCCCACGGCTCCCTTTCTTTCAAGGGGGCCAGAATCACTACCACACAACTTACTGGATGATGGTGCTGTTCGTTTATGGAAAATTGGCGAAGGGGATATGGATAAACTGAGGGGATGGGAGCATTCCAGGTGGAGAGAAGAGCTCCAAGGAAAGGAAGGAAGCAAGTGGCTCCCGACCAGGTGCCTATATCATATATTCGGCAAACACTTATTAAGCACCTTCTGTGTACTGGGTTGAAGGCCAGGAATGCGAAGAACAAGCATGTTGGTCTCAGGCATAGAGGAGGAAGAGCCTATCCAGGAGGCTCTTCCACCTGACGCCGCCGTAGACAGGGCTGATCATATGGGGTGAGGAGCCACACTTGTGGAGAAACAGGGTATCATGGCAGGCCGAGTTTCAGGAGATGGTACATGGGGGTCCTAGGGTGCCAGGCCCCAGACAGAGGCCAGAAATTCACCTTAGGAAGTGGAGGCGAGGTAGGGAGTAGAGGGAGAGGTCAGGCTGAAAAGAGGACTCTCTCAGGGGTGCGGACGCAGGAGGAGAAAGGGTTTTGGGGTCTCAAATGCAGCCTTTATTGCACACAGGATTCTGAGGAAAACAGGAACCAGAGAGCCGCTGATAAATGATCTGTTTGATTGCTCAGAAAATAATGGCTTCGACTCCAATGAGCATTTTATAGTTTCTGAGCATTTTATGGTTTTCTATTATTTTTGAATTAAGTTTTTTTTTATTATGAGGTTTTTAACAATACCACTTTTGTCCCTTTTGCATTATTCCATGACTCATTGGAAGGTGTGAGGTTTTTTGCAATGACATTTTTTTAAACCATCCTAAGTCTCATTTTATTTACAGGATCACCTCTTAGCCTCTTAATCCATGCCTAAGTATTTTATGAAGTGGAATAGACATGGGAAATGATAGGAAGACACTAGTAAGGTGACATTTCTGAAGCGGTGATTCCTTACATTGGCATGTGTGGCATATCTCCCCCCGCCCCTCCCCCAGACATGCGTTCCTTTAACATCTCCATTGTTTCCATAAAATCGGGGGAAACAGCTTATCACGAAACTCGTTTTGCCCTTTGAATTCTTTTTAATCGTCTCTTGAGTGAATGTGCATCTCACTGGTTAAGCTCATCGAGCTCCGGTTTTTCTTTTTTTTTTTTTTAAAGATTTTATTTATTTATTTGAGAGAGAGAATGAGAGACAGCACGAGAGGGAAGCGGGTCAGAGGGAGAAGCAGACCCCCCCCGCTGAGCAGGGAGCCCGATGTGGGACTCGATCCCCGGACTCCAGGATCATGACCTGAGCCGAAGGCAGTTGCTTAACCAACTGAGCCACCCAGGCGCCCGAGCTCCGGTTTTTCATTGCATTTGCTTGCGGACTTCTCGAGCTGCCACCAACGCTGTGTGTTTGCTCTTGGAGAGGCACAGCTGCATTTGCGTCCGCAGTGATGGCCAGCCTCTCTCCAGGGTGGGGAGGGTTGGCAGTTTATTGGATCTCCATCCCCTCTCCTAGGAAAAGAGGCTGCTGGGCATCTGTTCGCTTTTGCTTTCAAAATTAAAGTGAATTTAATTTGGTTTTGAGAATTTTGCAGTCCCACTTAAACACCGTGCTGTTGGGGACCTGGGAATCGGAGCTGTCCCGTCCCCCCGTCCCCCCAAGCACGTGCTCCCAGCCCCTTGCGGAAATGAGAAGTGCTGTTGTCTCCTTGTGCACACCCAAGACAGACAGCTTGAGAGCCTGCGGTGTGAGGGCAGATTCCTGCTCTCTCCTCCTTGCTAGGTAACCTTGAATGAATTAGGTCACTTTTCCAGCCCCGTCTCCTCCTCATCTGCAAAGGGGGAATAACAGCATCGAATTGAAATAATATGTGTAAAGCAACTAGCAGCCGTGCCCCCATAAATGGTTAGTAATGATATCGTCCTGCTTAAGTGCTTCCTTGGTTTCTGCACTTAGAGCCGTTTAGCCTCCCTTCTGGGTCCCCCTGCATTCTGTGGGTACTCGTACTGCACTGGGTTACGGCTGCTGGCTCATGTGGCTCTTCCAGCAGCCGTGGGCCACCTCTGGGCTGAGATGCTGCTGAATCTCCCGGGGCCCCACACCTGGGCTAGGCACTGGCTGGCTGGGGTAGAGCCCATGGTGCCCTTCTTTCCCAGGCACGGTTCCTCCCAGTATTGCCTCCAGCCTGGGGTTTCGAGGCCCTAGCTGAGGACCTTGACCTTTCTCCCTCTGACCTGGAGCTGGGTGGAAGGTGAGGGCTGGACATAGATCCAGGATTGGGCTCCAGATACAGTGTTCTGTGAGGAGCAGAGAATGTGGGCCCCCAGACCATCAGTCAGTGGATGGGTGATTCCTGAACACCAGGGGAGGAGGGGGGTTGCTGGGGGCATTCAGAGAAACACTTGCTTTGGAACAGCAGAGGAGAAATGCCTGGAACAGGAGCGCTGAGGCGTGGCTGTGAGAAACTTTAACAGACCATTAGGGGGAGGGGTTGGCAGGGCCAGGGGAGGGGTGAAATTAAGGAAGGCCATTTTGCACCCCTGCCCAGAGCCTGAGACCCTGAGGCCAGGACTCTGGTGTTCACTGTCCCCAGACCTGCCAGCTCCGGACACAGCCAGCCTGCCCCGGGCCACAGACGTGGGCCACCTTACTTCCAGCAGCTGCCTCGGAGGTGCACCCTATGATTCTCAGGAGCCCCGAATCCCATCATCAGCCATCCAAAAGCAGTCCAAAGCCATTGGCAGTGGATCAGCAGCTTCGTCTTCAGATGAACTGCCACACGTGATTAGCTTTCCCTCTCTTAATATCATGGATGGTAGGCAGGCTTTCTCCTCTCTGAATAACCTCTGGCTTCTGGATCATTTGGCAGGAATATAATGTGGAATCATTGGTGGAGTTTTTAATCTATTTTGTTTTTATTTTTTTTTCCCCTTCACATTACTCAAAAATGTACTTCCTTGATCTAAGGCTTGCTGTAAAAACTGCTTTGCAAAAAAAAAAAAAAAAATGGGACTTTTTACAAAACTTAGAGGTGTCAGTCATACAGTAAGATCCGTTACATGGTTTCTCCCTCAGTCACTCTCGTGTCACAAATGTTTTGTGCTCTGCAGGCCTCTCTCTATTATCATTTCTGTCAAAGTTAAACACACAACCAGGCCCGACTGAGTCTCTGACGTTCTTACGAATTTTTACAAAGATCGTAGGGAGGGTTTCATGACATCTCCAAGCTCTTCTTATTTTCCAAAATGTTTTCCTTTCACAGTAAAAATGTTCAAGTAGGACTAAATTGGAAGGTGATTTTATTTATCTTTATTATTTATTTTTTAGAAGATTTTATTTATTTATTTTAGAAAGAGAGAGCAGGGAGGAGGAGCAGAGGGAGAGGGAGAGAGAGTCTTAAGCCCCGACACGGGGCTCAATCGCACGACCCTGAGATCCTGCCCTGAGTCGAAACCAACAGTTAGACGCTTAACCGACTGAGCCACCCAGGCAGCCCTGGAAGGTGATTTTAAATAATCACTTCTGAGGTATTGGGGTGAGGAGCGTTTTATGTTTTTTTATGCAACAAACTGTGCAGTGGTTTTTTATGGTTACTTCTTGGATCCTGCTATTGAGAGGAAATTAGATAACTCCTTTTTGTAAGTTGAAGTTATGAAATCTTCCCTGAAGGCTTTTAGAAATAAGGTACTTCTGCCCTGGAATGATGTCAGTGACTTCTGCCTCAAGGTAGGGAAATGGGAGTAAGAGAATCGCTCCTGGTCCTTTCCAGCCTTATTTCTCTGAATTTATTATCTTCTGCATCCCCTGCATTTGTCCCACAGTGCCAGTCTCATGAGGCCTAGGGATACGGCTTATGTGTCATGAGGCATTCCTTGGGTAAAACTTAAAAATCTCCATAACCAAAGAGCTTGATTTAGAAGGCAGTGTCACAGTGTGATAGAAGTCTCAGCCCAAGCTCCAATTCTAGCTCTGTTACCTTCATGTGTGACCTTGAATAAGCAACTTCACCTCTCTGGTCCTCTGTTTCCAAAATTATAAAATGGGGGGTTTGACCAGGTGTTAACGTTCTGCAAATGGAAGCGCAAAACCAGCAGCGTTCAATGCTTTGATTAAGCATTGGTCGTCAGATACAGCATTCCCTCTGCTTAGGGAAAAATCTGGCTTCCAATCTTTGTTTTTGTGACAATTTCTTTAAAATGCAGGAGATGAAAGTCTTTCTTGAAATTTGTAATAAGGAATCATAAAATGTCATGACTTTTAAAGATTTGCAGCAGATCTTGGAGAAACATACCTTGAAAAATAAACACTTCATGTTATGTGGGGGAGAAAGAGGATTGGTTCCTTTCATTCCAGCAAAAGCAGTAATTTCACTAAGAGCCGTCACTTAGCAAGTGTTTGTAGAGACCTGTCGCTTTCAAGGCCCTGTGCTCCCCATAGCATGTGTTTGAGAGAGAAGTCACCCATACCCCTGCTTTTATCCGAAAGAGAATAGTGCTTGTCATTTCTTGTCAGGAAACTTCATCTTTGCTTTGAGGTTCGGAGACACACTCCCATTCATCTCTTCAGTACCCTTGATTTGAACAGTGTGAGATCAGTGCATACTTCCCTCAGCTGTATTAATGCCTTTTTGGTGCAAATTGATCAACTTGATTGTATATTAATCCAAAACCACATTTCCAGGACACAGGTAACTGGGAGATCCAAGAGCTCTGCCTTCATATGTGCTGGAACATGGCTGGGGTGTACTTTGGGGGGCTAAGAGGGCATAGGGCCTCCCGTCTTGCTAGGTGGCTCACCCACACAAAGAGAGCTGTGCTCAATAACAAGCAGAGGGATTGTGTGCTCATCTGGTGAGAAAACCACCCTTCCAGGAGGCAGGAAAAGCTTTAGAAACATCATGCAGAATTTCTCAGAGAAAGTGTTCAAAAGACAGATTTCCCTTGGCTTTGGTGTAGACCACTGAGTTGGTGAACAGCGGCTTGGCCCCACTCCTGTGGAAAAGACAGAAGACACACTTGCCTGGGACTTTGGTCTACTTACTGTGCCTTTCTTTCTTTCCATAACAACATGGCAGCCCCACTGGGGAGCCTGGTATAAAAACCAAGGTTCTTGCCTCCAGCCCTGCACTATTAGCTGGCTTCCAGGCAGCCTCCAGAAGCCCCAGCCCGATCTCTGAAGAGCACCTGCAACACAGTGCTTCTTGGGCACACAGTTCCCGAGGGCCTCCACTGTTTACCTGACACACGCTCAACAACGTTCTCAGGGCGCCTCTTTACTTCGCCTCCGTCTTTGCTTTCTTAAAAATACCAAGGGAGTACACGCTTAGGGAAAAAGCTCACTCGCATAAAGGAGTCCAAGTCTGGCCATTCCTCTCGCTGTCCCTGCAGCAAGCCTCCCCTTTCTCAGAGGTAATAACTTGCTGTCTGCAGTGCACCCATCCAGCGATGTACACACACACAGAGGCGTTCTTATTCTATAGTATTTCTGTATCCTACGGCCACAGAGATCGCTTTGTGTAACCAAAATGAGAACACTATCATCCCATCTGCAACTTGCCCTTTTTTCTCAGGCAACGTTTACTCATTCATAACCTCTAATGTCAGCATGTGTAGAATTACGTAACTCTTTAATAGCTGCATAGCATCATCGGAGACTTAACCATTCCCCTGTTCATAGACATTTGGGTCTCTAATTTTTCACGATTACAGATAAACCCTCAGAAAACAGCCGTGTAACATATGCTTGCAGGCATCTGGCCATGCTTATTAATAATTCCACTGCATTTATTTAAAGCTGTGCCCCCCTGGTACGTACAGATACCAACGCAGCCCTGTCTGAGCTGTGAGGGTAATTTATTGGAAGTCTCTTAAATCCTCGGTACCCCCTTCACACTCACCTAGTCACAGTTTTGCTTTAAGAACGAGACATGTTTTCGTCATGGACTTAGCACCCTGCTGCAGGAAGGGACGTTGCCTAGAGCTGCCCCCAGGGGCCCAGGCGCAAGGCTACCGCTTCTCTTCGCCCGTGCTGCTCCGGGGACCTGACTGGCCCACATGCTGGAGGCAGGAAGTGGAATTCTGCTCGATACCATTAAAAGAAGCACAGAATGTTTGGGATGGTTTTTGTCAAAACTGAAACTCTCCCCTCTGGCCCCTCTGTGGGTGCGTTAATTTTCCAGGGCTGCTATCACAAATTACCACCAACTTGGTGCTTTAAAATGGCAGAAACGTATTCTCTCACCGTTCTGGAGGCCGAAATCAGAAATCCGTTTCAAGGCTCAAATCAAGCATTCCCTTCAGAGGGGATCCGTTCAGGGGCGAGCTGGTCCTTGCCTCTTCCAGCTTCTGGTGGTTGCTGGCACTCTGTGGCCTGGGCCTGCATCACTCCAGTCTTCAGGGCCAGCATCTCCAGATTCTTCTCTGCCCCGTCTTCACATGGCCTTCTCTTGTGTGTGTTCAGACCTCCCTTTCCCTCCCTGAGAAGGATCCAGGTGATTGCATTCAGGGCCCTCTAGATGATCCAGGATAATCTCCCCATCTCAGGGTCCTTAACTTAATCACATCTGCAAAGACCCTTTCCCAAATAAGGTAACATCTGCAGGAACCAGGGATGAGGAGGTGGTATCTTTGGGGGACATTATTCAGTCTATTGCAGTGGGATTTCCAACCTGTTTTCCAACATATTTTAACCGCTGGAGCGTGCTTGGTGTTTCCTCTGGACTCTTTAGAAGGGTGTATTTTCATGTATAAGGAAGGCGGAAATAGATGTTCTTTTATTCTGTGCATTGAAAAATGGGCTAGAAGGTCAAGGTCAGACGAAATCTCTGACGAGCTCCTTTAACTGGAGAATACATAGCATGAACTGCATGTACAACTGCTATGAATTAAATTACAAATGTGCCTGTCTTCCCGTTTAATTTGGAAATATTTCACTGCATAATAGTTTGTATGCCCTAGCTAGAAGGAAGTTGAGAAGCCGTCCGTTCTCCCTCCCCCCTTGCAGATCAAACCATATCCAGACCATGAAATTCATCTTTTAAATCTGCCCAGAAGAGGTGCATATGAGTGTTCAACTGTTGTTAAAGGCAGTGGAGGGTGTTGGGCAAAATTAAAGGCATAGGGCTTGGAGAAGCACATTCCTCTCAGGTGGTTGGTGGCATTAAAATACACAGATGAGGTTCGTGAGCACACATTTAACTGACCGTGTGGCTGCTCTTTCAAACTCTCCAGTCCTCCCTGGGAAAGGCGTATTACAGTTTTGGACTTGGCCCTGCCCTTGCCATGTGAATGCTAATGCCTCATACTTCCATTTCCCAATTTCACAGCAGACCTGCATGCTCATAAATTAAACTGCATCGCTCAGCATTATCGTGTGCATTCCAGGATTTTGTCCAAAATGGCCCAAACTACTGCCTATTTCAGCAGAACTCCCTTTGGCCACCATCTGTTAATATATTATAGAGACATTAGGACAGCGATTTGAGTGCACACCAGGCAGGTAGAGCATATACGGCCCTGCACAGAGGTCCCGGAGCAGACGGGAGTGGCCCGGGGGAATGAGCATGGGGAGTTGTCGCTGCCTCCGTTCAGACAAAAGGTGGGGCATAGGTGGACCTTCCCCACCAGAAACAGAAGAGGTGATGTGGCTGCCAGTCCAGTCCAGCTTCTCATAAAGAATCTTGAGGGGCGCCTGGGTGGCTCAGTCGGTGAAGCGTCTGCCTTCTGCTCAAGTCGTGATCCCAGGGTCCTGGGATGGAGCCTAGGGTCCTGGGATGGAGCCTGCGCTCCTGGCTCAGCAGGGAGTCTGCTTCCCCTCTCCCTCTGCCCTTCCCCCCCCTGCTCATTTTCTCTCCCTTTCTCAAATAAATAAATAAAATCTTAAAAAAAATCTTGAATGTGAATGACTAGAGTTTAAAAAATAACAAATCAGTTGAAAGAAGTGAAATAAAGAGAGCCCTGAATATGGCTGATTTTTGTCGCTTTCTAAGTCAGTGAGGGGAGTTTAAAAACGTACCAAAATGCCCATCACTGACCCAGGTTGCCAAGTGTAAAGGAAATATAGTGATGCTCAGCTTTCCAAAAGAATAGACTAAACGCTGTTAACTTTTGTAATCAAATAATAAGTGCACATGGCTTTTTAAAAAATTCAACTAATTCAGAAGTGCTTTTAATAAAAAGTTACAGCTCCACCCCTGCCTCCTTGCATACCTCCCAAAGGTAGCCTCTTTGGTTTTTTAAAATTATTTTGGGTATTACATGCACAACTCTAAATTGTATCCAGGAAAGATGGCCATTGAGTCCCCTTACAAAAGATTGACTTAACTCATTTATACTCTGCACCCTTCCTCCTTCCTCTCATTTTTGATGGTTCTGTTACTTTTTTACTCTTTTGTTGGTTACCTTTTTACTTTTACTTTAAAAAATATGCTTTCAGGGCGCCTGAGTGGCTCAGTCCGTTAAGCATCCCACTCTTGGTTTTGGCTCAGGTCATGGTCTCAGGGTCCTGAGATCCAGCCCAAGTGGGCTCCGCACTCAGCAGGGAGTCTGCTTGAGATTCTCTCCCTCCCCCCTGCCCTTCCCCCTTTTTGCACGTGCGCTCGCTCTCTCAAGTAAGTAAAATCTTTAAAAAATATGTATGTATATACTTTCTATCTCTTGAGTCACAGATGGTAAATTGCTTACCCAATATCCATTCCTCCCTTTTTTACAAACAAACCCAGTTTTGTTGAGACCATCAGTGTGCCATCTAAAAAACTATACTTTTCAGTTTAGGATTTAGTCAGTTTTATCCTTTGGATAGGTGCGGTCATGTCCCTGGGTTCTGGCCAGTAAGATATAAGCAGAAGTTGTTGAGTGGTGCTTTAGGAAAGTTCTTTATGAGGGCACTGACTCAGCAGGTAGGCTTCTTTTGCCCTTCTCTCTTCTTTCTTGGACACAGATATGATGGCTGGAGCTGCAGCAGCCATTAGGTGATCATGAGACAATCTTGAGGGTAGATGGAAGGCATGTTCTAAGAATGACAGAGAAATCTAAAAGGATTCTGGGATGTTGATGACATCAGAGCTACTGCACTATTCCCTGACCTGCCTACCTTCCCAGCTTTTCTAGGAGAGAAGTTTATGCCCTGGCTTGTTTAAAGTCCCCTTATCTGATGCTCAGAACCAAATCTCTGTTTCTTCTTGGTAAAGTAATCAGTGCCTAGACTCTCCGTGTGGTAAGAGGAAAACATTGGTAGTTTCTCCCTCTTCCCCTCTTTCTTTCCCCAGCCGCTTCCCGTTGGTAGCTGTATTCTTACACTGCCAAAGGTTTAACATTATCTTTCTATTCTGTAGTCACAGTTAAGCTTTCTATGCCTTTTCACTAGATTGACTCTAAAAGTTGAACACCATTAAATAGGATTTAAATCATTATGACCCCATAAATGCTCACTCCAGGGTCAAGTAGCCCTGGACCACTCACAGGGCTCCTAATATGAGGGTCAAATGTATTTTCTCATATTCCATAAAGAGCTTAAAATTATGTCACATTTTAATTCACATTATTTTTGGACCATGTTATGTTGCCTTTTGTTTTACATGGATTTTTTTTTTTTTTTTATTGGTTGAGAGAAATGCTTTCACCATAACCCCATTTGACGCAGCCTCTCCGGCCTCTCCTCTCTTTCTTTTTTCTTAGAGCCCCACACTTTGCTGTCCTGCCCAGTGCTCTCCAGCCTGTACAGCTCTCATCCTAGCTTCACCATCCTCCTAGGTTGGATCCCTGTCTTCTACTTTGTTGGGTTTCCTTCCTTGTTTTGCTGGAACACACCCTCAAAGAACTACTTAAGAGTACCTGAGAGGTAAACTTTGAGTCTATTCATATATAAAAATGTATTTCTTCTATCCCCATACTTAATTATCTAGCTAAATAGAGAATTCCAGGTTCAAAGCCCTCTTTTCTTAGAAGGATGCAGGCATTACTGGTTGTCTGTTGCATCTACTGTTGCAGATGAGGGGTTAGATGCCAGTCATATCTTCAGCTTTTTGTCTATGAACTTTCTTTTGTTTATTCCCTAGAAATCTTTAATGTCTTTTTTTAAAATTCTTAGCATGCTGATATTTCATATCAGGTGTAGTCTCAATTCAGTTGATTGTGGTTGCAAGTCACAGGACACCAACTCAAACTAGCTTAATGTCAAAAAGGGGATTTATTGGTTCATACAATTGAAATGCTCTGGGAAGTATAGACTTCAGGAGCAGTTCAGTCAGGGCTCTGGCTCTTTACTCTGTGATTCTTTTGGTTTAGGCAACTGGGTAGGTCTCAAAACAATCCTGAAAGAACAGAAAACAAGAAGTCAAGGCAGATTGATGAACAATGCAGTGCAATCAGAGCCTGGAGAAGGCTTCACAAAGGAGACCTTTTATTTTAAACTTGTAGCTGTGGTAAAGTACGTATAACAAAGAATTTATCATCTTAACTTTTAAGTATATAGTTCAGTAATGTTAAGTATATTCACACCGTTGTGCAACCATCTCCAAAACTCTTTCACGGTGGCGAAACTAAACCTATACCCACTACACAACTCCCCATTCCCTCTTCCCTCCAGCCCCTGGTATCCACCATTATACTGTCTCTATGAATTTGATTACTCTAGATGGTAGTGAAATATATATGGGATCATACAGTAGTTATCTTTTTGTGACTGACTTATTTCACGGAACATAATGTCCTCATGTTGTAACATATATCAGATTTTTTCCTTTTGAAGACTGAATTATATCCCATTGTATGTGTATTATATATATCAAAAATATATATAATATATATTATATATACCAAAAATAGATAATATATATATTATATATATAAACATTTTGTTCATCTGTGGACACTTGGGTTGCTTACACCTTTTGGCTACTGTGAATAATGCTGCTATGAACATGGATGTACAAATATCTGTTCATGTGGCTGCTTTCAGTTCTTTTGGGTGTATACTCAGAAGTGGGATTGCTGGATCATAGGGTAGTTCTATTTGTAATCTTTGGAGGAACCTCCATACTATTATCCACAGTGGCTCTACCAGTTTGCATTCCCACCAGCAGTGCACCAAAGTTCCAGTTTCTCCACATCCTCACCAACACTTATTTTCTTTTCTTTCTTTCTTTCTTTTTTTTTTTTTTTGATAATAGTCATCATAATGTATCTAAGGTGGTATCTCATGGTAGTTTTGATGCGCATTTCCATAGTGGTTAGTGATGTTGCGCGTCTTTTCATGTGTATATTGGTCATTTGTGTATCTTCTTTGGAGAAGTGTCTATTCAAGTCCTTTGCCTGGTTTTTAATTGGGTTGTTTTTTGTCATTATCACGATAAGGAGACCTTCCGTGGTTGGCCTGATGTGTGCTGAGTGCTGGGGAAACAAAGTTTAATAGGTAGAAATGGGTAGAGAGGGCATTCTAGGCAGAGAGACCAGCAGGAACAAAACAGGGATGGCATTGTGGGTGTGTTCAGCAGGCTTCCTCGAGTCACCAGGCAGTGTTGGACCACAGGCAGCGTGGGCGAGCGCCCAGCACTGAAGCTGGAAAGGCACAGCTGTCCCCACCTGTGGAGAGGAGGGAGGAGGCTACACCAAAGGCAGTCCCCCTGAGGCGCCATTGAGGGTATAAAAGTCCCACGAGATACATAGCTACCCTCAGAAAGGTCCCAGAGGCCCAGGTGGCAGCTTCCCCTGAGGTCACAGTGTCAACCAAAAATCATACTTGTTCAAAATAGTCCCTGGAAGATTCCCAGTACAGCTCCACACTGGAGTTCAACATACCATCCCTTTGCAGGTCCCGCAGAGCGGGATGTCTTCCAACACAGATGCAGTCTCGGGTCAACTGCAGCCCAGGTGAGGCAGTTGCCTTGACTTCAGGGGCCACGTGATGTAGAAGTACCTGTCTTTACACACTGGAATCACACGGAAGTGCACACGCTGTGAGGGGAAGGCAAGAACTGAAGCCTCCTGAGATGTATCTGTTCGGATGCGTGAGGACACAAGCAGTTGAATAAATGACCAGCAGTAGCTGAGGCAATAAAGATATTTTAGCAGTTCCCATAATAAAGTCTAGAGAGAGGCTGTCCTAGGTTATTGCTGCGACTTAATGAGACCACGTCTCTGGGTTGCCCTTGACTGCTGCTGTTCTCTAGGCCTTCCCTTCGTGGTCACAGGAGGGCTGTGGCAGCCCCAAGCGTCACACCCCCACACCACAGCGTCCAGGGCAAGAAGGGGCGGCAAAAAGACCTGCTGTCATTGCGCTTCCAAAATCTTTCCCGTGGGCCTCCGGGCACTTCCCGCTGCGTCTCACGGGTCAGGACTGGGTCACGTGCTCGTGCCTGACCAATCACGGGTGAAGGCAGAGGCCTGCCGTGGTGGCTGTGGTGCTACGGTTTTTGTGTGGATCTGTGCCCCTTGTCCCTGAAGCTGAACAAAATCAGGTTTTGTTTTGTTGTGCTTAAGATTTATTTATTTTAGAAACAGAGTGCGCGGGAGTAGGGGGAATGGCAGAGGGAAAGAGAAAGGGAGAGAAGCAGGCTCCCCGCTGAGCGCGGAGCCCCACCCGGGGCTTGATCTCAGCACCCTGAGGGCATGACCTGAGCGGAAATCAAGAGTCCGAGGCTTAGGGGACTGAGCCATGCAGGTGCCCCCCAAATCAGGTTTCTTAGCAAGGAGAAAAGGGAGTTGCGGTGCTGCAGATTCTCTGCCACATCACACTTCCCCTGGAACATCTGCTCATGGAAGACAGTGAGCTTAAATCATTTCACTTTGGCTATATTTTATTTCACACTTAAATTATTATTTTATTGATTTAGTGAGGCCAGCACATGTAAGAGAATTTACATGAGCTAGAGGCCTGTGGGAAGAAGCTTCACCGTTTTAGAGTTGATACCTCCAAATGTCTGCATCTGGCTTCACCCACACCTCTGGGCATCTAGTGCTCTTTAGTTCTCCTGGCCTGATTGGATTCTAGCTCTGCCCATTTGCCTTGTCCCGTGGGGCCAGGACCCTCCTTGCTTGCACCTCTCTGCTCCAGCCCCATGCTGTGGTGTGCACACTCATGGATCACCTCGTGTCACAGGAGTCTATAAAAAGAAACATCAGCCAAAGTGTGTGCCAGATAAATACATTACTTTTTCAGAAATCATAGAAGCAAATTAACCTCTTTGCTGGTTTTTAAGTTCATATATAGTAAAGTAAATCAACAAGTCCTGACTTTGTGGGAGGGAGCCTGATGCACCACTGGAGTGTTGTGTGTGACCTGGTGGGCTTTTTCAACTGCTCCAACCCAGGCCTGAGTTGGCCAGAAATCCCTGATTCTATACTATGCAGGGGTGGATGTGCTCAGAGAAATAGTGGCTTCATTTATCCCCTTCTTGCGGGAGGAACAGGTAGAGTCTATCATGGACATTGGTGTCTTTACACAGGTTTGGCACATATGAATCCTGTTCCCTAACTCTTTGATGGAAGTTTCCCCCTCCTCTGAATGCAGTGTAGGAGATGTAGTCCTAATGTGTCTCTTTAGTTCATCTTCACAGCCTCCATGGATAAGCTTGGATTATCCTCATTTTATAGAAGACTGAAGGGCTTGTTCAAGGTTACAGAGCTTGTAAATGCCAAGCCTTTTCCATTGCAGAGGTCCCCCCCATTGCAAGCACAGGCAACCTCAGTTCAAGGCCAGAAGAAGTGCCCCATGCCCTTCACGGTCTCAGTGCACATATTCTTGTGTGCAGGGGAAATGCGTGGGCTTTATTGGGGACATAGGCTGGGAATGATCTGCCACTCCTGCTAGTGGATTCTGAAGCAGTAACTGAGAGCAGAAACAAAATAAGGTTTAAGAATCACAGGGACTGCAGGTGTTTCTATGAACTGCCCACTCTTTGGGCCTAATTTCCAGCCAGCACAAAAGCACTTAGGCATGACATTAAATATACGTGGGATGAAGCTGGTTAAAAATTTTAATTAATCACATCCCCAAACCCAGGTCTGTTCTGATTTCATAGATCACTGCCCAGATTTGCAGTTATCTGTTCATGACTATGGCAGTCTGCTTATAGCTCAAAAAGAAGGGAAGATGAGCTGCTTGGCTTATAATTTCTGGAGGAAATTCTATTACATGAAATGGGAAAGGATTGCTCTGGACTTGGTTGTGTTGTACCCAGTGAAATTCCCAAGTGAATGCCTATCCTTGAGCAGCAAGGCTCCTGCCTATATGTCCCCTGCTGTGGCTCACTGGGCCTCCACTGGTCTCTTCTGCCTTCATGGAGAGCCTGGCCAGCTTCCCACCTTTCCAGGCATTTTGGTATCTTCCTGTCAGCTCCTATTGCCCTGACAAACTTGATGGCAGTGGCAGCTTATTTTCTTTTTTAGTGAATGAACAAGCAAGCTAAACAAAGTTGCCTTCTTTGTTAGAATTTTTGTATTTGATTTCAGGGCTGGTCCTAAAATTCCATCCAAGGGGACTTAGGATGGAATGGAAAGCAGTTAGATGGAGCAGACCCGGGGAGGGGGTTGGAAGGAAGTGATGAGACTGATGAAACAGGCCATGGCCAGACTGTAAAGCGCATGGATGCCACACTGAGGAGTTTCATTACCCACAATGCATATGGGTGACAGGGGAGGCAGGAAACCATATGTGCGTGCTAAAAGATCCCTTGGGTAGCTACCAGAGATGGGCCAAGGAGGTGACACTGGGGACAGGTAAGAGTTCACTCGGGTCCACCTGAGAAATAATGAACCCCAATCCAAGCCAGGGACTCCAGTGTTTGAGAGACAGATGGATAATAAAGATACTGCCAAGGTGGAACTGACAGGCTGTCAAGGAGAGAGAGAGAAGAGCCCAGATGGCTGCCAGTTTTGTTCTTTGAGCACTAGAAGGGCCATGGTGCCATCCCCTGCCATCATTATGGACAGCTCTGCGTTTCTCTGCCATACAGGGAATCTCCCAGGTCTGTAGAGGGTGTGGGACTGCTTTTCCCAACACTCACTGTGGCTCATTGCCCGCTGCTGGACTGGAGCAGGGCCCCGGACATGTACTCTGGATTCGGCAGGGGCAGAGGCAGGGAATGGACAGAGGAATCAAATGATGCCTCTAAGGTGCAAATCAGGACCCTGGGTGCAGCCCAGCCAAGGCAGCAGACAGAATTGATGGGGTGAGAGCAAAATTCAAGTCCAGAAGAGAGCTGACGCCCCAGATTGGGAGACAGAAATTTGCATCAGGAAAAGCCAGGAAGTGTTGGGCATTGGAAACAAGAATGGAGGTGCTACGGCCTAGACCATGCCAGGGGGTGACCAGTGCTTTCTGGCTCTCATTTTGATCTACTTTTCACTTTTACCTTGTCCCCCAGCGAGTAAGGTGAATAGTCCTTATTTGCGTTCCACTCTACGTTAGACCTCATGGGATCCCTGCCCTCAGGGATTCATAATCTGTTAGGCAAGCAAAGAGTAGGGACTCAATAGTACCCAGAGTGTCACCTTTAAGAGGTCAGAGGATGGAACGGTGACTTCTCGGTGGGCTACCGGGGGAAGCTGTGTGGGACAGCTGACATGAAAGAGACCACCTGGCTCTAGGAAGTGGCATAAACAGAAGCCCAAGAAGCAGGACCACTCAGAAGACCCGTCCAGAACAGCAAGTGGCCTGAGCTTGGGGAGGATACAGAGCATATGTAGGGAATAGAGAGGGAGGTCGGGAGACAATTAGGAGAGGTAGAGTGGGGCTAAAATCTCCAAAGTTCTAATGCCAGATGAAGGGCATGGCTGAGCAACTAAATGCCAGTGGAGAACAGATTGCTGAAGATTTTATCACTGGCTTGGCATAAAGGCCCAGGTTTTAAACAGTGCTTGCTGCGTGGCAGACACTGAGTAGTTTATCACAGTAGTTTCAGTGACTTAACCCAAACTTTAGGACTGTTCATCTGTTTAGCATATCGAGAAGAGATTGGATTGGGGCCGAAGTGGTGGGAGGGAGAGGGTTCCAGAGTTTCTCTCACCAAGTGTGGAAGCTATCAGTGGGGGTGGGATGGGGTCTGTCCAGCCCACATCAACGGCCCCTCTCTCGGAACAACATTGTGCATTGGTGTGAGCCCCGCTGACCATGTCTGTACCATGGGACTCTGTCCAGGCTGAGACTGGCACTGCCCTGTCCCTTGTCCACCCTGAGACCTCATATTCAGCTCTTCCTTTACTCTATGTGATGGCATAATGGTGGCCTTCCCATGATTCCATGCTCCTGTGCTGCTGTACCTTTAGTGGGGAGGGGAACTAGGATGACCAGAGCTCATTTCTCTTGCCTGCAATTTTTTAAAAATCCTAACTTATACCAGAAGATAATAAAATCCGATAGTAGGATGGGTCTCAGTAGTGATGGAAAGTGAAGACCTCATGTGGGGAACATTGGCCGTGCTTGGAGGTTCATTGTATTGGGAGGACATGATGAAGGATGAAGAGAGGTCATAGCTAACGGGCATGTTTTGATTGAAAGGGACTAGAAAAACAGTGGAATCTTTTTTTTATTTTTATTTTTTTAAGATTTTTTTTTTTATTTATTTGCGAGAGAGAGAATGAGAGACAGCATGAGAGGGAGGAGGGTCAGAGGGAGAAGCAGACTCCCCGCCGAGCAAGGAGCCCAATGCGGGACTCGATCCCGGGACTCCAGCATCATGACCTGAGCCAAAGGCAGTCGCTTAACCAACTGAGCCACCCAGGCGCCCAACAGTGGAATCTTTTTAAGACAAGGGGTTTGGGCAGCCGGAAGAAGATGTGGGAGATTGAGATTTCTGCTTTGAAGGCAAGGAAAAGAGCTGGTATTTCTGGAGAACCTCCTGTGGACCAGGCACCGTTCTAAGTACTCTGCCTGGGTCCATTCTGATTGACCTTTATAAAAATCTGAGGAGGTGTAGTTACCTCCATTTTCCAGATGGGTCACTGAGGCTCGAGTGGTTGATTGATCATAGTAGACACAAGACTATTGACCAAATATTTCTGTGTCCTGAAGGTGGAGAGCTAGAGTCGGATTGTATTTTCTAACTCGCTGAAGTTGGGTGGGGTTGTTGGAAGTGACACGTGCCCGTGTGAGCCAACCATACAATACAGTTGCTGGTGAGGGACCTTCTAGAGCCCTTTTTTTCCCCTCTGCTACAGACTGACCATATTCCAGGTAGTGACTGCTCCACCGGCTTGAGTCCTGGATTGAGGGAAAAACATGATACAGGACAGAGCCCTAACCAGCGTGGAGTGCACATGTAATAGGAACATGAAACAAACCTTTATTGTTTTAAGCTCTTGAGATTTGGGAATTGTTATGTACCTCATCTGGACTCTCCCGACTGATAAAACTCAAGGTCACTCAGTTCGGAAGTCTTGCTAGTCGGCTTTGACTCCATGTTTATGTGGCTTGTTACCAAGCCAATGCCAGGTGGACGTCCCTGGACCTATAGGGGCCCATAAGCAAGGTCAGGGCTCGAGCCGTAGATTTGGTGTCATCGGTACAGTGTGGTAGGGCGGAGAGAGAGAGGCACAGGGATTTGGTCTGCGGGCTTTAGTGTGAGGCTTACTTCCCTTGTGTTCTTTCTCTCCGGAGGGTTTGCGGTCGGCTGCACATGTCCTGCTGCTAAGTAGGACAGCTCTCCTGCCTGCCAGGTCTGGTGGTTTGGAGACTTTGGCTTGAGTTTGTTGACAGCTGCACACTCATAACATCGCTAAAAACTTCATAAACTCTGAAGCCTGGAAATAGCCCAAGTGATTTGAGGTTTTGCTCACTTGTAAATGTTTGAGTATTGTGTCCACAAATTGCAATTTGAGTAACTCAATTTTGAGGCACAGCTGTTATTTGGAAAAGACCCATCTAGGAACGCAAACTCCTTACAAAATGATTGTACTTCGTTTTTGTCAAGTATCAGAAAACCATTAAACTGCCAAGCCATATGGCAAATGCCCACTCAAAGCTGAGTGCCACAGCACACCATAATGAATCCGTTTCGGGGGAAGGAGATAGGACAGAGTCTGGTTTTTGTGATCTACAGAAAAGCAGATTCACTGCTACACATTTCAGCCTTCTAGAGTCCTGAGTAAGGACTTTTCCTCCCGTGAAAAATTCATATAAAAGATTAAGTTCTGATAGATTTTTTTTTCCTTAGGTGTATTTTCCCTTTCAAACAATATCCATTTGAGTTTCTGCATATAAAATAGGTTTAACTGGGGCAGTAGAAACTTGTAAAAGTTTACACACTTTTTCATTTCTTTATACACTAGTTCAATAAACATTCATTAGGTATCAGAATTAGGTTTGACTGCATGTAACAGAAAAATAGAAAATAATGGTGACTTAGATTATTTCTCCCCCAGGAAAAAGAAGCCTGAACGAGGCAGTCTGGGGCTGATATGGCAGCTTCAGGGTCATTAAGATCCTGGCTTTTTCTTGCCTTATTCTCTGTCAAACTGGGAGTTGGTCCAGTATAGCTACCATACTCCAGCCATCACATTCTAGACAGGAGTGCAGCAGAGAAGGGCAGGCCTTTCCCATTTCAAGAAGGTTCTGGAAGTATCGCGCAGCACTTCTGTTCAAAGATCTTTGGCCAGACCTTAGGCACGTGGATGGCCTTCCCCTGCTGCAGAGACTGGGGAATGTAGTAACCTGCCAGCGAAAGACAGAGACTCTGTTACTACAGAGAAAGGCAGAAATGGATATTGGGAGGTTCCCAGCACTCAGTCCCACCTGGGGTCCTAGTGGTTTGTTCTTGCTGCCAGACTGTACCCTTCTGGAGCACAGGGGCCAGGTTTTCTTTAGCCCTGTACGTCTAAGGCAATAGCGCAGTTGCTGGTAGGTTGTGATTTTAATTATCTGCTACTCGGCACTCCTCACAGGAGACGCCAGGCACTTCTCACCGTCTCCCCCGCCTCTTCTACCTTCTTTGTTCCACAGTGGCAAGTCAGCTGTGATCTGGAGCATATTTATTTGGCATCAGATGTTATTTCTACCAGCATGACATTACACTACCTGTTTCTCGCGATCAAGTCTTAACTGCAGGGACAAGTGATGCTCAGAGCTGAGTTGTTAGAGGTGGAGCGAGGTGGAAGACTAGAGCGGTGGTGGGTGGGTGTGGCCTTCCCTTGGGAGCGCCCTGCTGTGGGAACATCTCCCAGGCCAGGCTGGTCTGCAAGGAGATGCCTACCAGGCAGCTGGGTGCTGAAATGGCCCTAAGGGCTGTCAGGTTTTGATCATGGGGGACTGCAAAAACAGTGAACAAGCAGGTGGAGGTGGGGATGGTGAGTTCTGCTTTAAGCATAATGAAAGGAAAGAGGAGCTAATATTTCTGGAGAACCCCCTATGGGCCAAGTACCGTGCTAGGTGGGTCAACTCCGGTAACCCTCATGACAGCCCTAGGAGGTTTGTGATGTATCTCCATCTTCCATGTGGCTCACTGAGGCTCAGAGAAGTTGATTGGGCTCTTGACCAGAATGCAGGCACAGACCCTTTCCTTCCAGGCAGCTTTAAAGAATCAGCACTGATGTGTGTAAAGTAGGGCCTAGCCTTGCACTCAGCAAACCCAGGAGCTGTGACTCCCTTGCACTTTCCCGCACCAATCGGAATGCATTCCATCTCCTGAGTGTGTGGCTGCAAGGGACCTCATTCCACTCCTCTTTCCTCCTTCAAATCTTTTGAAAGTTTGCAAAACTGAAGAGCCAGGCTGCCTGCTTTCCTGGGAGTCTCATAATTAGGATGAGTGCTTAATTGGCATGTTTGTTTCCGTGGAGAGGTGGCTGGCAGAGGATCCTCACACTGACAAAGAAGGCTCGCTCTGCTTTTGTTCCTAGCAGCACCGTGTGCCCATAGCAACAGCGGGTGAATCCAACAAAGTTGAAAAGAAAAAGTGCCCAGAGTTTGCGTGAAGGTTGATTGCCCTGGAGAAGTTGACATACTCGTGCAGATGGAAATGATTTCCCTAGGTCCTGAAAAATGTGCTCATCAACCCCAGAAATACAAACCACATCTCTTGTTTTCTTTAAGATGAGGAGTCTGGTCAAGAGGTCTGTGTAGTGAAAGATGTTTGGAGAATCCATTTCCATTCTGCCTGAAGCCATCTGCTTTATGTCTATAATAAACAAGGATGTTTTCAGCCACTTTCCTGGGCCAGGTCCTGTTAGAGGCGCTCACCGCAGGGAAAGGTAAATTGACTGCCTCCCAAGCGATGAGCATTAGCACATTACATCTGCAGTGACGGCACTTAACCTTCCAGGCTCGCCTTTCCTTTCTGTGTCTCTGCGACGGCCTGTGACAAATGGGCCGAAGGGTGCACACTTAGTTAGAATCTGGTGCATGCGGGGCATTGGCCAGCATCACATTACCCAGTGACTGAAGTGAAATGTAGGCAGCAGGAAATGCCGTCCTCGGGGAAGTTGGGGAAATGCCTGCCCTTCCCCAGCCAGTGGGGTCCTGGCAGTAGCCGCCTTGGGTGCTATTTCTGAAACAGAAATATGAGTAAGTTACACCCCCGTGTAAAATCCTTCAGAGGTTCCTCATTGGCCGTGGAATAAAATCAAGTCTCCAGAGACCCCCTAGGGGCTGCAGGATCCTGACACCGTCTGCAGCCTGGATCCTGAGTCACCCACACACAGCCACATCGATGTGCTTTTAGCCTATCACCCCCCCTTGTGGTGGTTTCTGGGCCTTTACCACACGGCTCCCTCTGCCCGACACACCCTTCAGTACCCTCATCACTGGCTCAGTTCCTTCACCTTTCCTGCCCTGGCTTGAGGTCACTGTAGAGAGCCTGCCCCCACATAGGTGAGTGTACTTGTTTCCTATGGCTGCTAGGACAAATTGCCATGAATTACTAGTTGAAAACAACATTATTTTATTTTCTCCCGTTCTAGTAGTCAGAAGTCTAAAACCAAGGAGTCAGCAGGGCCGCATTCCCTCTGAAGGCTCTAGGGGAGAATCTGTTTCCTCTTGCCACTTCCAGCTCCTGGAGGCCACTTGCCCAGCTTGGTTCACAGCCCCATCCTCTGTCAAAGTCAGCAGCGCGGCATCTTCCCTCCTGATGGTCACTTGGGCCCTTCCATCTTTCCGTATCTGACCCCCCCTTTCTTCTCCCTTTTTGGACCCTCACGATAAAACTGGGTCCACCTGGATAATCCAGGCTAACCTCCCCACGTCAGGATCCCGAATTTATTCACATCTGCAGAGCCTCTGCCTGTCAGAGCAGGCAGCTGGTAACCTCCAGCTCTCCAGAGCAGAGGGATGCCCTTGGCGTCAGTGGGCAGGAAGTCGGCATTTCCCTGCTGATGGGATCCTGCCACGGACGATGGCGCACCGGGGCAGGGCTGTCTTGTTTGATGTCAGTCTGAAGTGGCGTGGGGTCTTGGCAAGGGGTCTGAAGTGCCTCTTGGAAGCCAGAAAGGTCAGTTTATATCTGTGGAAGGCCCAGTCCATGACTGTTTGGGACAGAACCAAAGAGATGAGGTAGCTATCTGGAAAGGACGATGCTCAGCTGGAGACCGTCACTCATTCTTTCATTCGTCCTCCACATTTCCTGAGCACCTGTGTGCCCGGCACAGTGCAGGAGCTGAGGGCACTGACGTGAATGAGAAACCACCCCATAGGAGTTCACCTTCTGCTTGGGGAAGAGCATCATGGGAGCAAAGCAGTGGCAGCTCTGTGGCGGCTGAAGTAGAAAGTGATAAAACGGGTCCCGGGTACATGGAGCTCGGTGGGGGAGGGGGCATTGGGTAAACACCAAGGAGAAAACCTTGAAGGCGGGGGTGAGGAGGGTGTTTTGGGTAGCCGGAACAGCATTTGCAGAAGCCAGGAGAAGGGAAGCAGTGCGTTGCCTTTGAAGAGCGGGGTGACATGCTGTCGGGGTGGCTGTGAAGCGGAAGGCGGTATATATCTGGAGAGGGGCTGGGGCCCCAGGTGGAATCTGTTTGCCTTGTCTCTCCAGTTTAATGAGAAATTCCAAGAAGGTCACGTATGCCTCCTTCTCAGCTTGTTAAGTCCTTCAGCAGCAATTATTGCTCTGTGGCCCCCCATTAAATGCTTGTTGATGAGAAGCCTTTCCCAACAGCCACAGTCTCCCGCACTTGCTTCGTCTCACTAGATAGGACTAGATGGCAGGGCAGATGAGTCACTTTTATGGCATGCATCTGCCCTCGTGTCTGATGAGACCTGCACTCAAATCAGAGCCTGGTTTATTCACCCGGTGGCCCCTGGAGTGAGTCCATTCTAAGGCTGTCACTGTATTTCTCTGGGTTTGGGCTTGGGGGGGTGTTTAGTTGAGGCAAGTTAGGGTATACAAGTGAGGCAGGAGCACCAGCTTCGTTCCTGAGCCTGGGAACGGGCACTCACTGCCTCTTCCTGCCCCAGCTGCGGCCGCGACAGGCTCAGTCACTCTGGAGCAGGGTGGCTCAGTGGGCTCCTGGCAAGGAACGAAAAGACAGACACATTAAATGTCAGTTATGCTTCTCCCCGACATCGCCCTTCATTGCTGTTGATGCCTCCATTCAAACAAATGATCTAATTTACAGTTTCTGGGGAACTTTAGAAAAAAAGAATCAAAACCCCAGGTTACCTGAGATGCTGCAGTTACATGTCTTAACGGCTCAAAAAAAAACTATTTTGTCAAAACGAAATCACAACTATTAAGCAGCCTTTCAAAGTTCTAACAACAGCCGGCCTCATCAGATAACTCATCACAAGGCTGCTCTTGTGAGTAGCTAAGCACACTCTGCAGATAATATCTCATTAAACCAGCCAGCCTTCCCGGGAAAAAGCTAGCAGCAGTAGCTTGCAGACCGCTTTCTTCTCTCGCAGTCGGGGGTGTTCCTGCTGCCTTAAAGGAAGCTTGAAGAAACCATAGCCTGGCTAGATTGAGAGTTGTTTTTTTTTTTTTTTTTTTATCTGCATGCTATACCTCGGAATACATCCAGAACAACTTCTCGACCTTAGGAAGTGCATTAGGCCTTCCCCCTGCCAGGACACAGGTCCCCTCTGCAGCTAGCCGCCACCCTTTTCAATCTTCACTGAGCCCCATTCTGGGCCAGGCGCTGTGCTTAAAGCTGGGAGCCAGAGATGAAGGAAACACCACTCCTGTCCTGTCATCTGGTGGGTGGGAAAGGCACAAGAGCAGGTTTTTCCAATAGAATGTTGTCTATGGTTTACTGAAGGTAGGTCATAGATCAGCTGACCCAAGCTAGCTGTCAGAAAAGCCAGCCCGGCAGCCAGTTCCGTGGCAGTTGTATCCCCAACTCTGTGGCAGATGCTGTGCATTCACTAATCCTATTTCCAATTCCCTTTTCCTTGCTGCTTCCCACTGGGGAGGCTGTACAGCTAAATACTTGCTTTTCCAGCCTCTCTGGCAGCTAGAGGGGCCATGTGATCTAGTTCTGGCCAATAAGAAGCAAAATCTACAGGGTGGTTCTGAAAAAGCTCTTCTGTTTTTGATTAAGAGAGACAACCAGTCTAATGTAGCTCTTTGCTCCTTTTTGCCTTGATCATATTCATGATGGCTATAGCCACAGCAGCAATCTTGTGGCCATGAGGGAAAAGCTGAGAGATTTGCAGGTCCTTGTTGAGCCAGTGACCTACCAGCTGCCTCCTTAGACTTCTTGTCATGTGAGAAACAAATAACCTCTGTGTATTTAAGCCACTAAAGTTTTAGGCTTCTGGGACTTGTAGCCAAAGGCATCTCTAACTGATTCAGTCAAGAAATAATGATTGAAGTCACAAATAATGTGATCACCTGAGTTAAATCTTAACAGATTGGGGCATGCCGGGGGTATTCCAGTTGGAGGAAACTGAAATAACATATACAAAAGCTTGAAGCCAGAAGCCATAGGAGCTCACAAAGAAGCCACAGACAAGAACTCCACTGTTGCTGAAGTTTGAGTCAGGCAGTGGTTGGATATAAGTCCCAGCATTTGCAGCAATTGAGTACAAGTCCCAGCAGCCTAACTTCGGTGGCTTCAACAAATAGAGGGTATTTGTTTCTTGCGTGACAAAGTCTATAAGTAGGCAGCTACATTGGATCTGGAGAAGCAGACAACAAAGACCAGATTACAATAGTTTCCTTGGATACAAAGAGAGTTCCAGGTTCCAGTGACCAAGAACTCTCCATGTTACCCCGGCAACTGCAGAATTACAGCCAAAGCCACCATAGCAAGAATGAAAGGAAAGAAGTGAATGCATTTTTCCTGTTGGTCACTGTATTAGTTACCTCTTGCTACTTAACAAATTAACCCAAAATTTAGCAGGTGGGGTGGGAATATAGAAGTAGCTTAGGTGGGTCTTCTGGCTTAGAGTCTCTCACAAGGCTGCAGTCAAGATGTTCACGGGCCTGCAGTCTCATCTGAAGACTTGACTGGGGAATGACCCACTTCCACATTCACTAACGTGCTTGCTGACAGGATTTAATTCTTCACGGGCTCTTGGCTCCAGAGGTCCCCTTCAGTTCCTTGCCCCAGGGGTCTCCCCGTGAGGCAACTCACAACAGGACAGCTGGCTTCATCAGAGTGAGAAAGCGAGAGAGCAAGAGGGAAGCCAGAGACTTTTTGTAACCTCTCTGAAGTGAAATCCCACTCTTTTGCTGTATTCTGTTTAGTAGAAGCAAGTTACTAGGCCCAGCCCTCACTCAAGGGGAGGGACTGCAGGTGAGTACTAGGAGGTGAGGATCACTGGGAACCACCTCCTCTCTCCTCCTCCTCCTCCTCCCTTGTCCTGGTCAGCAGCTGCAGCACCTATTTAATTATTGGCATGATCATCACCACAGCCCCAGCAGTTCATTAAATGCTTCTTGTACATCAGACTGCTCATACATAGCTCATTTAGCCTCTCAACAACCCAGTAAGAGGAAGTAATATTATCCCCATCTTGCATATGAGGAAATTGCAGCTCAGAGAGGAACTGTGATTTGCCCTACATCACACAGCCAGTGAAAGGTAAAACTAGGAGTCAAACCAAAGCCTAACTCCAGTGGAGCCCGACACTCCAGGAGGCAGCATCTTGGAGGCAGGAGAGCCATGTCTGCCAGTGTGCCCTGGAGCCCAGGCTGTGTTCTGCTTTCCTTCAACCTCACCCTGGCCCTGAAATCCCCAGATGGTGGAGACAGGAGGGTGGGCGGAACCCTCAAAATGCTTCAGGCCTAGATAAAGGACAATAGGTAAAAGCAGAAAAGATCTGGGGTACCTGGGTGGCTCAGCCATTAAGCGTCTGCCCTTGGCTCAGGTCATGATCCCAGGGTCCTGGGATCCAGCCCCGCATCAGGCTCCCTGCTCCGCGGGAAGCCTTCTTCTCCCTCTCCCTCTCCCACTCCCTGCTTATGTTCCCTCTCTCATTGTCTCTCTCTCTGTCAAATAAATAAATAAAATCTTAAAAAAAAAAAAGAAAAGATCTGTAGATTACTCATCCTGGAACAATTTTAATTTCCTGATTTTAATCATTGCTCTGCAGTTATATAAGAAAATGCCTTTGTTCTTAGAAGACATACTGAAGTATTTAGAGGTAAAGAGGTATTACCTCTACAACTTACTCTTAAACATTTTAGAAAAAAAATTATAGGTACAAACCTGTGTGTGTTGTGTAGAGAAAGAGAGAACGAGTGTTAAAGCAAATGTGGTAAGATGTTAACATTTGGGGAATGTGGGTAAAGGGTGTATAGGCATTGTTTGTTCAAATTTTGCAACTCTACTTGAAAATCTGAAAGTATTTTTAAATAAGTTTTTTAAGAAGTACCGGTCTACTCTGGGACCTAGTGAGCTTCACTTGGACTATCAGAAATGACATATAGGGGTCTTAACCCCCTTTTGATTCCAAGGTGACCCATCAGAGCCCAGGGAGGGTATAGAGCTTACAAGAAGAACATGGTCTCTGAATCAGGCTGTCTGGGTTCCAGTCGTGCAGCTTCTAAGGTCCCTGAGCTGGATAGGTGACCACTCAGGGTTGTGGAAAGGATTTGAGGAGACAAGGGGGATACCGTGACATAGTGTTGAGCACAGGTCCTGGCCCATGGTAAACCCTCCAAAAATGTTATTACTGCCCCCTCAGTCACCTTACAAATGAGAAGTAATAGCCTCTGTATGCTTTAGGGATGCTGATCTGGACTGTTTGTCTTGTGCCAACTCTCTAACATCAGTTTTTGTCCCCACGAAGGCAGGGTGGCCACTGCCGCAGGTGTGGATGTGCCTGACAAGATGAAGAGCCAAATCCCAGTGGTGCTCCTGGCCTGTGGCTCCTTCAATCCGATCACCAACATGCACCTGCGCTTGTTTGAGGTGGCCAGAGATCACCTACATCAAACAGGTCAGTCAGGGGTGCCAGGCGCAATGGACAGATGGATGGATTGGGCCTTGTGGGGTTCTCCTGGTTGTTGTCATCATCACCATTATTAAAACTGCTCAGTTTACGAATTCACAGAGTAACTGGTGGCATGCATTCCTCCATCATGTTCGGAGAGCTAACACCCCTTAGCCCTGTGACATGTGGACAAGTCCTATCCCTGGCCATAAAGTCGAAGATTTCTCAGGCTCCACCATCCCCTGCCACGTGTTGCCCATGAAGGTTAAAAAGACCCTGGGCACTTTCTAGAAGCTGTGTCTCAGGGCATTCTTCCTGATGCTCCCAGGAAGCATTTACCTGCACAGCCAGATGAATAGGTAGCATGTGCCTTGTTACTCTTGTGCATGTGCATGAGAGTTCTTGCTGCTCTTCAGTGGGTAAGCAAACATGCTATAATGGGAATTTGGACATTTTCTCCTTTGAATAGATCTTAGACAATTACAAATTAACAATCTTGCATATAGGGCATTTCCAGTACAGATGGCATGGCTTTGCCGGAAATATTTAATCAGCTGGGAATATTTAATCTGGAAATGTTCCCTCTCTTTGACTTTCTCTTTCATTATTAGAGAGTAAAATGGCATTTGGAATCTGCATAATTATTTCTAAAGAATGTAAGTCATTTATATGTTGATGTCAGATATATATGAAAGTATTTATGTATTTATGTATACCTAAAGTATTCATATATGTATTTCGTATTTTTGTATTCAAAAATATTTGCCTTTAAGGGCATTGTTTTTAAGCCAGAACCAATTCCTATTTATTTTTAATGTAGAGAAAGAGTATTCGAGTAACATGCAAATAATTTCTTCGAAGAAATTATGTACAAATGTTAGTTTATTTTAAAGGAAATGTCTTTGTACCACAAACTTTTTTTATTTGAAAGATGAAAGTGAGGGGGCCTGGGTGGCTCGGTCGGTTAAGCATCTGACCCTTGATTTAGGCTCAGATCATGTTCTCATGGGTTGTGGGATCAAGCCCCACATAGGGCTCTACGCTTAGTGGTGGGAAGTCTGCTTGGGATTCTCTCTCTCCCTCTGCTTCTCCCCTCACTTCTGCGCATGCTCTCTCTCAAATAAATGTCTTTAAAAAAAAAAAAAGGTGAAAGTGGGTATCTATCCTTAGTAAATATATAGCTTTTACAAAGGAATGAAAAATCCAAACAATCCAGTGAACATTAGTAGCAGTATACCAAAGGAGAAATATAAGTGACCAATAAACTTGGGAAAAGATGCTCAATGTAGGGGCGCCTGGGTGGTTCAGTTGTTAAGCGTCTGCCTTCAGCTCAGGTCATGATCCCAGGGCCCTGGGATCGAGCCCCAAATCAGGCTCTCTGCTTGGCGGGAATCCTGCTTCTCCCCCTGTCTCACTCCCCCTGCTTGTGTTCCCTCTCTCACTATTTCTCTCTCTGTCAAATAAGTAAAATCCTAAAAAAAAAAAAAAAAAAAAGATGCTCAATGTCACTGATAATCAGTGAAAATACAAATAAAAACATGGTCAACACCACAAGGTTATAAGCATCATGAGGGCAGCTACTGCGGCTGCTTGAACACAGAATTGCTACCATCCATCACCAGGCTTAAAGTCAGTGCTCAATAAATACCTGTTATAGTAGAAGATAGCTTTAGCCTGTGCAATTGGCAAAGATTAAAGACTGACAAAATTTGGTGGCGACAGGATAGGGAGGGAAACAGACACTCTCATCTATTGGTAGTGATAGGATAAATGATGAAACATTTTTGGAGGGCAATTTGGTGTTCTGTGGCAAAAAATTTAAAGTCTGTATTCATACCCATAATGAGGAGAAAAATCAATCGATTGAAACTGAAACAATTCACACAGATGTGAGAATTAGCAGATGACATTAAAACAGTTACTATAATTATATGCCATACGCTCAGAAGTAGAGACCTGGAAAATATAAAAAGGGCTCAAAACAAATATTAAGAGATGAAAACTACAATTCGTGGGAGGAAAAATACACCGGAAAGGATTAACAGATTAGATGTTGCAGAAGAAAAGGTTAGTGAACTTAAAGATAGAACAGTGGAAATGATCTAAAATGAAACACAGAGGGAAAAAATGGAATTCTAAAAAGAAAGAATATCAATGAGATTTCAGGTAACTTAAAAGAATCTTGATATACTTGTAATCCTAGAAGGAAAAAACAGAGGAAGAACAGGAAAAAATATTTGAAGAAATAATAGAAAAATTTCCAAATTTGATGAAAACAGATTTTATCAAGTAGCTCAACAAATTCCAAACACAAGAAACATGAAGGAAACAACACCAGGGTATGTGATAATAAAATTTCTCAAAACCAGTAATAAAAAAATCTTAGAAGCAGCCACAGAAGAACAAAAATAAAGAGGACAGCAGATTTCCCATTATTGAATTCAGCAAAGGGGAATTTAGTGGAACAACATCTTTAAAGTACTGAAAGAAAAAAAACTGTCAACCTAGGATTCTATATCTAGCAAAAATATATCTTTCAGAAACAAAGGCCAAAAAAAAAAAAAATTTTTTTTTCAACTATACAAAAGCTAAAAGATTTCACCATCAGACTTTCACTACTGGAATGCTAAAGGCATTCCCTCAGGCAGAAGGAAATGATGCCAAATGGAAATATGGATCTACACAAAGGAATACAGGGCACTGATAACCACATGGGCAATTACATAAGTTTTTTTCTTATTATTTAAACTTCTTTAAAAGATAATTGACTGTTTAAACAAAAATAATAGGAATATACTGTGGGGTTTATGACATGTAGAAGTAAAATATATGACAAGTATATAAGACATAAAACATATGACAATATCATAAAGACAGGGAGGGGAAAAATGGAAGAAGACTATTGTAAGATTCTTATACATGAAGTAGTATAATATCACCTAAAGGTAGATTGTGACAAGTTAAAGATTTTATATATATATATATAAACCCTAATACAGCCACTAAAAACAAAAAAAACAGCTAATAAGCATGCGAAGAAGATAAAATAGAATCAGAATATACTCAGTTAATTTAAAAGAAGAAAGGAAAAGAGGAAAGGGGACCAAAGGATAGATGGGGCAAATAGAAAGCAAATAACAAGATGACAGACTTAAATCTAACCATATCAATAATCACAAAATATAAGTACAGTTGACCCTTGAACAACACAGATTTGAACCGTACAGGGCCCCTTATACACAGATTTTTTTTTTTTTTTGATGAATACAGTACAATTCTGTAAATGTATTTTCTCTTCCTTATGATTTTCTTCATAACATTTTCTTTTCTCTAGCTTGCTTTGTTGTAAATATGGTATATAATACATACAACATATGTGTTGATGAACTTTTTATGTTATCAGTAAGGCTTCTGGTCAGCAGTAGAGTATTAGTTAAGTTTGGGGGAAGTCAAAAGTTACATGTGGATTTTCAACTGCGTGGGAGGTTGGCGCCCCTAAGGGTCAGTTGTAGTCTAACAACTCCTACTAAAGGGCAGACACCGTCAGATTGGATAAACTAAGCAACACCCAACTACAATTATATGATGCCTACAAGAAACACAGTAAAATATAAAGACACAAATAGGTTCAAAGTAAAAGAATGGAAAACTACTCCATTCTAACACTAATTAAAAGAAAACTGAAGGGCGCCTGGGTGGCTCAGATGGTTGAGCGTCTGCCTTTGGCTCAGGTCATGATCCCGGGGTTCTGGGATCGAGTCCCACATCGGGCTCCCTGCTCCTTGGGAGCCTGCTTCTCCCTCTGCCTCTCTCTCTCTCTCTCATGAATAAATAAATAAAATCTTTAAAAAAAAAAAGAAAAGAAAACTGAAATGGCTATAGTAATATCAGAGAAAAGAGATTTCGGATGAAAGAATATTACCAGGGATAAAGAAAGTCATTTCATAATTATAAAGAAGCCAATTCTCTAAGAGGAAATAATAATCCTAATTTTTTTTTACTTAATAACACAGAACTGCAAGAAAAATTGATAAATCTGCAATTACAGTCAGATATTTCAATTCTCACTAATTGATAGAATAAGTACACAGAAAATAATTAAGGATGTAGAAAACTTAAACTACACTATCAACCAATTCGACCTAGTTGACATTTAAAGATAACACTCAACCAAACATCAGCAGAACACATGTTCCTTTCAAGGACACAGAGAAATTTACCAAGATAGACCATATTCTGGGCCATAAAAGAAATCTCAATAAAAGTGAAAGGATTGAAATCCTACAAAGTACATTCTGCAACCACAATAGAATTAAATGACAAATCACTAACAGAAAGATCTCTGGAAGATCCCCAAATATGAAAATGAAATAACACACTTCTAAAAACCCCTGGGTCACAAAAGAAATCCAAATGGAAACTAGAAAACATTTTGAGCTGAATGGAGATGAAAACAATATATCAAAAATTTTGGGATGTCACTAAAGCAGTACTTAGGGGAATTTTATAGCACTAAATACCATATTAGGGAAAAAAGAAAGAAAGAAAGAAAGGTCTCAAATCAATGACTTCAGCTCCTACCTTAAGAAATTAGGGATAGAGGAGCAAACACAAAGCAAGCATAAGGAAGGAAACAAGATCAGAGCAGATATCAATGAAATAGAAAACAAAGGTATTAGAGAAAATTAATAAACCAATACCTGTTTCTTTGAGAATATCAACAAAATTGAGACACCTCTAGACAAATTATCAAGGGGGGGGAAAAGAGGAAAGACACAAACTACCATCATCAGGAATGAGAGAGGTGATACAACTATAGATTCTGATATGAAAAAGATAAGGGAATATTATAAATAACTTTATGCCTATAAATTTGACAACCTAATTAGAATAGACAAATCCCTTGAAAGGCTCATTCAAGCTCATTCAAGGATAGATTTTTTTAAAGAAAGTAACCTGAATAGCTCAATATCAATTAAAGAAATTTCATTTGTAGCTTAAAAACCATCCCATAGAGGATTCTGGGAAGATGGCAGACTAGGAAACACCAGCAATCTGTCTCCCCACCTAAACAGCAATTGCACTGACAGAATCTGTCTGATGTAACTATTTTGGAACTCTGGAGTCTGTTGAAGGCTTGCAACTTCTAGGGGAGGACTTGGACAGGTAAATTGCAGCTAACTTCAATCAGTTTCAGTGCTCAGCACAGTAACAGCTACCCATCCTCCGCCCCCACATAGCAGGCAGCTATGCACATATTCCTGAAACAGCCTGCACACAGCCTGTGGGAGCCAAGGTTAGCAAATAGGACCCTGTCCCCCAAATATCAGGGGTCTGTGCTCTGATCTCTTGTTGTACTTCCCCAGCCCCTAGTAGTTGTTGCAAACCTCTCCCCCTCTGATTGAAGAGATTAGAGATTTCCAGGGGATTTAAGGGACCAGTGCCTTCTCCCTTTCCCCTCATTTTTCTTTTTCCCTTTGGGAACCAGACATTAAAAACAACTGCATGTACAGGAAAAATATTTAGAAAATGACCACACATGCCCAGGGAAAGACTGAGAGATGACACCTCAGGCCAAGTTTATGTCTCAGGCTGATCCTCAGCACAGAGACAACTTAAAACAATTAAAAAACAAAACAATAAACAATAACAGTAACAAAAAGAACAAACCCTGGAGAAGGAAGAGAATCTGACTTACAGAGTTACCACATGATTAGATTCAAATGCCCAGTTGTCTACAAAACGATCACAAGACATACAAAGAAACAGGAAAGTATGGCCCCCTCAAAGGAAAAAGATAAAACAGAAACTGTCCATGAAAGAGACCTGAGGGCAGATATACTAGACAAAGACTTTAAAGCAGCTGCCTTAAAGATGCTCAGAGAACTGAAGGAGGATGTAGAGGAAAGTCAAGAAACCACGTCTGAACAAAATGGAAATATCAACAAAGAGAAGACCTAAAAGGGACTAAAAAGATAAGCTAGAGCTGAAAATGACAATAACTGAAATTAAAAATTCACAAGAAAGATTAAAAGATTTGAGCAGACAGAACAAAGAATCAGCAAACTTAAAGGTAGGATAATAGAAATTACCAATTCTGAGGAAAGAAACGAGGTTAACGAAAACCAAACAGAGCATAAGAAGCCAATGGGACACCATCCAGTACACCAACATAGGCATTGTGGAAATCGAGGAGAACAGGAATAAAGAAGTAGAGAGAATATTTGAAGAAATAATGGCTGAAAACCTTTCAAATTTGATGAAAGACGTAAATATAAACATCCAAGAAGCTCAGTGAATGCCAAGTAAAAGGAAATCAAAGAGATGCACACTGAGACACACTATAATCAAACTTGCAAAGGATAAACAGAGAATCTTGAGAGCAATGAGCAAATCATCACATACAAGGGATTCTTAATAAGATTTTCAGCAGATTTCTCATCAGAAACCGTGGAGGCCAAAAGGCAGTGGACTGATATATTCAGTGCTAAAAGAAAAAATTTGACAACCAAGAATTCTATATCTGGCAAAACTGCCCGTCAAAAGTCAGGGAGAGGGTTGAGTATTGTGGGACAGATCAGATGGGTCATAACAATAACTGAGCTAGACACCAACAACCTCTATAAGGAGCAGTAGGTTCAACTCCTGGCAGAGATGTGTATCCTTACTGATGAAAATGACAATACAGTTGGGGCTGAGACCAAAAAGAATTGTCACCGGAATGAAAGGATTATTGCATTGAGTTTTTATGATCTTCTTATTCAACACTGAAAATGAGCTCATGCTACAACAGAGATCAGATGCTCAAATGCTAAAATTATCTTTCCAGGTGGTTTTACCAATACTTGTTGTAGTCGTCCATTAAGTAATACAGGAGAGCTAGAAGAAAATGATGCCAATTGGAGTAAGAAGAGCAGCACACAGACATTTAAAGGCTGAATTAGAAATTCCCATGAAAGAGGTTCCTCCAGAAGAAATTATCTAACACAAATTCACCACAAGGCTCAATCAGATGGTATCTGGGGGACACATGAAATTGATTCATTTTGTTTGTGAGGAAGAACGTATTTTTGATTCCAGAGCCCAGTGGGATTAAGAGCTATTGTTATGTGTCCAAGGAAGAGCTAAAAGAACTTATGGTAAAGGCAGGAAGTGGTGAAATTAAGATAATTCCATGGTTTCAAATTATTGTGGAGTCTTTCCTCTTTAAATGGTGGGATAACTTAAATCATTTGAATCAGTTTTGTTGACCATGAGAAAATACATAGAATGTGAATGTGGAGATGAATGGTTAGTAAAATACTGAAAAATTTCTCTACTTAGTAAACTTAACATGATTTTTAAAAATTTGGTTCCCTAGGAACTCTCACTTGAAACATTGATACTTTACAACCAGTATTTGTGTGGAAAATACAACCAACTTCTTAATTTTCTATCACACACCTCATATGTGTGCATTGCTATTTGTAAAAGACATTTATGAGAGGTTATTGTAAAAAAAGAGAGAGAGGGGGCACCTGGGTGACTCAGTTGTTAAGCGTCTGCCTTCAGCTCAGGTCATGATCCCAGGATCCTGGGATGGAGCCCTGCCTCAGGCTCCTGGCTCAGTGGGAAGCCTGCTTCTCCCTCTCCCACTCCCCCTGCTTGTGTTCCCTCTCTCGCTGCTGTGTATCTCTCTGTCAAATAAATAAAATCTTTAAAAAAAAGAGAGAGAGAGAGAGCAGATTAACTTAATTTGACCTAAGCACATGGTCCTAACAAACTCAAACAAGTGAAGCTCTTCATTTTTGATACATTATGATAAACATTGTAAACACACTGTAGAGCAGTTTGCTCTTTGCCAAATGATTTATAAATCATTAAATCTTTATCACAGTCCAGAAAAAAAAAAGGGAGAAATGAAGACATTCCCAGGTAAACAAAAGCTGTGAAGGAGTTTGTTACCACTAGACCTACCTTGCAAGAAATGGTCAGGGAGTTCTGTAAGGTGAAATGAAAGGAAACTAGACAGTAACTTGAATCTGTATGGGGAATGGAAGATCTCAGTAAAGCTAAATACATGGGAAATTATAAAATCTAGTATTATTGTAACAGTGGTTTGTAGTTGCACTTTTTGGTTCCTAAACATTTTAAGAGATCGTAAATTTTTAAGTTTGAAGAAAAAAATTTTGTCTAAAAGCTAGTATTATTGTAACTGGTTTGTAATTCCAAGTCTTGTTTTCTGCATAATTTAAGAGACTAATGGATTTAAAAGAATTATAAGGGACGCTTGGGTGGCTCAGTCAGTTAAGCATCTGCCTTTGGCTCAGGTCATGATCCAGGGGTCCTGGGATCGGGCTTTGCATTGGGTTCCCTGCTGAGCAGGGAGACTGCTTCTCCCTCTATACCTCTCCCTGCTCATGTGCTCTCTTTGTCTCTCAAATAAATACATAAAATCTTAAAAAAAAAAGGAATTACAAGTTTATGTTTTTGAGCACACAGTGTATGAAGATGTTATTTTGTGGCATCAACAACAAAAGTGGTGGGGACAGAGGTTTAAAGAGCAGAGATCTTGTATGCCATTGAAGGTACACTGGTGTAAATACAAATGAAAGTGTTTCAACTTTTGGGTGTTAAATATAAGTCCCAAGGTAACCACAAAGAAAATAGCTATAGAATATACACAAAAGGAAATGAGAAGGAATTTAAACATTCCACTACAAAAAGAGCAACTGAACACAAAAGAAGACAATAATGAAAGAAATAAAGGTGGGGGAGCTATAAAGGCATATAGGAAACAAATAGCACTACCATAGAAATTCCTCCTTGTCAAGAATTACCTTAACTGTAAATGGATTAAACTCTCCAGTCAAACAACAGAGATTGGCAGATGGAAAAAAAACACATGATCCAACTATATGCTATGTACAAAAGACACTTTAGATCCATAGAGAAAAACAGATTGAAAATGAAAGGATGGAAAAAGATATTCCATGCAAATAATAACCAAAAGATAGCAGGGATGGTATACTAATATCAGACAAAATAGACTTTAAAACAAAAAGAGTTACAAGAGAAAAAGAAGGACACTATATAATAATAAAGGGACAACAGTCCAATAGGAAAATGTAACAATTGAAAATATTTATGCACCAAAATACATAAAGCAAACTTAAAGGAAGAAATTGATAGTAATACAATAATAGTAGGGGACTTTAACACCCCCACTTAAATCAATGGATAGATCATTCAAACAGAAAATCAGCAATGAAACAGTGGCTGTGAATGACACATTGGACCAGATGGATCTAACATATATTTAGAAAATTCCATCCTAAAACAATGGAATGAATACACATTCTTTTCAAGTGCACATGGAACATTCTCTAGAGGAGATCACATATTAGGCCACAAAACAAGTCTCAACAAATTCAAAAAGATTGAAAGCATATCATGCATCTCTTCTGACCACAACACTATGAAACTAGAAATCAACCACAAGGAAAAATCTGGAAAGAACACAAATACATAGAGGTGGAATAACCTGCTACTAAACAATGAATGGGTCAACCAAGAAATCAAAGAGGAAATCAATAAATACATGAAGACAAATGAAAATGAAAACACAGGGCCACCTGGGTGGCTCAGTCGGTTAAGCATTTGCCTTTGGCTCAGGTCATGATCCCAGGGTTCTGGGATTGATGCCCACGTCGGGGTCCCTGCTTGGTGGGGAGCCTACTTCTCCCTCTCCCTCTTCCTGCTGCTACCCCTGCTTGTGCTCACTCACTCTCTCACGCTCTCTCTCTCTGTCAAATAAATAAATAAAATCTTTTAAAAAAAATGAAAACACATGGTCCAAAATCTTGGAATGCAGAAAAGCTGTCTAATAGAGAAGATTACAGCAATACAGGCCTACCTCAAGAAGTAAGAAATATATCAAACAAGAAGCAAGAAAAATATCAAATAACCTAACCTTATACCTAAAGCACCTAGAAAACAAAAAGGCACCCGAAATCAGTGGAAGAAAGGAAAATATAGATTAGAGCAGAAATAAGTAAAATAGAAACTAAAAAAAAAAGGACTCAAAACAAAATTAGAAATGAAAGAGAAATAACAACAGCACAGAAATACAAAAGTGTTTGTCTCTTATAAGAGAATATTATGAAAAATTATATGCCAACAAATTGGACAACCTAGAAGAAATGGATAAATTTCTAGAAACAACCTCCAAAAACTGAATCAGGAAAAAATAGAAAATTTGCACAGACCAATTACTAGCAATGAAATTGAATCTGTAATCAAAAAAGTGCAACAAGTCCAGGACCAGATGGCTTCACAGGTGAATTCCACCAAACATTTAAAGAAGAGTTAATAACTACTTTTCTCAAACTATTCCAAAAAAATAGAAGAGGAAGGAAAACTTCCAAATTCATTCTATGAGGCCAGCATTACCCTGATCCCAAAACTAGATAAAGGTACTACCAAAAAAGGAAATTACAGGTCAGTATTTCTGATGAGCATAGATGCAAAAATCCTCCACAAAATACTGGCAAACCAAATTCAACAATACATTTAAAAAAATCATTCACTGTGATTAAGTGGAATTTATTCCTGGGTTGCAAAACTAGTTCAATATTCACAAATCAATCAATGTGATACGTCACATCAACAAGAGAAAGGATAAAAACCATATTTCATTGGATGCAGAAAAAGCATCACAATATCCATTCATGATAAAAACCCTCAACAGAAGAGGTTTAGAGGGAACATACCTCAGCATAATAAAGGCCATATGTGAAAAACCCACAGTTAACATCATACTCAGTGGTGAAAAACTGAGAGCTTTTCCCCTAGGATCAAGAACAAGACAGGAATGTCCACTGTCACCACTTTTATTCAGCATGGTACTATAAGTCTTAGCCACAGCAATCAGACAACAAAAAGAAATAAAAGGCATCCAAATTGGTAAGGAAGAAGTAGAACTCTCACTATTGGCAGGTAAGATGATACCATATATTGAAAACCTTAAAGACTCCTCCAAAAAACTACTAGAACTGATAAATGAATTCAGTAAGTTTGCAGGATACAAGATCAATATACAGAAATCTGTTGCATTTCTATACGCCAATAATGAAGCAGCAGAAAGAGATATTAAGAAAACAGTCCTATTTACAGTTGCACCAAAAATAATAAAATACATAGGAATAAACTTAGCCAAGGATGTGAAAGACCTGTACACTCTGAAAATTTATAAAACATTTCATAAAAGAAATTGAAGATGACACAAAAGATATTCCATGCTCAGGTTTAGGAAAACAAATATTGTTAAAAATGTCCATATTACCCAAAGCAATCTACACATTTAATGCAATCCCTATCAAAATACCAGTAGCATTTTTTACAGAACTAGAACGAACAAACCTAAAATTTGTATGAAACTACAGAAGATCCCGAACAGCCAAAGCAATCTTGAAAAAGAACAAAACTGGAGGTATCTAAATCCCAGATTTCAAGACATACTACAAAGCTGTAGTGATCAAAATAGTATGGTACTGGCACAAAAATAGACATGAAGGTCAATGGAACAGTATAGATATGCACCAAGAAATAAACCCACAGGGGCTCCTGGGTGGCTCAGTCATTAGGCATCTGCCTTCGGCTCCGGTCATGATCCCAGGGGACTGGGATTGAGTCCCGTATCAGGCTCCCTGCTCAGCAGGAAGTCTGCTTCTCCCTCTCCCACTCCCCCATGCTTGTGTTCCCTCTCTCGCTGTTTCTCTCTCTCTGTGTCAAATAAATAAATAAAATCTTTAAAAAAAAAAAAGAAAAGAAACCCACAATTATATGGTCAATTAATCTTCAACAAAGGAGGCAAAAATATGCAATGGGAAAAAGTTTTCAACAAATGTTGGGAGAACTGGATAGCTACATGCAAAAGAATAAAACCAGACCACTTTCTTACACCATACACAAAAAGAAATTAAAAATGGATTAAAGACCTAAATGTGAGACCTGAAACCATAAAAATCCTAGAAGAGAACACAGGCAATAATTTCTCTGACATTGGCCATAGCAACATTTTTCTACATATGTCTCCTACAGCAAGGTACTAGAAGTTGAGCCAGAGCAATTAGGCAAGAAAAAGAAACAAAACACATCCAAATTGAAAAGGAAAAAGTAAAATTATCTCTGTTTGCAAATGAAATGATCTTATATGTAGGAAACCCTAAAAATTACACACACACGCACAAAACTATTAATGAATTCAGCAACATAGCAGGATACAAAGTCAACAACACAAAATTCAGTTACATCTTTACAGTAACAATGAACAGTCTGAAAAGTAAATTACAAAAACAATTCCATTTATAATAGCATCAAAAAATTAAGATACTTTGGAATTACCTTAACCAAGGAGGTGAAAGACTTATACAATGAAAACTACAAAACAATTGCTGAAAGAAATTAGGAATAAGTGGAAACACATCCCATGCTTATGGATTGAGAAAAAGTTATTATTAAAAATAAGTTCAAGTTTTTAACTTACTGTTAAAAAGTCAATGCTACGCAAAGAAATCTACAGATTGAATGCAATCCCTACCGCCATCCTACTGGCATGTTTTGGAGAAATAGAAAATCCCATCCTAAAAGTCTTAAGAAGTCTCGAGAGACCCCAAATAACCAAAACAGCCTTTAAGAACAAAACTGGAGGGCTGATTTCAAACTTAACTACACCATACTACAATGCTACAATAATCAAAACAGTGTGGTCCTGGCATAAAGAGAGACATGTATAAAATAAAGAGCCCAGAAACAAACCCTGGCATACAGGATCAAATGATTGATTGATTGATTGATTGATTGATTGATTGATGTGACAGAGAGAGACACAGCGAGAGAGGAAACACAGGCAGGGGGAATGGGAGAGGGAGAAGCAGGCTTCCCGCTGAGCAGGGAGCCCGATGCGGGGCTCGATCCCAGGACCCTGGGATCATGACCTGAGCGGAAGGCAGACGCTTAACGACTGAGCCACCCAGGCGCCCCCAGGATCAAATGATTTTTGATAACCATGCCAAGATCATGCCATAGTGACAGGACAATCATTTCAACAAATGGTACTGGGAAAACTAGACATCCACATGCAAAAGAATGAAGTTGGACCCCCTTGCCTAATACCAGATATAAAAATTAACTCCAAATGGATCAAAGACCTAAATATAAGAAAAAGAATAAAACTCTTAGAAGAAAACATAGGATAAAAGCTTCACAGCATTGGATTTGGCAGTGATTTCTTGGCTAGGACAACAAAGGCAAACGTAACCAAAGAAAAAACAGACCAGTTGGGCTTTGTAAAAATTTTAAAATTGTGTGCATCAAAAGACACTATCGACAGAGTAAAAAAGCAACACACAGAATGGGAGAAAATATTTGCAAATTATGTCTCTAATAAGAAAACAAACAAAAAAGCCCCAGAAAACAGCAGTTGTTGGTGAGGATGTGAAGAGATTGGAAACCTTTTGCACTGTTGATGGCAATGTAAAAATGGTACAGCCATTGTGGAAAACAGTATGCACTTCCTCAGAAAGTTAAAGTAGAATTTCCATACGATCCAGCAATTCCACTTTAGGCTATATGCCCAAAATAATTGAAGGTAGGGTCTCAAAGAGACATTTGTACACCCTTGTTCATAGCAGCATTATTGACAATAGCTGAACTGTGGAAGCAACCCAAGTGTCCACTGATTGATGAATAGATAAGCAAAATGTGGTATAGACCTACAATGGACTATTATTTGGCCCTCAAAAGAAAGGAAATTCTGTAAAATGCTATAACTTGGGTGAATCCTGAGGACATTACATGCTTAGTGAAATAAGCCAATCAGAAAAAGACAAATACTGTATGATTACATTTATAGGAGATACTTAGAGTAGTCAAATTCATAGAGATAGAAAGTAGAATGGTGGTTGCCAGAGGCTGGAGGACGGGGAAATGAGGAGGTATTATTTAATGGATATAGAGTTTCAGTTTTACAAGATGAAAAGAGCTATGGAGTTGGATGGTGGTGCTAGCTGTACAACATAATGAATGTATTTAATATCACTGGACTGTTAAAAATAGTTAAGATGGCAAATTCTGTTATGTATATTTTACCACAATTTTAAAAAACTATCCCCCACCTTACCTACATAAGTTAATAAATTCATTGGTGAATTCTACCAAACATTTAAGGACGAAATAATAGTTGTACAATGTCCCAGAAAATCAGAGGAGAGACTGTTTCACAGCTCCAATCTGTAAGGCTAGCACTACCCTGATATCAAAACCAAGCAAAGACATTATAAGAAAAACTATGTGCTAATATCCCTCATGATGGTAGATCAAAATCCTAAACAAAGTATTTCCCAAAAAGTCAAACAATACATATACAGGATAATATATCAAACCCATCTCTTGGTTGTCCCAGAGATGTGCACTTAGTTTAACACCCAAAAATCAGTTAATGTAATTCATCACATTAACTATAAAGGAAAACATATATGATTATCCCAGTAAAGACAATTGTCAAAAGCCAACATCCATCCCTGATACTAAAAAAAAGAAAATACAAAGCAGCATATTAGGAATGGAAAGGAATTTCCTCACCCCAATAAAAAAAGTATCTGTGAAAAACCTACAATCAACATCTTAGTGGTGAAAGGCTAAATGTTTTACCCTTAAGAACAGGAATAAGATAAGGATCTCCATTCTTGCCACTTCTAATCAACATTGTACTGGAGGTTTTAGGCAAAACAATAAGGCAGGAAAAAGAAATAAGAGAAATTAAAGGCAATGCCTAAGAGAAAGGATAGCCTTTCCAAAAGACAGTGCTGAAACAATTGGATATCCATAATAAGCAAAAAAAAAAAGAAAAAAAAAGGAAGAGGCACTTCAATTCATAGCTCACACCTGCAAAAACTAACTCAAAATGTATCATAAACTTAAGCCTAAAACTATAAAATTTCTAGAAGAAAACATAGGAGCAAGTCTTGTGATCTTAGGTTAAGAATTCTCAGATAAGACACCAAAAAAAGCATAATCCAAAATAGAAAAGAAAATGGACAAATTAGACTTCATTAAAGCTAAAAGCTTCTGTTCTTCAGAAAACATTACAAGAATGAAAAGACAAGCCATGGACTGGGAGAAAAGATTTGCAAAGCCTATACCTGATAAAAGGATTGCGTCCACATATATAAGGACCTCTTAATTCAGTAATTTAAAAAACACAATTAAAAAATGGGCAAAATATTAAACCAGACTCTTCACCAAAGAAGATATAGGGATGGCAAATAAGCACATGGAGAGATGCTCAGTTGAATAAAGGAAGTGTAGATTAAGACCACAGTGAGCTACACGGCACCCATATTAGAACAGCTAAACTTGAAAAGACCAGCCTAGAACTATGGTCAAAGACGTGGAGCAATTGGAAGTCTCAGACACTACTGGTAGGAATGTGAATATGCAATGGCTGTGGAAGACAGCTTGACAATTTCTTACAAGTTAAATGTTTACCTACCATATGATTCAGCTGTTCTATTCCTAGGTATTTACCTAAAAGAAATTAAAGCGTACACTCATGCAAAAACTCACGCACAAATGTTCAGAGCAGCTTTAGTTATGATAGCCCCAAACTGCAGACAACCCAGGCTTCCGTCAACATGTGAATAAACAGATGGTGGTTTATCCACACAGTGGAATAGTACTCAGCAACAAAAAAGAATGCATCCAAAACAGAGGAATCTCAAAATAATTATGCTGAGTGAAAGAAGCCAGACCTAAAAAGAGTACATGCTTTATGTATTCTAAATTCTAGAAGTTACAAGCTCATCCATGGTGACAGCAAACAGATCAGTATTTGCGGTTAGGGGACTGGCATGGGGCGGGAGGGAAGGATTACAAAATGGCACAAGGAAACATTGGGGGACTGATGCTATGTTCGTTATCTTGATTGTGGTGTTGGTTTCATTGGTGTATACATTTCAAAACTTCCTAAATCATACCCTTTAAATGTGTTTGGTTTATTGTATGTCAGTTATACCTCAATTAAAAAATAGCAAACACAAAAAATTCCACAAGCTTTCTTCAGTTATATATAAAATGTGATAAATTCTGTAGGACATACCCAATTTCTTTAACAAATAAACAGTGAGAAAGAAAGAATTGGAAACCGTATAATTCAAGAGATTTAAGACATACAAAACAATACCATGTATGGACCTTATTTGAATCCTGATTCAAATCAACTATAAAATGATATTCATGCCGGAGTTGGGAAAATCCGAAGACCGACTGACAGGATAGTAGATGTATTAAAGAATTGTTAATTCAACAGTAATTGCTATTGTGTCAAAACAAAAAGTGTCCTTATCTCTTAGGAAAAAGTATATATACTCTTGGTCTAGCAATTCTGCTTCACAAAATTTATCCTAAAGCAAGCATGTGGGGGGAACAAAGAACATTTCTATTTGGGAGAAAGACGAAATTTATTTCCCTATAAATCTTAAAACAGTGTGTGGAATAATGTTCTTTTCAGGATATATACCCTCTACTGGATTTGATAGAAACATCTCTTAGCCACTAAGTGGCTTTTCCTGCCAACCTTGACTCATCAGAAATGCCCGGGCTTCATGGCAGTGTCTTTGCTGTGAGGTTTGTCAGGATAGAGTATGTACTCTGCATTGTAGAATGTGCCACTTCACAGACAGCTAACTACATCTGTACTGTTTGGGGGACATACGCATCCCTTGATGTAGTTGCAGATGCCCTTTTTGCTGCATCGGAAGGCTCTGGCATGGCCCTGTGAGGTGTCAGAGAGTGTTCCTGATCTCCAGAGGTCACGGTAACCATAGAATGCATGGATAATCAATCATCAATGCATCATATATTTATATACATATGATTTCCATCAGTTGGGGTATTAGCAGGTGTAAGGCCCTTGGTCATGAATGACCTCAGGCACTGTCTTGCCTTTATTCTCAGTCATTCTTCTGTGCAAAGTACTAGGTCATTTTGGGAGGTCCAGAATGGATTCCCCTGCCTGTGTCTTTGAATGTTACACACTGGGTTGACACCTTTCAACAGATATTTACTGCATCTTCCCCCAGGCAGGCACTGTTGCTGGAAATAGAGTTGATTAAATTGCATCCCCTGCCCAACAGGAATGCATGAGTAGCATAGGTCACCTGAGGAATTTTACCTCTGTGGGATTTGACTGTCTGCCTCCCTTAGACAGTGAGAGATGCACAGTAGCAGGCGACTTTGGTAGTGGGTACCAAGGAGGGGCGTTTTCCACTTGACAGGTGGGGGGAAGCTTCTTGGGGAGGTGACACCCAAGGTTTGAGGAATGTGAGAGACCTAGCCAGGCACAGTTGAGGGTGAGTGATGGGTAGAGAAAGCAGCATGGGTAAGCACGGAGGTGGGTAAGCACGGAGGTGGAAGAGCCACACATCCCAGCATGTGGGAGGGAGGTGAGGCTGGTAGAGTAGGGAGGACCCAGGTCATGGAGAAGGGAACTTTCTTGCCATCGTGAGAGCTGTGTGGTGTGAATTTCCTTTCTCCGTTTGGTCAGGCATCATCTCCTCCTCCCCACAGCCCCAGTCCCCGGCAGCAGCCCCCAAAAGCCAGCAGATGTATGCACTAAGCCGTAACCCGACCCCCCTTCATCTCTCCAGGGACAAATATTTAAGCAGTGCCTTTTCTGCCAATCAGAATCAGCTCACAAAGCTGGATGAAAATCTGGCCCCACCGCTGACTTTGTTTTTTCACACACACAAAAACAACGAATCTTCCTTCTGTTGGTGTATTTTCCCTAAGACAACTCAAGGATTGTAATTCGATCCTGCGTGCATATAAATTGAATTAAACCAGCCGAAGCATTTGTTGAATATCTTTACGGAGAAATGAACAGTGTCTCCCTAGTTTGCCGCAGGAGCTCTTTCCCTTTTCACAAGCATCCTTTCTCCAAGCTGCAACTGTCCTTCCTTTGTTTCCTTCTTCCCATTTCTCCCCAAACAAAACCTTACAAGCCGACAGAGGCCAATATATCAAAATTTTAATGATTTCTGGCCCTGTGATAACATCCCCTTTACAAAGAAAAAATTATACACGAGATGAAACTTAGCTCTGTAGATTTTCATTGTTAATACACGACAGACATATGAGCTCAAGAGGAGAAAATGTTGAACCAGCTATTTCTTTCACACTCCTTCACTTGAGAGAATGTTTGGGAATAAGATAAAGACTAGTGTGAATGTATGAGGCTTGCGAATGTTCGTACTTTATAGTGTTGTCCTTAATGATAGGCTCTTCTTGCTTTGTACTGCATGCTGTGCGGGGCTCTCACAGAGAAGGTTCTCGAAGGCTTGATGGATGAATTTGTGTAGTGGATGTGGGTGGTTTTAAAAAGTTCATTTGGGATTTTTATTCTTAGTGTGCTGATTTTTGACAGAAATGATTCAGCCCAACATATGACCAATCAACAGCATCAGACATACCTACAGCATTCATTGAATATATTAAGAATTCGAGCCTGCATTTCGAGTTGTTGAATGTATTCCCAGTTGTAAGTTGTTGTTTTCCCAACACGTAGTCACAAACTTACTAATGGAGGTTGAATTAAATTTAAATCCTGTTTTCTGTTACTTAGAGAGTTTATTTCTAGGCAATATGATTTGGCCGTTGGCCTATATTTCAGCAACAGTCACTTATATATCTTTTTTTCAAATCAAAGTTTCTTTCAGTTTAATTAATACTTATTCATTTAGCAACTGTTCACCTGTTTGTTTTACATATTTAACAAACGTATGTCTTCCTTACTATTTGCCAGGTAGTAAGTACATTACATGAACTTATTTAACCTTCATTACAACCTTACAAGGTGGGTACTGTTACTCTTCCTGTTTTACAGATGAGGAAGCTGAGGCTCAGAGAGATTGAGTCACTTTCCCAAGGTCACACAGCCAGTAATCTATAGAGCCAGTCTGCCCCACAGTCTGTGCCCGTAACCACCACACCATGCTGCCTCATTCATTCCACTCATTTTTTATCGAGCCCCTGCCTGTGCTAGGAACTGTGCTAGATGCAGAGACCGCATGGGAGCAGAAGTGGTCCCTGTGTTCCTGGGATGTGCCTTAGTCATTCAGACTGCTATGAGCAAAAACATCGTAGGTGGGGTGGTTTGCAAGCAAAGCAAATACATTTATTTCTATAGTTCTAAAAGCTGGAAGTCTGAGATCAGGGTGTCAGCAGGGTCAGGTTCTGGTAAGAGCCTCTTCCAGGGTGGACAGCAGAGAGAGGAAGCAAGCTCTCCTGTGATTCTTAGAAGAGTACTAATTCCATTCATGAGAGCTCTGCCCCCATGACCTTATCAAACCCCCATCACCTCCCAAAGGCTCCGCCTCCTAATATCATCACATCAGGAGTTCTGGTCTCAGCACATGAACTGGGGAAGAGGAGTCACAAGCATTCAGTCCCTAAACAGAGAGGCAGACATTAATCAAATCCCACAGACATAAAATTACTTAGATGAGTGAGGGGAAGCTCTGATGCTCTCAGTGTGAACAGTGAGGCAAATCAACGTAGTCAGAATCCAGGGAAAGTGTTTCTGGGAATGGAAGGAAGGGCTGAGCTGGAAAAGAATAATGAGGCTTTTTTTAAGTTAAAAGTGAGGTTAGCCAGGGCTCAGAGGATGCAGGGCATTCTCGGCATAGGAAAGTTGCACGTGCAAAGGCCCTGCAGCAGAAGAGAACATGGTTAGCAAGAACTGAACAGGTTGTGATGACTGTGAAGCAGGGAGCAAAGGGGAAAGTTGTGGGAGGCAAGATAAGGGAGAGAAGGAGAAGGGGCAAACTATGAGGGCCTTGCAGGTCATTGTTAAGGAATGTGTTTTTCATCCTAAGTGCTGTGAGAAGATCTGCATTTCCCTCCCTACCTTACCTTCCCCCAACGTGCACACCAAGGAGGAGATGGAGGGAAGCCTGTTAAGTGACAGCTGAAGCAATACTTTTGATAAGAGGGTGACATGAAGGCCACGAAGAGAAGGTGACAGATGTGGAAGGTAACTAGAAGGTGAAGCTAACCTGATAATGGGTTGGATCTGATGGGGAAAGTGCCCCACTTACTGAGAAGGAGAGAGTCCTGGATGTGGGCCAGACCTGGGCAAGGGACAAGTTCAGCTTCAGACATGTTGGGGGGAGAGACGGGTGAACATCTGTGGGAAGGTGGTGATTAGAGAAGACAGGCCTGGAGATGGGCATTTACAAATCACTTGTAGATAAAACAGGCAGATATCCATAGGGGTAACTGAGATCCAAGAGCGGGGGAGAGGTACAAAGGGAGGTAAGCCCTGAGGGGCTGCAGCATTTTGCAACCCCACAAAGGAGGATGATGAGCTTGCAAGGGAGCCCAAGGAGGCTGAGAGGTGGGAAGGAACCAAAGCAGTCTCTGTCGCAGAAGACAGGGAAGATGAGGGGTCTCCACACTTAATGCTACTAAGAGGTCATGTTGGATGAAGAGTGAATAATCACATCTATGGGGTTCAGCAGTGTGGAGTGAATTCTCTCTGAGAATGCTTTTTACTGCAACAGTAGCATCGACAACCAGATTGGAGAGAATGAGAGAAGAGAACTGGAGAAGCTAGTAGAGACAGTCCTTGCAGGAATGGCCAGCTCCAGGTGAAGTGGGGTTTAAATGTACAAGAACAAGGAGGGAGTACTTATAGTTAAAAGCAGAGAGAGCGGGGCGCCAGGGTGGCTCAGTCGGTTAAGTGTCTGCCTCAGGTCATGATCCCAGGGTCCTGGGATCGAGTCCCGCATCGGGCTCCCTGCTCAGTGGGGAGCCTGCGTCTCCCTCTCCCACTCCCCCTGCTTGTGCTCTCTCTCTCACTGTGTCTCTCTCTGTCAAATAAATAAATAAAATCTTTAAAAAAATAAAATAAAATCAGAGAGAGAGTAAGCAGACTAGCAGCCCTGGGGGGAACACGTGTACCCTGTCCAAAGAGGGGGAATAGCCATACCTTCTGAATTCATAAGGGCAGCTGCAAATACGAACGTTCATGTGGAAAAGATTATTGATTGCTGCATTGTCTGTGATTGCAAAACATGGGAAACTAAATATTCAAGTGTAAGTGAATATTCATCTCTGATAAATAGGTTTCTTTTTCCCAGATTCTTAGACTATCAATTCTGAAACTACTTTCTTTGTGTACTAGGACTAAGTGATAAGTAAATAAATATCTTGTGGATAATCAAAATCTGGCTTCTCGCTGTTGCAAGACAAAGGAGTTACAGATATAGACAGAGGGAACATAGAAATACCCTAGTGATGTGAGATTGGAATCGAAGGTATTCGTGTGAGGAGTTCATGGAGAGAAAAGATAGTTGGACAGACAAACAGACGTGACTGTCAGTATGTATGCAGACACACATACATTTTATCTTATCCCTGTCTGCTGAGAGGGTCTAGAAATAATAATACCCCAGGAGCAGTAGTACAACCTAGCATTCTAATCTTGGTTTCTAAATATGATTCCATCTGCTAAAGGGCTCTTTGGAAAAAATGGTTGATTCTGGGGTCGGGGCAGGGAAAGTATAAGCTGAACTTGGAATATCTTGTGGACCCAAAAAATAAGAAAGTGCTCACATAATGGGGACACAGCAGAAACACATAGCAGCCAGCTTGAAGGAGGTACCACTGATAAAATCTAGGACAATTTGAGCATAAGAATAAGTACAGGATTATAACTCATTGAATAAAGTAACAGCCATTAATCTAAACTGATATAAATCAACTAAGTTAGTTAAACGAACAAAGGTAGAGACAAGATAGCTCTTTCTTAGAGTTGAATGCCAACTAATAAACGTAGAAGGAATGATAGAGCTAGAAAATCACCATTTGGCAGCCACATGATAATTGATTGAAGCAAGAACCATTAATGGGTTCTAAAACTAGACATAAGATACTTACATACTCACAAAGTAACTCCTGACAATAGACTTACTAATCAGAAAGGAGAAAATCCTAACTTTATGGCATAGAAACCCAAAAGACAACGCCTTAACCAAATGACTAAAGCTGACTTCGGCAGGATGGAACATAATGACACAGGGTGTTTCCTGACCTGATGCACTGGGAGGGGCGCCCCATCGCCGCTGCGTCATGCCCACCAGGAGCGCACACTCCCAAGGAAACATCACACAAAGCTAAGGCGGGAGACAGGCTACCAAATAATTGGCCTGTATAAAATGTCAGTGTCTTGAAGAGCAGACCGAAGGGCTATTCTAGATGAAGGAAGAGCTAAAGAGACATGACAACTGAATGCAGTCTACTGCTCATGGGTTGATTATTACTGTAAAAAAAGCATCAGTGGAAATTTGGTGAAAATATGAATTGGATCTGTAAGTTAGCGAACAGTATTGTGTCAACATTAACTCCTTGATTCGTATTATTTTATTGTAGTTATGTAAAAGAATGTTTTTGTTTAAAGAAAACATGCTAAAATATTTAGGAATGCAGGGACATTATGTCTGTAATTTACTCATCTGGTTCATTAAAAAAATGTATGTGTGTATGTGGTGAAAGAGAGAAAGTAGGATAAAGCACCTGTGGTAAATATTACCATTGGGGAATCTGGGTGAAATGTATATGAAAATTCCTTGTAGTATTCTTGCTGTTTTTCCTTAAGCCTGAAATTATATCAAAATTAAAAGGTTTTTTTTAAACAAAGCTCTAAAATATTAAATATTGGCTCATCAAATATAAAAAATAATTACACTCTGTAGACCAGGCAAGACATGCCTGCAGACTCAGGCTGCAGATGACTGATTTTCAGCCTCTGTGGTGGTGGTCCTGTGGGATAAAGAGGGACAAGAAACCCAAGCCCAAGTGGTTGGACTGGCCCTAGGCTGTGGCTGTTGTAACTGGGGGTCAAACGGGCAGGACAAAGGTGGACATGGGGACACTCTCCCGTGTGGCTTCTCTTGCCTTCCAACATAGGTGGCACGGTCCTCAGCTGAAAATGAGGGCTTCTGGGAGTTCAGAGGCTTGGGGAGGGAAGACGGTGGGTGTGCGGTAGGAGACCACATGGGCCAGAACCTCACCTTCGTGCAGGGCGTGTGGCTAGTCCATCTGGACTCAGCACTGCGAGAGGCCCCAGGGAGGGCTTCTCTCAGCAGTTTTGGTTGCTCTGTGACAATCACAGAGAAAGAAGGTAGCTGGGTTCAACCAGGGAAGGAATTTGCTAGCTGGATGCAATGGAGGTAAGCTGGGGCATGGGGCTTCAGGTATTGCCATGAGCATCCTTGAAAGGACTGACCTGGGATCTCAGGTGATCAAAAGTGAAGTGCAGAAGGAGAGGGGAGGTGGGCAGGGCACGATCAAGAGTGACTCTGTGGAAAAAAAAAAAAAAAGAGTGACTCTGTGGATGCAAGGTGGATGCACAGTTTGATCAGAGAGGGTGGAATACGTAGTTACCAAGAACTGAAGGAATGGATTAGTGACTGAAGCAGTCTTGGGGTAACAGCGTCCGGTGCATAAAGGAACCCACGAGTGGCTTCAGGGCACAGAGGAGAACATTATGCTAATGAGGGGACAGAGAGCCAATGTGTTAGATTGTGTGGACTTGGAAATTGCACCCCAGTAATGGCCAGATTGTAGATGGAGAGGATCTCAATATGTCAGTATGACCATGGTTTTACAGATTGGTCGACAGAAGCTAAGCGAGGTGGAGGCGGCGGGGATGGGGGCATGAACCCTCAGTGAAGAAGGAGGTGCTGGGCAATGTGCCGTTACGGAACGCAGAGTGGAAGAGTCTGGGCAAGTGGGGAGCGGAGTCAGGGCAGCGAAGTAAAGAAGCTTGTGAAAATGACCACAAGGTAGAGAAGCCTTATAATGTGCAAACCTCCGAGTACAGAAGGATTTTACAGAGATGAAGGTACTTCGAGTCCTGCTCCTGAGAACCTGTGAATTCGATGGGACAAGCCGGGGAGGTTGGGATGAGAAGGGTTGCTTTAAGCACAAGAGTAACAGGGAGTATTGCGGGTCAGGATGAAAGGAGGCGGTGTGAGTACAAGGACTGGAACGCATCGGGTGGTGTTATCCCTGCCTGTGGAGACAGGGAAACTGAGGCCTGGGGAGGTTGTCAGTGCCACAGCTAACTGCATGAGGAGCTGGAGCCTGGTGGCCCCCAAGGCTAGTGTTCTCTCCTCCCTGTGCTGCAGGGATGCTTTTGCAAGGCCTCAGGAATGACAGGTGTCAAACCCAGATTCGGGGGAGAGCAGACAGTCTGGGTGGCCCCGCTGGAAGTGGGGAAGTGGTCGGGGCTTGATCTCGGAGTCTGAAATGCCAGGTAAGGAATGTGGACTTTAAGGTGAAGGGACTCATTCAAAGTCTTAACCAGGTGGCCAGCGGATGTCTAGTAGCTGAAGTCTCAGCTACGGAGGGAACCTTGGCCCAGGGATTCCCACCAGAGAGCCTCTGGTAAAGCAACTGCTAGAATGCCCTCGGCTCCCTGCTCTCCCTCGGACCGCCATCCGGTGCCAGGACTGCTGACTGAGCGTTCAGGCTCCCATCAGCAGAGCCAGGAGGACTCAGCCCCGGGGGCAGGTGCACAGCCCTGTACAACTCCTGGCAGCAAGCTGGCCCAGGGTGCATTTCTCCTCGCCATGAGACCCTGTCAGATGCCCGGATAAGGTTCTCCCTCATTGGCTGTTACCTGCCTGCTCATCTGGAAACTACCAAATAGGGAAATGACTTCTCAGTGAACTCTTGCTGGCTCTGAGCACTCATCTCTTTTTCTGAGTGCTCAGAAACTGTAAATGGTAGGCTCTGTTCCCCAATTTTGCTCTGATTTGAATTCAGGGTCCCAAATTACAGTCCAGAGTTTATCCTTTGTGCTTCTCCTATAATTGACCAAATGGATGCCTCCAGAAGGAAGAACACTAGTTTTCTAGACACGTGCAGCAGAAATGGACGCATATCTGCTCTCAGCCAAATCTCTGCCCCAGCCTAGGCAGGATCCAGGAAGCCGCGCCTGGGCCTGGCAGCCTGCCCAGCACACAGACTCCTCCCAGCCCTGCCTGCCACCCAGCCACACTCAGCCCTGAGCTGGTTCTGGGTCCTGGGATTCTCATTTCTATTTCTGCTTTCCCTCGGATGCCACAACCCACCAGAGAAAGCACTGCAGAGTAGTGAGCCATAGAGGGGACATTGCTCCCTTCCCTGGGACCACAGGGTCACAGAAAGAGCACTGGCTTTGAAGTCAGCCTTGGTAGCAAACCCACTCACTCATGCATGACCTTGAGCAGCTTATTTCACCCTTCCAACCTGTGTGTCCTCAACTGCAACAGGGGAATAACATCTCCTAACTTGTGCAAGGTTATTTATGATAAGGCTTCAATGAAATGACGTACATGGAGCATCTAGCCCACACAACACATACAGAACGCCTTTGGTCTCCCCAGTAGCATCTGAGCAGGCCTCAATCCAGGGCTGGCTGAAAGCAGTTCCTATTTCTCTGGCCACGACTGGACAGGTTAGCATCATATTCTCCTGTCTATGCATAGGGGTGAGAAAACCACAAAAACGGTTTCTCCTGTTTTCTTTAGCCCTTTCTCAATACTTTATGATGTTATTTCCTAACGATCCTGCCCCACATGTTTGTGGCATCCCAGATTAAATTGCATCGTAAAGATAACAACCCAGTTGAAAGCCTTGTCCTTTTTTTTCCTTTGGACAACCTTGAGGAGGGGTAGAGTATTTTATGGCTCTCAGGTTTTCCTCTCAGCGACTTGCATTTTAAATTGAAGCATATTTATTGCAATATCATTTACACCAGCAGTTTTCTGTGTTAAGTAAAAATATTTGATCAGTGTCCAGTGTGATGCACATCACTTTTGCTACCCCTGTGACTTTAATTTTGATTCTCTATTACACAGTGAATGTAGAGAGAATTAAATGCATCATGATAAGGTGGTGCAGAACAATCTGAGATAAGGGGGGAAATTAAGCTCTAATAATTCTGTTTAAGGCAGTGACAGCCCCAGTTCCGGGTCTTCTGGGCTTTAGGAGATACCATGAGAGCAGGAGTAAATATTATATAAGCTCAGCATGTTGCTTTAATCTTGGGCTCACACAGACGTTTATTAATCAAATAGAGTGATTTTAATATATATTCATGGGCAATTCTCCAGCCTGGCCTGAAAAACTGTTTATTTTCACATTTCTAATTTAAAAGACTTTTCTGGAGGAGATAGATTTAAGAATGTTGAATTACTCCAGCAATTGTTTTGAGCCAAGATAATTTTCTCTTTCTCATGTGAGGCTTCAGGGGCTTGAGGCCACACAAGTGTTACATTCCAAAATCTTTCAAAAGGAGGTACTTTACTGATTTAGTAACACATCAGCATTTTCTTTATATGTCTGCCTGGAAATGTGGCTTCAGTGAAAAAGATCCTGGAAGGGTCTCTGAGAGGGCAGTCTCCATGGCAGGTGCTCTCCAATCAGACTTGGCTGCACCAGGTTAGAGATGAACAGCACTTCACCAGTGAATGTGCTTTGTATCGAGGCTCTCAGACATTTTTCTGGTTTCCATTCTGCCTTACTACTGTGCACATACAGAGTGCTATGAAAAAATAGGAACCGTTATTCGTGTCTTCATAAACTACAAGACGCCTCTTCCTGTTTTTCCATCTCCTCCCCCCTTTCTCCCAACCAAATACAAAATGAAAACAAATCGATGGTTTTTGCTTATTTAGTGTTACTCTTATTTAGTCTTATTCCTCAAAGAGTTGAAGTTGCAAATCACGTATCCAAGAAAGGACTACTATTTAAACTATATAAAGAATTCTCAAAATTTAACAATAAAAACACAAAACAGCCCAGTTAGGAAATGGGCAAAAGACACCAAGGAGACCTTTCACTGAAGAGAATATTCAGATGGCAAATAAGCACACGAAAAGATATTTAAAACGTTCGCCATTAGAGAATGCAACTTTAAAGCCACAGTAAGGTATTACTACACACCCATGCAATGGCTAAAAGAAAAAATAATGACACTGAATGCTAGAAAGGTTGCAGAGAAACAGGACCACTCTTACTTGCTGGTAGGAATGTAAAATGCCACAACCACTCTAGAAACCAGTATAGCGATTTCTGTAAAACCAAACATGCAACTACCATATACCCAGCAACTGCACTCTCACGGACATTTATCCCAGAGAAAGGAAAACTTATTTTCACACAAAAACCTGTACACAAATGTTCACTACAGCTTCCTTGACAATAGCTAAACACTGGAAAAAATCCAGATGTCCTTCAAGGGGTGAAGAGTTAAACTGATACATCCGTACCAGAGAATATTATCCAGTAATAAAAAGAAACTATACACACAACAACTTCAATGAATCTCCAGGGAGTAATGCCAAGGGAAAAAAGCCAGTCCTAAAAGGTTACATATTATATGACTCCATTTATATAACATTCTTGAAATTACTAAATTATATGAATGAGACTATATTAGTGGTTGCCAGGGATTCGGGATGGGGCTTGAGAGGAGGGAAGTGGGTGTGGTTATGAAGGGACAACTGAGGGCTCGTTGTGGTGAGGGAACAGGTACGTAGCTCAACTGTGGTGGCTGTGGATAAATGCAACCTATAGGTGTGATGAAATTTCAGGGAGCTAAAGGCACATGCTCAAATGAATGCATGTAAAACTGATGAAATGTGGCTAAGACGGATGCATTTTCTCAATCCCGAGGTCCTGGTTGTGATATTGTACTATAATAGTGCAAGATGTTACCATTGGGGGAAACCGGATGAAGAGCAGATGGGATCGCTCTGTATTATTTCTTAAACTACATATAAATCTACAGATCTTGGGGCACCTCGGTGGCACAGTCAGTTAAGCATCCGACTCTTGGTTTCGGCTCAGGTCATGATCTCCGGGTCGTGAGATCGAGCCCTGCATCAGGCTCTAAGCTCAGCGTGGAGTCTGCTTGAGGTTCTCTTTCTCTCTCTCCCTGCCCCTCCGGCTTGCTTGTGTACACTCTCTCTCAAATAAATAAAAAAATTTAAATCTACAGTTATCTCAAAATAAAAAGTTTAATTAAATATGTCAAAAAAGAATGGGAACAACATATGTCCTTATAAGGATGGGGAGGTGGTTAAGTGAGGAAGGGACACGGTCATTCTGTGGACCTCTTCCATGTGCAGGGCTGGGGGATTCAGATAGCGTCACATCATCCTCAAAATGTTCCTGTGACTAAGTATTAATATTCCCATTTACAGAATAAGGAAACTTGAGACCTGGAGAGGTAACACATTTTGAATGAGACCTCCCCAGCAAGTAAAGGACAAAGGCGCAGTCTCTTAGAATGCAGTGCTCTCACCATCTCGCCGTGGGGGGGGCCCCAGCTCTGTAGCAGACCCTTATCGTCTCTTCCCACTGCTGCTGCACCAACCAGTCAGGCCTAACCTTCAGCTCCCCCAGGAGACGGCTCCAGGGTTAATATGCCAGGACCTGCAACCATCTTTGTCTTCCAGCAGGAAGCAAAGATTACTCAGAATCAGACACGAGCATTTGCCTTCTTTGCTAAGCAGATCATAAAGAGAACTCATGCAAAGAGCATTCAGAAAACCCGGGCCAACATCAGATAAAATAGTTAAGCAACACTCCCAATCGTACAAAGGGCATTTATTAAAATAAATTGAAAAGATGTGTCTGTATAAATATTTTTGAAGACAAGCTTGTCGAGAAAGAGTTAGACCTTGGGGAGATTTATAAGTTACTGATAATTATAGGGAAAATAAATCTTAGGAAGACAAAATCATTTAAGAATAGATTTTGTAAACTAATGAGACTGGTTCCTTCCAGCAGGTGGATAGGAAAAGAGTGTAAAGAATGGGGGGATGGGAACAGGGTAGAAGCTAGGACAGAGGAGGAGAGACCCTTCTCTTTGTGTACCTCTTTTTCTAGTCTGACTCGGAATCACATACCAAAGTAACTAAATAGGTGATTAAAGTCAACCTGGATGAGAGAGGAACCCATGATGAAATACAAATGGTAACAAACAGCTTTACTTTAACGAAGGAATAGCCAGCCCCACTGGAGGCAGTGGGAAAGCAAAGAACCAGCCTCAGGAACTTGGAAAGCAGCAGTCTGACTGGATCCTGGGAGGCTGAAGCCAAAAAGAAGTATACATAAGTACTGTTCTCTAGTCAGAACATTTATTTTCCACAGGGGTAGAGGTGAGCAATTTTGAAGCTACTTTATGTAAATACTGAGAGCAAGCAAATGCATAAATTCTTGTGGATGGTAGATCCTGGTTTCTCACTGTTGAAGAAAGAAGGTACAATAAGGGAAGGAAGGGAGGCAGGAATGAACCCTGTAATGTTGGATTGGAACTGGAGGTTTCAGTATGAACACAGGGTTTTTAATGTGTACATGGAGGGATTGTTGAAGAAGGAAATAGGGGGGGGGGGGGACGGTGTGGATGTGTGTGTGTTACATAATTATATGATATATAAATATATGTCTAACATATAATTTCCTAGTCCCTGTCTTCTAAGAGATGCCTAGAAACCACAAAACCCCAGGAGCACTAAGCACAACTTACCTTTTTGGGTTTTAAGAGCTCTTCTTTAAAAAAAAAAAAAAAAAAAAGCCAGGGCTTTTTGGAGAAATGTTGGATTCCTGAGCTGGGGCAGAGAACAAACAAGATAAACCTGAATATCTTATGGTGCCAGAAAACAAGGAAGTGCTGAATAAATGATGGGATCATGTCAAAAAGACACCAGAGCCAATTTAAAGGATGTTCCATTGGGCAAATCTGGGATAATTTGAGGAACAATATAAATAATGATGGATTACACCCCACAGAATAAAATAAATATCCATGAGTCCATAAGGATATAAATAAATGATTGAATGAATAAATGAATAAACACAGCAGAAAGGACAGTTCCTCCTTACGGTAGAATTCTAATGAATTCTGGGGAAGGAATGTTGGAAATAAAAAAAAAAAAAAATCACCGTTTGGTGAACATCACATTAATGGTTGTTGCAGACCAGCATCATCAATGTATGATATTAGTGGGCAAAAGTATGATGGGAAACAGGATATTTGCATAGTCTCAAAGTATTTTCCCACAAGATGCTTAGTATTTACAGATACACAGGAGAAGATAGTAACTTAACAGTAGAGAACTCTGACAGACACCACCTCAACCAAGTATCAACATTAGTTAGTATCACCAGAATCAAGACAAAAGTGATGGCGGGCACCCTGGACATGATGCACTGAGAAGGGGGCGCAACATCGTCTCCGAGGTATTCTTGCCGAGGGCCATAAATTCCATCCAACGGAGAGAAAACCTCAGACGAACCAAACCGACAGATGTTCCACCCAAAAAAACTGGCCAGTACTTTTCTCAAGGGTCCAGGTCATGAGACACTGAGGAGCTGTCCCCAGTTAGAGGAGAATAGGATACAGGACAGTTACGTGCAATTTGGGATCCTGGATTGGACTCTAGACCAGAACAAGGTGATCCAGGGGAATTAGGAATACGGTCTCGAGATTCGTGAGTCGTGTCAATGGTAACTTCCTGGTTTAGATGGTTGTGCCACGGTCATCAGAGATGTTAACATTAGCAGGAGCCGAGTGAAGGATATGGGAAGTCCTTCTACTGTCCTTGCTAAGAACTTTGCGACTTTGTCAAGTCACAAATTATTTCAAAATAAAAAGTTAAAATACGTCAGACTACAAAGGTTATATTGAAATTATCCAATCAGCGAAATAAATTTGTTACGTTTAATTTTATCACATGAAACCAAAATAATAGTAATAATAGTACCTTTGAATGGCTCCTTACATTTTACAAAATGTCTTTACATGCAAGCCCACGAGGTAGCATTATTTCTGCCCACAACCATTTTAGAGACAAAGAATCTTAATCTAAGAAGTACTTCTTAGAGTTAAAACAAGCACAGAGCACATGGACAAGCAAAACTTCAAAGCCAGACAAATAAACCTGCTTCCATATCTCAGCACTGCCATTTCTGGCCTGTGCAACCTTGGCCAAGCCAGCAAGGCAGCCTCGGGGGAGTGACGGCAGCTGCCTTTCGAGACTGTTGTGAGGATCGAAACCCTATAAACACTCCGCACAGAGCCTGGCACACCCTTGGCGCTTACTAAGCAGCAGATAATAAGCATGATGATGATGATGATGATGATGATGATGGTATTTTAGAGCTGGGGGCACCTTAGCCTCCAGCCCAGCAACCTTGACCACCCAGGACAGGAGTCAGAGTATCCCCAACTATGGTTCTGGCCCTACTTTGGACACTGGGAGTGGGGTACAGCTTAAAGCTATCTGAGGAAATCCATCTCTTTTTGTAAAAAAAAAAAGTGAATGTCTGTATTGCGTAGAATATCCATGTAAGTGTGCATATATTTATATATCTTTAAGAGTTAACAATAGGTACATTCACAAAGGGATCATTTCTAATATGGGTATGTCTAAGGAATGAGCTCAGGTGAGGACGACGGGGGGCCAGTCCCTTTGCAGGCACCCTCTGCACCACCCTCCGAATCATCCCCAGTCTGTGTCCAGTGCTCTTGCTGTCTGTGAAGTGCTTGGAAACTTCAGCTATTTGAAGCTAGCTTATCTTTCCCAGAGGTCCATTCAGGACTTCAGCACGCATGATAAGCTATGGACTAAGGGGCGGGAGGAATGGCATTGTTTTTCCAGTGCCCTGCACGCCGCAGCCGCTCATTGCATATGTATGATGGGACCTTTGCCTAGAGAGTAGTCATCATCTCCATCATATCTTGCACCAAATTGCTTTGCACTTGGTGGGCTTTTGTGTCTCTTTTTACCATGTTGAATTCAGTTGACTTAAATCTCCTCTCAAAAATTAGCACATGAGGGCGCCTGGGTGGCTCAGTTGGTTAAGCAACTGCCTTCAGCTCAGGTCGTGTTCCTGGAGTCCCGGGATCGAGTCCCACATCGGGCTCCCCGCTCAGTGGGGAGTCTGTTTCTCCCTCTGACCCTCTCCCCTCTCATGCTCTCTCTCACTCTCTCTCTCAAATAAATAAATAAAATCTTTAAAGAAAAAAAAAATTAGTACATGAGACAAATCACACATAATCAATATCCTTGAACATTCCCTCAAATCACTCCATGCAGGCTGAGCTGTGTACTGGTGATGTTATTATACTGCATATATGTGTAGACAATGTGCAGACAGTGTGTTACCAGTGTACGATTTTGGTTAAGATCATGGGCCCTGGAACCAGACTCCCTCGGTTCATATGGCACTGCTACAATTAATTCACTTTAGGACCTTGGGCCAGTTATGTAACTCCTCTACTTCACAGTTTGTTCATCAGGAAAATGCGACTAACAGTCACACTTCTTTCATATGTGTAAAGCCGTTAGCACAGTTCCCAACACTTTGTTAACACTCAATACGTGCCGTCCACCATCATCATCATCATTCTACATTTATATATGTATAATATATACAACAGTGCATACATAAAATACCACTTTAAAGTAACTTAATTACATAAACTGTAACATAAGTTTTTTTCTGCTGTGACCCCTCCCCCTCGCCCCCAGACTGGGTCCTCAAGCAGTAACAAGTCTCATTTTTTTTTTTAAAGATTTTATTTATTTGAGAGAGAGAGTGAGAGAGAGAAAGAGCACAAGAGGGGGGAGCGGGAGAGGGAGAAGCAGACTCCCTGCCGAGCAGGGAGCCCAATGCGGGACTCGATCCAGGGACTCCAGGATCATGACCTGAGCCGAAGGCAGTCGCTTAACCAACTGAGCCACGCAGGCGTCCCAACAAGTCTCATTTTGTGCCAGTTTTAAAGTTCCTCTGTGGTCAGCACATGGCTAGCACTGCTCCTGAATTAGCTCAAGTCCAGCTTCCACGTTTCTGAAGTCAGATTGGGGCTGAATCTTCCCATCAGAGAGGCTGACGTGGCAGACCTATGTGACATGTTTTACTCTAGTCACAGAGGTAATTGAGGTACTCCTGCCTTGGATTGGAGATCCGGTTTAGACTCCAGACGGTGAAGCCCAAGATTCTGCTGCGACGCCATGTCTGGTTCCACTTGATGATTATTGGGATGCCACAGTAACCCAGGATGAGTATGTGCAATGATGCCTAGCCTTCCGACCTTTGAGTGCAACCTGAAATAAGGACACTGTTGTTTCCCACCAGCAGCAGCGGTAGGGGCGCAGATCGTGGCACAATAATGGCCGTGGCATTAATTGCTCACAGTGTGGTGGCGGTGGTGATGGGACCGATCATGGTGTTGGTGCGAGCAGTGATCTTGTCAGTCCTGGTGTGATGGTGGTGGCACTACCAACGTGGGAGTAGCGGTAGGGATTGTGGTGCTCGTCAAAGATGCTGATCGTGATTTGATGATGGTAGCAGTGGTGGTGGTGACCAGGTAGATTGTGATTACATCATTTACATCAGCGCTTAAACCCTGGATGTCAAGGTGGGGAGGTCTGTATTTGAGGAAGCTCCCCCCCCCAAGTGATGTAACATACACCTCCACTTGGAAAACACTTCCTAGGCCTGGGTTTTATGAGCAGTTCATCTGAATCAATGCAGCTGATCCCCCTGCCATAACTTGCCAATGGAGTTAACTGCGTATCTCACAAGGTTGGTCCTCTGAACTCTCATCCAGCAGAATGTTCCATGAAACCTAAATGAGCTTGGTAAACCCTGAGATTTCTGTGCCTTTCTTGGAGAGTGACTATGCACATCCACATGTTAGGGGCTCTCAGAGGATCTGCAGTCTGCAATAAGACCTTTCACTTTGTCTACCCTGGTATTTCCAAAGCTTATTTGACCACTGAACCCCTTTTCTGGGGGGGCGGGTTGCTGGTAGGTGCATATAAATCATTACACAGCACAACTAGAGAAACACTAATCTAAACAACCCTTGGAATGAAAAGAAAAATAAAACTTTTGGAAAAATGTTCCCCCAGAGGGACTAATTTTTTTAGTGCTTGGTGAGAATGGTTAGCTTCCGGTTAGTTTTGCAACTCTAAATTATGTCTTAGATGGCAAATGGAAGAAGATCATTTACAATTTACATAATCAGAATTGACCGATGAATACATTAAACAAGTAAATGAAGGGTATTATTAGAAACAAACCTCAAAAACGAAATTGCATTAAACTCCATAAAACATTTACAGCCTAGGAAACCCAATCCTTCTTTTTGTCACTAGATATTTTTTATTGAGATACAATTGACTTTTATCCTTTTATTCCATATTCATAGGTCATTTGGTCATCACAGCAAAGCGGTCCTTCTTTAGAGCCCAGTGCTGGGTTAATAAAAGATCCTGTGTAACTGAAGGGCAGTGGTCCCTCTACGCTCAGTGCTGCCCCTCAGATCTCCAGGGGCGTATCACAATCACCCGGGATGCTTGGGAAGAAGCTAAGTTCCTAAGCCTCCCTGCCAGAGAGCAGATCCAGGTACAGCCCGGAAGATGCATTTTTAACAAAGATATCAATCAGTGCAGACTCACTCTGAGAAATATCAGGAAAAGTGCTGGTGTGAACACGCTGTTTTCCTCCTATTCCCCCTAATGTCAATCTTAGGAAAAATGCTCCTTGTTCCTGTAGCAACTGGAGGGGCAGCCCTGCTGGTGGAGGTGGGCTGACAGGCTACTCAGGTCTCTTCCCTAATGCAGTGCCTGTTAACCTCAAGGGCAAAGCCTGCAACCCCACCAGGTATGCTTATAGAATAAGGAAAACGGCTTCCTCACTCTTACAGCGATCCCTTCCCATTCACTGAACAATCGTTAGTCTTAACATGAATAATGCAAAAAGGCAGCCAAGCACTTTATATTTTGTCCATAAAATTAAGCCCTGTGTTTCACCACAGCATTTAACTCCGTGACCTATTTTATTGAATCCCTTAGCAGATCTTGGACAGTTCCCTTGAGTATAAATTACCATGAAGGTAAATTGAAAACGTAACAAGAAATGGGCAAGGATATTAGTGCAGAATCAAGGAGTCATCAAGCTTCAGTTGTTCTGAAGACTTTTTTAAAAAGTCTCTTCAATGTAGTTAGAGTAGAAAGAATTGATTTGATTAATAAGATTTTACCTTTCTTAGGTCACCATATACCTTCTGCATCATACATAACTCAGTTTAGAGGTCCCTTCCTCCAAAACATCTGCTCCACCTGTTCAGAGCCTCTTCTGGGCTCCTCATTACCTCTGCCCTCCACTGACCACCTCATGGTGGCTGGCTGTCTCCCGCAGGACTGAACCCCCCCCCCCCATGAGGACAGGGCTCCCACAGTATTTATTTCAGAATTTACAGTGCTGGTACACCACCTGGCTTAAAGTGCATGCCAGCCTGCCAGCTAAATAAATGCACGAGGCTCCCTCTTGCCTTTAGAAGAAGAGAAATGGTGTTTGTAGTGAAAACGGGATAGGTAGGGGAAATTCAGACTCCACGGATATTTCTAGTGTGCCCTCCCACCACACATTTGCCCTGAACTGATCTTTGTCTCCTGCATAAGCTCATGTGATTCAGGTAAAGAGACTGAAAACAAGAGAGGTGAAGTAATTTGCCCCAGGTCACACAGCTCATAAGCAGCAGAGCAGTCTTCATCACTCAGGTATGCCTCTGCCTACTCGCCCTCAAGTTCCTGCCACTACAAAACCTGTCCTAAGAGCACTGTTGTGTGAGGGGCGTCTGGGTGGCTCAGTCGGTTAAGCGTCTGCCTTCGGCTCAGGTCATGAGCCCAGAGGTTCTGGGATTGAGCCCCGCATCGGGCTCCCTGCTCAGTGGGGAGTCTGCCTCTCCCTCTCTATCTGCCTCTCCCCCAGCTCATGCTCTCTCTCGCACTTCTCCCTTTCTCTGTCTCTCTCTCTCAAAAATAAATAAATAAAATCTTTAAAAAAAGAGCACAGTTGTGGCATATGGCCCAGGACAAGTAATTCATTAATGGGAAATGAGGCTGCTTTGCACACACAGAGATTCCACATACGGAGGCTGCCCACAGCAGTGTTTTGTGCAGTTTTCCCATGACTCCTTCAGCAGACTACACAACAAGCCAGAAGTGCCTGATTGCAACCTGCCCCCCCGCTGCCTCTTTTCCCCTGTATACTGTTCGAGGCCCCCAAAGAGAAAGCAATGAGTTTCTGAGGAGCCTTGAGACGCTAGCATTTGGGAGTTCTGGCAAGTTCTTTTTTTAAAAAATGTACCTACTCTGAAAGACTCATTCTGATCAACAGGCAGGAGTTAAATGTTGGAAAACAGAGGCACATGTAAGAAAAAGGTTCTACAGAGAGGGAGGCAAACCATAAGAGACTCTTAATCTCAGGAAACAAACTGAGGGTTGCTGGAGTGGTGGGGGGTGGGAGGGATGGGGTGGCTGGGTGACGGACACTGAGGAGGGTGTGTGCCATGGTGAGCGCTGTGAATTGTGTAAGACTGATAAATCACAGACCTGTACCTCTGAAACAATACATTATATGTTAAAAAAAAAAAGTAGGAAGGGGAAAATGAAGGAGGGGGAAATCGGAGGGGGAGACGAACCATGAGAGACTGTGGACTCTGAGAAACAAACTGAGGGTTCTAGAGGGGAGGGGTTGGGGGGATGGGTTAGCCTGGTGATGGGTATTAAGGAGGGCACGTATTGCATGGAGCACTGGATGTTATACGCAAATAATGAATCATGGAACCTTACATCAAAAACTAATGTAATGTATGGTGATTAACATAATAAAAAAAAAAAGAGGTTCTAATACTCTGAAAGCACAGAGGACCCCAAGGAGCCAGCCACCCCATCAGAGGCTTTGTCAGCGCTCTGATAAATGGAAGGCACTGGCAGGTGACCGGCACCGAGCGCCTGGGACTCAGGGAAAACAGATGTAGAGAATGAAGGGAGCAGGAGAGAGGAAGGAAAAAGGCCCCGCTCTCCAGGACCAGGAAGGAAGTTGAAGCCCTGTGAAATATTGCTGCTTTGTTGTTTACTTTGCCTGTTTTTTAAGAAGTTGCACATAAAGAAAGCAGGACATTTGGAAACGAAAGAAAGAGAACGCTCCCGCTGAGAACGAAAGAAAGAGAACGCTCCCGCTGACAAGCTCAGGCATTGAAGGCTTCTGGAGACCAGAGGGGGCTTTGCAGTGTGCAGGAAGAGCGTGCTGGTGGAAAGAAAGACTTCGCATGGAAAGCAGTGAGGGAAACGGAGGGCAGACAGGAGAGCCGCAGACTCCACAGGCACTGAAAGGGGACGGAAGATGGTCACACTTCCAGGAGCCACCCTGGTACAGCCCACCCACTGCGCCGCCAGAGGACCGCAGCTCTACGGGGATAACCGGAATTCCTGGATCTGGTCTCCCTGTCCCAGGATGCTTCCATCCGGGCATTTGGTGGCCCTTGAAGGTGGGGGGTGCTTCTGGTCAACAGTGCACAGAGCGGAGCAATAAAGAGGCAGTTTCAAGTTCATCTGGACCATGAGAGCTAAGAGCAATCTGGCTGAAGAAACAAACCAAAGAACAGAACTTGATGAAGAAAATAAAGAAGAGCAGGCCAAAATGGCCTCAAAGCCTCAACAGCCTCATGTTTTCCAGACTTCGCTTGGAGGCCAAGTTTAATCACAGTAAGCTCTTTGTAAAAGCATGCAGATCCATTTGGTTGGGATCCTGGTCTTTTTTTCCAACCTGCTTATCATCACTCTGGCTTCCTTTCCTTGTTTACCTTGCAACACTTGCTCCTGATATTTCTTAAAAGACTTTTGCCTTTCAAGGCCCTGTTTCCCAGAGTGCTTTTCAGCCAGCACAACCAAAGAAAGAAGGAAAGGGACAGAAGGGTCCATGAAGGGGGTAAGGGTTGGACTGTGCCTGTGCACACAGGGACACGGAGCTTCTCTGAGCAGGGGTGGAGTGTGCCGGGGGAAGGGGTGCAGTAGGAGCCGGCCAGGTCTGAGCATTACCTCTAGCTTCTCTCAGTTGTTTGGACTAGCATAGTTTTGTTTTAAATACATATGGTAATTCTTAATAAAATGCTGATAAACGTGCCAAAGCGTTCTCTGTGATAATAAACAAAGTCTTTACACTTTGGAATGCTATTAAGTCTTGCTTCACGCTTTGTGAGGCTGCTGGCATCTTAGGTAGCAGTAATATTTTATGGACGCCCAGTGCTGCTGGGGGACACGGTCCGCTCTAGAGGGGGTAGGATCTCTGTCATACCCCAGAGTGATCTGGTCTGGAGCCACATACACACAGAGGTGGAGCTACCCAGTGGTACCTTCCTGAGTTCTGGCTGGCTTAGGGCTCTCTGAACCTCAAAGTCAGTCACTGGTATAGTACAACAGGAAAAGTACAGGATCCCAATCCTGCCATTTCCTAGTAGTGTAACTATAGGAAAATGATATCACTTTCCTGCATCTCCATTCCTGTTCCAGTTACTACTACATAACAAACCACCCCAAACTCAGTGATGTAGAAGTGACCATTTTGTTACACTCACAGATTCAGTGGTTCAGGCATTTGGACACAGCACAGTGGGAATGGTTTGTCTCTGCTCCCACAATATTTGGGGACTCAGTTGGGAAGACCTCAAAGACCAGGAGTGACTAGACAGCTGGGATCAGGAGTCACCTGGAGACTTCTTCACGTACACATCTGGCAGTGGATGCTGGGTATTGGCAGGGATGTTGACCGTAGCATGGACAGGTGGCTTCACTGCTTCACTGTGGAGTGTCTCTGCATGGGCTAGCTTGGGCTTTCACAGCCTGGCACCTGGGTTCCCAAACCAAGTGTCCCCAGACCTTAAGGTGGGCGTGCGTGGCATTTTTAGGACCTCACCTCAGCAGTGACATAGTATCACTTCTACCCCTGGGTTAAACATTCACCAGTGCTCACCCAGGTCCAAGGGGGGAGGAGCACAGATTTTCGATGGAGGAGCGGCTGGGTTCTAGAGAGCATGCATGCCGGGAGATGATGTTGTGGCCATCTTGGGAAAACACGACCTTGCCACAGTCCCCGGCTCTGCTGATGCCCCAGGCAAGAGGGTGGCGGGGATGACAGTTGCTGAGCACCAGCTGAGTGCGGCAAACCATTTCCGTGTTACCAAATTCTCACTCGTTGATTTAAATAATTCCGGGTCTAGGAAATAGAAGGGGGAGTGACTATCTCACATATTCTTCTCCTGAAGATGGCAAAGGCATGGGATTGCAAGTCCTACTAAGCAAGCAAGTTTTGAGTTTTTGTTCATTTCACATCGGCTAATACGCCACTGGTCGAAGGAAGTCTCACGGCCAAGCCCAAAGGCAAGGGCTGGGGAAGTCCATCCTGCCTTTGTGAGGCTGTGGCAGGGGTGTGTGTAATACTATAATGACAGAGTGAGGAATTAGGACCAATAATTCAATCTACCATAGCCGTTTTCTAGAACAAAGAAAATTGGGTAAGGATGTTGTGGCATTACAGCTGGTGTTTAACAATATAATCTGGGATGCAAAATACCCATATAAAGTAGTAGGTTATCAGATTGCTAATAAAAGAATAATTCAACATGACCAGGCAGCATTTATCCCAGGTATTCAAGGACAATATACCATAAAGATATCTATTAATATATCGCATTACTAAGACAATATATTTTTATGGAACTTAAATCATCATCTCAATACATACTTAAAAGTCATTCAGTAAAATCCAACACCTACTTAGGGATTTTTTTTTTTAAGCTCTTAGTAAATTAGAACTATAAGGATACTTATCTAGCAATACATAATAATGGCATAACACTTCAGAAGCATTCCCACAGAAGCAAGGAAATAGAAAAGAATGCCTACTCACCACCATTACTTTCTAATGGCATCAGTCAAAAATAAGAAATAGACTTATAGATAGGAGACTCAGTTGTCATTATTTGCAGGTGGTATTACTGTGTCCCTAGAAAATCCAGGGGAAGCATCTGAAAACCTGGCAGAACGAATACCATTCAGTAAGGTAGTCCAGATTAAAAATAAACAAACCAAAATACAGAGTTTTCTACGTAACAGTTGTAATACAATGTCATGAACTGTTTATACTATATAAAACATAATATATAACATATAAAAATACATATAACCTGTATCTTATATAAAATTTGAGGAAAAAAAATCACCCACCAGAGAAACCGCCAAGGACACCTGTCCCCAGGACTAACCTGAACTAGAAACGTGAAGGACACTGAGGGAGCGGCTCTGCCCCTCTGCGGAGAGACTTCACTAAATGCAAATATGAGCAGCTCCTCAAGGGAATGGTCAGTTATTGATGGGCTTTCCAGTGAAAATACCCATGGCTATTTTTCTTTATTTAACTTGAAAAAAAGTATCCCAAGGTTCACCTGGAAGACTAACCAAGTGCTCAGAAAGCTCCATGAGACATTAAAATACAATTTTTTCAAAAGTGATTACAGAGAGTGATGCTGACTCTAGACAGCACAATAGAACACAAAGTCTATGTAAAAAGGTAATATACAGTAAGAGTAAAACACAAAATCAGTGGTGGGGGAGACACAGTATTTAAAAAAGGAAATGGGACAGTCCCTTTTTAAGTATTTTTTCCCCTCAAGTATTTAAAGAAAAAAGTCACTTCAATTGCCTGCCTTACATATTTAGTATTCTTAAAATACTAAAGATAGGAGTGCCTGGATGCTCAGTTGGTTAAGCGTCTGCCTTCGGCTCAGGTCATGATCCCAGGGTCCTGGGATCGAGCCCCGCCTCAGGCTTCCTGCTCAGCGGGGAGTCTGCTTCTCCCTCCCCGTGCCCTTGCACTCTTGTTAGCTCTTTCTCTCTCCCTCTCAAATAAATAAATAAAATCTAAAAAATAAAAAAAATACTAGATAAACCTTAGAAGGGGGGGAATTCCCCACCAATGTTTCCTTTGACCTTTAGTTCCCTCCTTGCACTACACAAGCAAGTGCATTTCTGAGATGCAAAGAAAAATCACAGTAAACCTAAATGTTGCCTTTATCCTTTTGCTGTGAATAAAATAATGAAGGAGGAACCTACCCAGACTCTGACAGGGCTGCCCAGCAGCCCATACAGGACAGATAGACCTTTCCAGAGGCAGCAAACCAGTCAGTGAAAAGGAACAGGTCATATGAAAAGAACTGCCCTTCGAAAGATGGTCCCAGCCTACAGATTCTGGCCAAGGGGACGCCCTCTACGTAGGAAGATAAAATTACTGAATTTCTGGTCCTCCATGAGCTTCACGAGAAAAACGCAAGCACAGCAGAAGAGCAGCGTGTCAGGAGAAGCAGCAGTCTGAGGACAGTGAAGGGCATTTGGGATGAAAGACATTTTGGCAAATTAGCACTCAGTGGAGCCGAAGCTGCAGGGAGGCGATTTCTGGCAACTGAATAGAGAATGAGAACACCAGTCCGAGGGATTCTTCCAGAACTCAAGAAAAAGATAAGGATCCGAAAATTGTAAGAGGAGATAAGGAACTGATGCAAGCAAGGGGGGGGCAGAGGCACAGTACTCAGAGAAATGATGGAAGCATCCCGGAGAGGACCCGTTGAGGCTTTACTTCACAAGGATGTGGAGAGTCTTAGTTGATTGAAAACCCAGACTGAATTCCCGGAGTTGGGGAAGAGGTCCAGGATGTGGTGGAGAATCCTCTCTATGCGGTGCCAGCAGACCCACCAGGGCAACACTTGCTGAGCACCAGCTGAGTGCAGCAAACCATTTGTTAAAAAGAGTTCATACACATAAAAAGACAAAGGAACAATGACTATGAACAACAGGTGGTTCACAGCCAGAGAAGCACAAATGTCTACTAAGTCATTAAAATCACACAAATCATCCTAAAGGCAAATTTTAAACCACAAAAAGTTCCTGCAGATTGGCAAAGATGTTTTTAAATGAGTAATCCCAGCACTAGCCAGTATGGGGTGAGGTGGGTTCTCTCATTCCATGTGGGTGGCCCTCTCCCCTTGTTCACAATTTCTGAAAAGCAGTTCAGCAAGATGTAGCAAAAGCCCCCAAAATGTTCAAGCCAGTAATTTTCCTTTCTAGTAATTTATCTTAAAAGTGTATCTAAAAATTGCAACTAAGATCTACAAAGATGGTCACAATATATTGATTCAAGCACACCACATATATATATACATATACATATATGATCTTATTATACAGCCATTAAAAATGGTGTTTTCAAGAGTGCTCATGGCCAAGAAGAATGCTAATGATAGAATCTAAATAAAGAAGATACAAAAATTGAATTTACATTATATGAAGAAAAACATAGAAGAAAAAGGCAATTAACCAAAATATAAACAATATTAACTTCTTGGATATGTTTTGTTGATTTTTTATTTCTTTATACTTTTCAGTATACTGAAATGTTTCTACAAAGTGTGTTCATTTTAAACTAATTTTCTGTATTTATAGATATATATACGATAGAAGTTAGGTTGCTGTAAGGCTTATGGTAACTCCCTACCCCTGATTCCTGGTTCCTAGAGCAGTTGTGTTTGACTTTTTCAGCCGTTTTCTCTAGTATTTGTCTATTTTTATATAATAAGCTTATACTGTGTTTCTTGGTTTTTCAGATTTAGATATTATCTGTTGGCTTCCAATTATGAAAAAGGAAGATTTAGCTCTCTCACACCCTTACCCTCACACTTCACCTCCACCACATGCTCCCAAATTGATTAGCTCATGACTCTGGGCTGAAGTAATATTGTTTACATTTATGTCTGCGTAAATGTCATTAACTAAGCCGTATGGCACACTATGATTGCATTGCATCCCGTGCAAACTTTGGTTCTTCCTGGAGCTAATTATTACTTCATTTATTTGTTTCCTTATGTTCCTTAGACCTATCACTAATTCAGTCCCAAATTTTCCAAAAGATCTTCAAAACTCATCTTTGTATACATAGACTCATCATGTAATCTGTCCCATTTTGATTCTGCTCGTACCCTTGCCGGGGTCCTCTGGCTCCTTCTGGACGGCGAGCTCTCTGTGCCGCTGCAGCGCTCTCATCTGAGATTTCCCTTCACTGTTTCCCTGGGGATTCCCTTTGCCTGTTTCCTGGTGTGGCAGGATCTTGGATTTCTTGGATCCTGGGCCTTCAGCTTTTCTTGGTCTACTCCTGTTTTGGGGGAGCGCATCCTGCTGCATCTTTCTGAGAAAGGAGCTATGGGAGGTAAGTTTTTGAGACCTTGCATATATGAACACAACTTTATTGCACGCTCCAATTCAGAGGTCAGTAAACCACAGCCCATGGGCCAACTCTGGTCCATAGTCTGTTTTCCTTCTTTCTGTGAGCTAACAGTAGGGCTTTTTTTTTTTCCTCTTGTTTTACGTTTTAAAAGGGTTGTTTAAAAAAAAAAAAAAGGAATATGCAACAAAGACTGTACATGACTCACAAAGCCTAAACTCTTTGCTACCTGTCCCTTAATAGGAAAATCTTGCTGACCCCTGTTCTAACTGGTTGTTTGCCTGAATAGAGAATTCGAGGTTGGAAATAATTTTCCTTTCACATTTTAAAGGCTTTGCCCCACTGCCTTCTGGATCCCAGAATTGCTGTTGAGAAATCCAGGTCTGTCCTGCGTCCCAGTCCTGTGTGTTCGACCTCTGGTTTTCTCTCTGGAAACTTTTGGAATCTTCTCATTAAATCTGATGGTCTGAAGTTTTCTGATGGTCTGCCAGTGTGTGCGCTTTCTTTCCTTCAAAGTGCACTCAGAGGGTATTCAGTCCTGAAAACTTATGCCCTTCTAGTCTGGGAAAATATATTATTTCTTTGATGTTTTCCTCCCTCTGTTCTCTTGCAGAGAGTTGTTACCTAGTTGTTGGACTTCAGGGTCAATCCTCTAATTGTATCTTACTGGCGTATAATTTCCTCAAAGTCATCTTCCAATTCTTCCACTGACTTTATTGCCGCCGTCACCCACCAGAATGTTCCACAAAGACAGGAATTGGTCTGCTTCGTCACCCTGTATGTCCCCAGAACCTAGCACAGTACCCGACATGGAACGGGCAGTGGGTGAATATTGTTGAATGAGTGGATATTTTTCAATTTCTAAAAGTTTCTTCCTGATTTCTGACTGCCCCTTTGAGAGCATCCCACTCATTTCTTATCCTCCTGACAATACTATTTGGAGATTTTTGAAATTTCCTTTTGCTGTCTGCATCGATTGCCTTTGTGTCCTCCAAGTTCCTTTCCTCCTGTTGATGGTTTTGGTCTCTCTTTCATAGTCAGCACTTTTCTAAAATTTGTCTCTTAGACTGTCTGCTCATATTCGCAGATCAGGCCCTAAATGCTGGCAGGAAGCTCTGAGTATATGGGTGAAGCTGGCGGGCCTTGTGGCCATATGATCAGGCCCTGGGTCCAAGACCCCTAAATGTGAGGATCTGTAGACGTCTTCTCCTGAGTGGGACTGCTCTTCTGGAAGCCAGACTTGATCTTCCTGTCGTAAGGATGGTATTTCTCCCTCCTCTGCCCTGTGCCTGTATCTGGGAGGCAAAGGTCTCTCTGGTCCAACCTCGGCAGAAAGCAGACATTCAGCCTCCTGCCAGGATGGGAAAATGGGTTAGTGATTGGATCTCAGGGCTCCTTAGGCAAACTCTGAACTGGTCCTCCTGTGTTCGGGCCCTGTGGCACCCCGTTCTCCTTTCCTGACCCACTCCATGCTTCTGCCACGCAAGGCACCTTGCCTCTTACCTCCTTGGCTGCCTGCAGACTCTGATTGTTAACCGTTGTGCATCAGCTCTCCAGCTTCCAAAATTATGTTAACCTTTCCCATCCATTGTTGTCTCTTTCCCGTTCTTTTTGCCCTTGTGATTTCGTATGTATTTTATTCCTTCATTGCCATTTTATTAGAACAGGGGTGGAGATAAACAAGGAATTCTCTCCACTATGTTAAAATCACAGTCATCTATTGCTATGGTAACCCCAAAGCAAGGACACTAGAGCCTCGTACTAAGAGACGTGCTGGTCATGTTACTCAGAATTAAAAGTCAGGTTCATGTCCTTCGAGAGCTATCAGTCTCATGGGAAAGACAAACAGATCTTTACTATATAAATGGCTATAATGGAGGTGTGTCTGGGCAGCAGTGGGGCCACCGGAGAAGGACCTGCATCTACCTAGGGAGAAAGGGGGGCATGTGAGAGGTAACACAGGGATTGTGGGAAAGGGAAGAGGCTTGAGCTCATGACCATTTGGAGGGCAAGAAGGAATTTTAGCCCAAATTGTTCTTTTTATGGACTCTCCTCTCCTGGGTACTATAACAAAGCATTGATCTCTCCTTGTACCACCTGCCCTGTCAAGATGAGCCAAACCATCAAAGGCGACACCTGAGTCTCCAAGGTGCCTAGCAGAGCTGCCTGGAGGGCTCCCTGGTGCCCCACCCTGTCCCTCCAAACAGAGATTAATGTGCAAGTTAAATGTATGTCAATTGCCCAAGAAAGTGGGCACTCCACAGAAGTTAGCCTCCCCTTTTTTTAAAGTGGAAAAGAAAAGGATCATATCCCGTGCATAATATGGGACTCAGATACTGCAGATATGCAGACTAGAACTTACTTTGCTTTCTGTAACACTCACCTTGCTCTTAAGCCACCATTTCCATGAATGGTGAAAAAATTTGCCACTTCAAGGTAACTGTCTTCTGATTTTAAACTCATTCTGTTACAGGTCAATTTTTAATCAAGTTAATCTTTTGCTGCCTACTTCCCCAAAAGTGAATTAAGCATCATACGTGGTCTATTATCCTAGCATCTGAAAGGGGGCACCTGGCCCTGAATGCCCTCCAGCTGAGAGACGTGCCCTGGGTCTTGGGCCCTGGCCTCTATCCTCTCTGCCTCCACTACCGAAGTGCCCCCAGCCTCTCCTGGCTAAGGCACCACCACCACTGCTGTCTGGGCCCATGCCTGGGCTCTCCCTGGTTCTAACACCGGCACGGTCCCTGGCTTTGCCCTGGACACCCTGTACCCCCTACCGACCACCACCCCACCCCACCCCCAAAGTAGCCCAGCTGACTGTTCATCCTCAGCCTCTTTCACTCCTCCTCTCAAAGAGCCTTGGGGATTTCTATGGATGTCCACCATGCCCCGCTGAAGGCAGGGGAGGGGATGTTTCCTGAAGGCCTCTCTGCCCGTGCATGCCACACTGCCATTTCTACTGCACTGATGCTCTGTGGGCCCAGAGCAAGATGGTCTCCTCCTAGAATTCCAAGTGGGAAGCAAAATACCAGCCGCCTGCTCTGCGGTTCCCAAAACTAACTAAGCCTCTTAACTATGCCCTCCCTCACCCAACACAACACGAGGCTTTGTCTCCAAAGGGTAAGAGGGTGTAGGGAGCAGGTCTCAACTTGGGTCTAAACGCTTGGTCACCACAAACCTTTCCTACCAGGTTCTTCCTGATGCCTGCTGCTCATTCCTCCACCCACCCCAGCCCAGCTCCCAGAGGGGCTTTTCCTTTCCACTTTCATATTCTCTCCTTACTACTCTGTGGATTTTAGTAAAACTGTGTGCTCTCACTCCCTAGACTCTGATTCTTGGTATTTGTTAACGTGACTTTTAAAACTTAGATAAATCTTTCTGAACAAACCCTGATTCTAACCTTCACCAGTATTCTCTGAAATGAGTTTTAGGAACCAGTTTCTGGAAGTTGAAAGATGAACGTTCTTTCCTTACTCTCAGCTGGTTCTGTCATCCCCCTGGTACAGTGGATGCCTCCACCTCCAGGAAGGAGGGGCCCAAGGCAGCCAGGTTTACCAGGACTGGAAAAATGCATCAGAGAACTCTCAGCTTCCGGGCAGGTGTGGGTATGTTGGGGAGGGGGGTGGTGTCAGGCTGCCTTCCTGGGATCAACTCTCCCACTAAAAACAAAAATAAATGGTAGGTAGAACATTTTTCAGATCTCACTGTTAAAGCCAAAAAATGGGGATGTCTCAGACCAGCTGAGAGACAAACATCTGTAACTAGGGAGGTAAGTAAGCAGGCTCTTAGAACATCAGAACCACTGATGGCCCCGTGGGCACTTGCCAGTACTGCTCACTTAAGCTTTGAATCAGTGGCCATACAAGCCAACAAAGAAACAAGTCAAAGGCTTGGTACTATGGCAAGCCGAAGAAGAAAAAGGCAAGGATGAAATACCAATAGGAAGAAATGGCCACACATCAGCCTTTGCTCAGATTTGCAGCCCCTTGCCTGAATTAGTCAAAGAAGCTTAAGTCGACAACTTCATTTAAGGTCATCCATGACTTTTAATAACTCCAGGGACCTGGGAAACAGAAACATGAAGCTTCTCTGGAGAAGGGCATATCTATCTGATGCCCGGGGGAGCCCCCCCAACAAATGATTAGTCAGGGGCCTTGACCCGCAAGTAGTCAAAAATCACATAAAAATCACACTGTCATTTCAAGAGTTGGCAGAGAAAACGTTTGAATTCCTTTATGACAAAAGCTCTTAAACGGGGAATAGCCGGGAATGTGTCTTAAAGTAACCTATTTGTCAGGATAGACCAGGTTAGTCTACCATAACAAATGCCCCAATTTTAAGAGCTTAGCACATTAAAGAACATTTCTCTCTCATCAGATAAACCCCATGTAGATCCTGAAGAGCTACAGGGCAATTCCCTGCCCAGCTGTGTCTCAGGAATCCTAGTAGGTCCCACCCATGGCTTTGCCTCCTTAATTATAGCTTTCAGACTCACTATAGAAGAGTAGGAGGGTCAGCGAGAGTTTTTATGGCCAAGTCTAGATGGGCCGTACATCACTTTCACCCACATCCCGTTGACTACAGCTCAGTGAGATCACATAAACCTAATTTCAAGAAGAACAGATATATTAGCTTCCAGTGTGCCCAGAAAGTGGGGGGTGGGGGGGGTGGGGGAGGAGTTTTAATGGACACAGGGCATAGTCTCTGCCACAACTGCCAAAGGCTAGCTACAGAAAACTTGCAGCAGACATCGTATGTACTAGTGACACTCAAGAGCTTTTCCTCTGATAGTTGCAATAAGGCCAGGAGGCCCGCTAACACCACCTCTATTAAGCATCATGCTAGAGGTCTTCAATGGTGCAACGAGAAAAACAAATAAAAGGCAGAGGGACTGAAAATACAGCAAATTTGTCAGTATTTTCAGATGGTATATTTTGGACACAAGATTCAAAAGACTACAGATACTAGAATAAGAGAGTTTAGCAAGGTTACTAGATATGCATCCAGGGTGCCTAAATCATATCTCTATATATTAGCAACAAACAGGATAAAAAGTATTTTTTAAATGCCACTTATAGGAGGAATGGGAATAAGTCTTAGAAAAGATGTTTAGGCTCTCTATAAGAAAACTGTAAAACTTTATTTAGGAATATTTAAGAAGATCTAAACAAATGGAAAGATATACCATGCTTGTGGATTGGAAGGTTAAAAATTGTAAAGACATGGGGTGCCTGGGTGGCTCAGTTGGTTAAGCGACTGCCTTCGGCTCAGGTCATGATCCTGGAGTCCCTGGATCGAGTCCCGCATCGGGCTCCCTGCTTGGCTGGGAGCCTGCTTCTCCCTCTGACCCTCCCCCCTCTCATGTGCTCTCTCTCTCTCTCTCATTCTCTCTGTCTCAAATAAATAAAATCTTTAAAAAAAAAAAAAAAATTGTAAAGACATGAGTTCTCCGTAAATTAAATTACAAATTCAGTTCAATTCCTATCCGAATTTCAGCAGGTTTTTTTGGGGGTGGGGCAGGGGCAAGGAGAGGTGTTTCATTTGTGGAATTTGACAAGCTCGTTCTAAAATTTATATGGAGGGACGCCTGGGTGGCTCAGTCGGTTAAGCATCTGCCTTCGGCTCAGGTCATGATCCCAGCGTCCTGGGATCGAGTCCCGCATCGGGCTCCCTGCTCCGCGGGGAGCCTGCTTCTCCCTCTGCCTCTGTCTCTCTCTCTGTCTCTCATGAATAAATAAATAAAATCTTTAAAAAAAAAATAAATTAATTAAAAATAAATAAATAAATAAAATTTATATGGAAAATACAAAAAATCAAGAATTGCCAAGACACTCTTGAAGAAGAGCCAGGTGGGAGGATTTGCTTAACCAGATATCAAGATGTGTAATAAAGCTATATTGAGCCAAGCAGTGTGATGTTGCACAGGGCCAGGCAAATAGAGCAAAGAACAGAACAGCAGAGAAGCAGGCCCCTTAAACAGGTGAACACTTGACGTTCGACACACGGGTGGCAGAGCATAGCAGCAGGGTGGACGGGGGCTTTTTGGCAAACATTGCTGGAATAATTGACTATCCAAATGAAAAATAACTTAATAGGATTCACATCGTGCACAAAGACCCAAATGTGAAAAAACAAAACTATAAACCTTTTATGAGATAATGTAGGAAAATGTCTTCATAACACAAAATTCACTGGCCGTAAAGGAAAAAACTAACAACCCAACCCAACTACATTAAAATTAAGAAGTTTCGTTTTCCTTTTTTTTTTCCATTTTCAAAGGATTCCATAAAAAAATAAGGCAAGCCATAAAACAAGAGGGTATTTATGACTCATAGAACCAACCAATAAAAGGCTAGCATGTAGAATATGTAAGGAACTCTACGAATCAATGATAAAAAAGCAGACAACCCAAAATATGGGGGAAAGATTTGAACAGGCACTTCACAAAAAATTTAAGCCTGAATGCTTAATAATATATATGAATAAATGCTCAGCCTCACTAGTAAGCAGGAAAATGAACTTTAAAACAACAATGAGATGTAATTTCACATCTCTCAGATTGAGAAGACCCTGACCATAACCTCGTGTGGCATGGCCTGGAGCAAATAAAACTCTCCTACATGGCTGGTTGGAGGGTAAAGAGCTGCAACCATTTTGGAAAACGGTCCAGCATTATCTAGTAAAGGTGCAGACACACCTGCCCTATGACTCAGCAGGTCCAGTCTTGGATGTGTGTCCTAAGAAATGCATGCTGGCGTGTGCGTGCACAGGAGACTTACGGAAGGCTGTCCATAGCAGCGCAGTTTGTAATTGTCCAAAACCAGACTCAAACCAAGTCCATCAACAGTAAAAGAGATCAATTATTTAGTATATAATCTTGCAATGGAAGGTTATGCAGCAATAAAACTGGTTGGATTACATGAATTTTATTTATGTAAAGTGAAAAAGGCCGAACAAAGGAATATATTCAGTCTGATTCCATTTATAAAAGTTTCAGAAGGCAAATGAATCTGTTTTTTAAGGCTACATAAATACATGGTAAAGCTATAAAGGAAAGAGAATGAATATTATAAAAGTCCGAGTGAGGCTTGTGGTAGGAACATCTGGTGTGCCTGAAGTGCTTGTATCTTAAGCTAGGTGATGATGAAAGCAGGATATACTTTATAACTCTGTCAACCCATATGTGTTTTGGGTTCTTTTATGTGCATGTTATATTTATAATACAATTTTAAAAAATATATCACATCCTAAATAAAATATCATCCCACTACATAAGGATTCCCTAATCTCTCTCCTTAGCACAAGGTCCTGCCAAGCAGGTATGATCCCATTTCACATACAGGAAAACTGAAGTGCAAATGACTAAATATTTTATTTTTCCAGATAGGTTGGTAATTGCTGAGGGTGCACTAGGGAGTGATGGAGCTGGAGCCCCCACCCAAGGCTTTTGGGGTCCTGTTCAGACTCTTTTCCATGTTGTTTCTCTGTAGCTTCCACGGTGTCACTATAGCTCTGAATTAAAGTGTTCCATTCTCCAGTCCCTGAGCCATACCGCATCACTTACCAGCACAACCCACATCTTTCCCAACGTTGGCCTTCCCATTCCTCCTAGACCCACCACTTCCCATCTCCTTCCCACCTCCCACCTACCTGGTCCATGCGCCATCCCATCCCTTCATCTTTGATTCACAAGACCCCCTATTTGGGTATAAGAAACTGCATGTCACTGTTGTCCCATACATGACTAGAGGATGATAATGCCACTGTTAAGTCCTGTGCAGGAGGAGGTCCTGATGTGCCTCCACCATATTCTGGCCCTAACTGTCCGCACTGCTATCTGGGCACCTTGTCTGGCCACATCCTCACAGCTTTGCTCTCAGGAGAAGTATGACTCGGGGTCAACTGGAGAAGCACGTGGTCCCTGGGGCAGCATTTACCCTTGCTGAGGGAGCTGGCCCAGCAGGAGAGAATGCCCAAGTCTGCTCCCACTCAGGATGAGGCCCAGAAAGTTTCGCACCTGCCTGAATTCAGGCGGCCAGGTACTCAGCGTTGGCACATACCACACACCACTGCTCTCCCTTGCCTAGGAATGTACCAGGTGATCGGGGGTATCATCTCTCCTGTCAACGACAACTACAGGAAGCAAGACCTCGTGGCTGCCCACCACCGGGTGGCCATGGCCCGGCTGGCCCTGCAGACGTCCGACTGGGTCCGGGTGGACCCCTGGGAGAGTGAGCAGGTGCAGTGGATGGAGACAGTGAAGGTGCTGAGGTACAGTGGGCATGCTTTGTGTGGTGACCAGGGCCCACGGGACACATCTGCAGAGCCCAGTGGGTGAGAGTAGGGACCAGGTATGAAGTGGGGCTTCAGCCAGGCTTTCTCAGCCAAAATCCCGGATGCTTCCTCTCAGACGGAGACCGACCCACAGACCTACTCTCAAAGAGGGCCTGAGTGAAAACAATCACAACCCACTGCCCTTCGGGAAGCACTTTCTGGAAACGCCCATCTTGTTTCAGAGGGCTGTCTCCTTGGGCTCCAGGGCGACCACCTAGTAGCTGTGAGACTAGGCGCATACTTCTCTGAGACGCATTTCTCACGTGCAAAATGGGGACAATAAAACCTAATGAGGACTTTTTAAATGTAAAGAACTTTCCTGTCCTAGAACTCCTAAGACATTCACTAAGTGGGACCTTCTATCATTGACATCATTGACTAGGTTGAAAACTGCATCTACATCATAAGCCATCTTTTCTAATTGTACAAATCCTGGGCTCTATAAATCTCAACTTTTATGTAAAATTGAAAAAAAAAAAAGGCTATACATCTAGAAAGTTGCTCAGGATCTTTTTCTTTTGGAACTGCTGTCAGCACCCAGGAGAAGTAATTGGCTTTTAAAAGCCCTGGGAGCCCTGCATGTTGGGGCAGTGGGTCACTGACTTGTGTCTGGGAAAGGGTCCTGGGAGTTTGCTGGAGGAGCAGGAAGCCCCGCCCAGCCTGGAGGTCAGAGGGGACGGGGAGGTGGGGCTGCCTGTCACTAACTTCGGGCCTACTCCGCTGAAGGGACTGCAAACTTGGGGCTTGTGTCTTCTATCTCTTTGAAAGCAGTAGGACTGTCAGGGCACAGGAAACCCGAGGGACAAGGTCCAATAATTGGCAGGCCTGTTCATCATAAATCGATTTAGGTTTTCATTTTTTACTCATCTTCACAGTCACTTGGTTGAAAACTGTTTACCTTTTTCTCATAGTAAAGGTAAACATTTAGTTACATATCTTGGCTCTGATTATTTGCCTTTTTCTTGGGAAAGAACCAGCTAGAAGCATTCAGCAATTCAGTGCTACTTCAGAGCCTCTCGCCAAATTAAGAAGAGCAAATATGAAATGATTGTTAGAATACATGCACTTTTTTTTAATATAAAGAATAAATTTACACCTAGATCATCCCTTCAGAACAAGCAATATAGCCAGCCCTCATCTATCAAGGATAGCAGAGGGGAAGACACACAAATCCAGCAAATCATTTAGCTTTAGTATGTAGTCACAAAGACGCTTTCCTCCTCCACCCTGTGAGAGGCAGTGTGGCCTAGGGCCCAGATTTTGGAGCCCAGTTTACTAGCTCAGTGACTTGATGTAAGTGAGTTAGCCTCTCTGAGCCTCAGTTCCTCACCTAATAAAACGAGAATGACACCACCTCCTAATCTGAGGTACTGCCTGAATTAAATGGGATGATGTGGGCAAAATACCTGGTTTATGGTAGGGGCTTCATAACCTTAGCTACCTTCCCTTCATCCCTAACACTGGCCCGTAATTTATCCTCAAAACAGATAAGCCATTCCTGGATAAAAAGGAACCAACCACAGAACTACATAATATTGTCACTGCTTCTGTTGCAAAATGAAGGTGTGAGCTAAGATTTTACTGAACACTTTCTTTTTCTTTTTTTCCTCTATGCTTTAGTTCAGTGCTTCTCAGCCCTGGCTGCACCCTGAATCACCTAGAGAGCTTTCAAAAGTACCGAAGCCTGAGTCTCATCCCAGAGACTGGGATGTCATTGGTCTGGAGTGGGGCATCAGAATTTTTAAGGGCCTCCTGGTGATTCTAATGCGTGGCCGGGATTGAGGCCACAGCCTCAGTCACAAAGTATGTGAATCAGGTTTATGATTAGTACCAACAGTATCCAAACCAGTGGGCCCTGGCTGTAGGAATCACATGGGAAGCTCTTTTAAAATGCTCATCTCCCTCCCCTGCCACCCCTGCCACCTGCCCTCAGAGATTATGATTTGAGGGTGGGGTCTAGGCATGGGTATTTTTTTAAAGGTTTCCAAATGATTTATTTTGTGCAGCCAAGGTCGAAAATCCACTGATTATACAAATAGACAACACAGTTTTGCCAGATAAGTGATTCCATTTTTTCAGTATTTAGAAAAATTAGAAAATTTGATAGCTAATGTTTTCCTAAAATTGCCAAAAGCATTTAAGATTGAAAATCTGGTAATTGTAAAGTTAGGTGATTTTAGAAGCATGGGAGTAATCCACCCCACCCTTTGCTCCATTTAATATCTTCCTGATAGAGACAGTGTCACTATGATAAATGTCACTATGAAGTAAATTCACAGTAGGGTTCATTGAGGATTCTTTTTCTCTTTATCAGTTGCTTATTTTTACTCTAATTTTTTTTTTTAATCTAGGCCAGCTTCATGCTTTTAGGACATTTGATAACTTATTTTGCTCACCTTCTCCCCACGCTGTGGGGGGAGGTCATTAGTCACAACGCCATTTGATGTGGTCCATCATCATCACCATCACTACTGTCGTGTCACGTACCCCTTTGCAAGCATGATCTTATGCTGTCCTCCTTTTACAGATGAAGAAACAGGTTCGGAGAGGCTAAGTTCATCAAAGTCACAAAACAAATAAGGGAGTGGTAGAGCCAGGTCTGACTCTGAAGCCATGTTTATGGTCCTTTTCAAACCAGTGATCTACGGGGGGGGCGGGCACAGTGGGGCTGACTTTGTTCCTGCCACAGTGACCCTTTGACCAGGCATCCCTGGAGACCTGTGGGGCTGCGGAGGACGAGAGAACTCATTCCCAGGGTCAGCCCTCAGGCCCAGGGCTACTAGGCACACCGGGGTACCACTCAGGCAGACAACAAGAGGAAGCCATGGCCACTGCCCCACAGAGGCCGAGTGGAGGTCAGTGAGGAAAATAATTATTCATACATCAGAGTTCAGAGAGCCAGCTAATATTCAAAGTAGGGTCAACTTGAAGTAGGAGCTTCAAGGTAAGTAAAATAAAATGACAGTCACCACCTTTATTGATCACCTGTTTGTGCCAGGCTTTTTCAGGTAGGTAACATCTAGTTACCTCAGCAACTCTGAGAAGTAGGTGGGTTTAGTCCCATTTTACAGATGGGGAAATGGAGGCTCTGAAAGGGTCAGTAACATCCGCAGAGTCCTACAGTTAGAAAGTAAGAGGTGAGACTCACACCTACTTCAGTCTGATGCGAGATTCCAGACTAACTCAGGAGCGAATCCTCAGACTTGAAGCTTACCAAAACCAAAGCAGACAATAATGGAAACACAGAGTCCAGCTAGGTCCTAAGAAGACTCGACTGAGTCTCTGAGATCATCAGGAAGGACTTTGGACCAGACTTAAATGTATTTATCCGTCCACTCCTTCCATTGTTCCTGAATTCAGCTGACTTAAGGTAAGCAGTTCCTGAGGACTAAGAATATAAGGATGAATTAAACGAGCTCACAGTTCACAGAAGAACAGCTAATATTGATTGGGCCCTTTCTGTGGATGGGCCAGAGCTAAGCCTCTCCATGAATCCTCAGTGCTTAACGGGTGGGTGCAGTCATCATCCCCCATTCTACAGATGAGGAAACTGGAGGCAGATTACTTAAGGAGCCCACCAAGATTCCACAGCTACTAGTTGGAAGCAGAATTCCAACCATGCAGTCTAATTCTAAAGCTTAACCTTTACACTGTGCCTTTGCCTGGTGATAATCAGCACTGGGCCACAGCATTTGGCAGGATAGAAGCGCTTTCACGGTCTGGCGATGCTTGGCAGGGAGGTCGGCATTAGCTTCCACGATGACCAATAAACAGATGAGGTCAGTGAAGCTCTGAAAGTGTCAGTGACTTATCCAAGGTCATACAGCCAAGAAAACCTAAACTCAAACCCACCGAGTCTAGCTGCAAAGCACCTGCTTTTCCTACCAGGCACTGCCTCCTCCCAAACACAGCTCTTGTAAATGTACAATTCAGTAGGTGGAAGGTGGAAGATTGCATTGATACAAGACGTGACTACCTGTGTTGGATCAGGTATGTCTTGATTTGCACACTGATTGCTAAAAGAGCTAGGCGGAGATGGCGTAAGTCTAACCAGATCTGAAATGCTAACACCAAATGAGACTTGCTCCGTCCTGCCCACTGTTCAGTGCACTTTGCATACAAACTCCTTCAGTCCTCGTGACCTCTCTGAGAGGCACACACGATCACTATTCCTCATGATGCAGGTGCTGAACCATCTGCACAGAGACCTGTTGACTGCCCCCCTTCCCCCACCCCGGGGTCACCCAGCTGGGCTGTGGGGGAGCCAGGATTCAGCCCAGGCAGCCTGGCTCCAAGCCAGACTCTTGGTTCTCACCCCGTGGAGTCCTGAAATACTAGTGAGCTGTGGGCCACGCACTGTAGTAGCTCACTCACCTAAGGTAGGCATTATCCTGGCTTTACAAAAGAAAGGTTTTATTTTGAACTCAGGTCTGTCTGATTCTCATAGCCCATGTCCTTAATCTCTACTCAACTTTTTTTTAAGTGAGGTATTAAAAGACAAATGTTAAAAAAGTAAAACTATGCTCATTTCCCCCTTCCACCCGGGCTCACAGAAGGCAGTGGATGGCCAAGAGGACCCTATCGCATCCGCTTTCCATCCCAGCCCCCAGCACATAGTAGGCCCCCCACAAACATTTGTGGAACAAGCTACCTACCTCAAATGGACAAAAGCAGGTGGAGAGTTGAAAACTGAGACCCCCGGGTGGCTTTGGGGGGGACGGACACACCCTGAGCCCGTGTGTTTGCAATGCAGGCATCATCACAATGAACTGCTCAGATCTCTGCCCCAGACGGAAGGCCAGGACCACGGCAGGGCTCGCTCCGTGGCCCCCACAGGTGGGTGCGGACCCTCTTGTCCCTGGGAGGGGGAAAGGTCAAGGATTCACCGGACCCACTCCCAAGCACGGATAAGGATTCTGAGGCCTGCCTGGGGGTGGTGGCACTTCCCAGGTTGAAAGGTCAAATTCAACAATCCGCCACCATCCCTTGTAAATCGGGTTGCCAATTTAGGATTTTCTGCTCCAAAGGGGTTTACCTACCCTCGTGACTTGTGCTTGTGACGGGGATTACAGTCAGGGCTACACAAGGATAAACCGGTGAGTGATGCTGGGTTCTTTTAAAAGCCTGAGCCTTTCTGAGTACAAATATGCCACTCTGACCCTCAAACAGAAACCTCTTTTTAGGGGAATTTCATTCCATATGGAATGTCCTTTCAATTTGTAACCCTGGGTGTCTACCCTGTTGTCAACTCCTGGTATTGGTAGAATCTTATAAGTTGTGGCTTCGAAGTATCTTCCGTCTCTAATGGCAGCCCTGGTACTAGGGGTCAAGTGCACAGGCCCCTCATGCCAATAAACAGGAGCCCCTGGTGATGCAAGGGCAGGATGTGACATGGTCTGAGAATCACTGGTCCCGCCTGGCTGAAATCCAGCAGGCCCATCTGTGGGGTTTCCTACTGCCGGTCTCCCAACTGTGGGTGATGGGATACCAGTTCCAGATCAGAAGGGCTCAGGAATGTCACAGGTAAACCAACCTAAAATGGTTCCTTTCCTGCAGGACTTTTCAGAGCCTTTACTATGATCATGTGCATTGTGACTCTCCAAGAAAGGGAACTAGCTTGTGGCCATTATCACTTTTTAATCATGGGACCCTTTTCAACACATATTGGTGCCCCCTAGAACACAGTCTCCCACCCCCCCACCCCCCCCCAGAACACAGATGCTCTTCTAAAAGAACTCAAAAATGCCACCAGGCCCTAAAGGTTTCATGCAGCAGTCCCCAAATGCTGGTCAAAGGATCACTCATGGCAGAATCACCTGTAAGGTGTATAATAATTCCCAGGCAACACCCTACACCTTCTAAGTGGGAATGGGGCCTGGGACTCTGGATATTTAACAGGCACGCTGGGATTTGCTTTCTAGCCAGTTGCGGGGACTGCACTAGAGTAGGAATCTTAAGAAAGGAGGAGTTACAGCATCTCCTATATAATCAGCTTTACAATGTTCACTGTATTCCTCTGGTCTGTCTGCCTCTCTTCCCCCGTCTCCCAGTCATGAGCACAGGCAGCGTTCATTCTCAGCCTCTGCCTTCTTTCTGGAGCATCTCTGGCTCAGCAACTACTCCTACAGAGTTAAGAGACACCGATGATCACCTCCCCAGGCCGGGCTCTGGACTCAGGTGGAAAACAAAGATAGCCTGCCCCCACCCCCCGGCCCCCGACCTAAGGCTAGAGACAGGCTGTGAATGGTGGGGAGTCCAGGCATGAATTAGGAAGGCTGCCTGGAGGAGGAGACCCTAGTACCAAGACTCATAGGATCAGAGTACCTTATCTGGGATTAGGGGCAATTTCTGGGCAGAGGGGCAGCTGGGCAAGGCACAAAGGCAGGAAACCGCATAGGTGCTGGGCATTCCTTGCTTCTGGGGAATGCTGGAGCTTCCAGTGACAGGCAGGGAGCCTCTAGTGATGTGGGAGGGATGCCACACACAGCCTTCCAGCCTCTCATACTTCCCCTCTGCACCTGCTTCCAGAATCCCTGCCTCAGCTCTGCCTAGATGTCCCTCCTCCCCCTTCCCTTTGACTCCCCTTTTGAAAACCTATCTGGCCTATTAGGCCCATGTTGGACCCATCTTCCTGTGAAACTAGTACCAGCTACTTTCACGGAGATGGGCTCTTCCCCTCCCTTGGCCAAAGCTCACCCACATTCTTTTCAAATTTATCTTTCTAGGGGCTACTCTGCTTGGCCCTATAATGTTGGGAGTTTGTTCTTTATCCCTTTCTTGCTATTCAGACCCTGAGTCCTGCTCATCTTGTTCTCTCCTAAAGTAGCTGTTAAAATAGAGTTTATGTTGAATGAAAAAGTGGGCTTTTCAATTTACCAAAATACATTAGGGGCTTTAAAAATGCTCATGTCCTTTGCTTGATATATTTCCCTTCTAGGAATCAGACTGTGGAAATAATTAGAAATTGGGACAAAGATTTATGTAGAAAGATGCTTATCACAGCAGTTTTTTTTTTTTTTAAAGATTTTATTTATTCATTTGACAGAGAGAGACACAGCGAGAGAGGGAACACAAGCAGGGGGAGTGGGAGAGGGAGAAGCAGGCCTCTCGCCGAGCGGAGAGCCTGACGTGGGGCTCGATCCCAGGACCCCGGGATCATGACCTGAGCCAAAGGCAGACGCCTAACGACTGAGCCACCCAGGCACCCCTATCAGAGCAGTTTTTAAGCAGAAAATAAAAGCAACCTCCATGTTTAAGTATAAGGGAATGTTTAAGTAAATTATTCCGTATACATAGTATGAATAATTGAGACAAAAGGTTTTTGGAGAAAGCCTTATGAGGTAAGTAGAAGAAAATCAGGATATGATCCTGTGTATATAAAGTATATTTTAAAAAATGTAAATATACTTGCACATCTATTTGCATTTCTAAATCAATAGAAAACAAAATACATGAAAATACTGAGTTTTTGTAGAAAGCAGAATTGTTTTCTACCTTAAATATGTATTTTCCATACATTTTATAATTGACACAGATTTCACGTTTGTAATCAGAGAAAAAAATAACACTAGAGCAATTAAGAGGAAGGTGGAGTTCTTCCTCAGCATAAATCTGGCTTCTGACCAGGTGGCTTGTATGTTACAGTGACGTATTTGTAAAGGACCTTTTTGTGTGCTGTGTATTTCATTGCGCGCTCGTCTCCTCTGGGACTGCAGATTACGGGCTGAGCTCAGCATGTTCTGGCAGTCAGAGCCTGGCTTTGCCCATCACTCCTGTGATTTTCGGTCCTCCTTGGACTGACCCAGTCATGCAGACAGCCCAGTTCTGGGCTGCTTGGGTGTGACACTTTGGGATGGATGATGCCTCGGTTGGTCCTCTAACAGCCCGACAGTGTGTGTCTTTTGTGCAGGTGGTCCCTGCCCTTAGCTGATGAGGCTGAGCACGGCTCAGCAGCCTTCCGAGGATTCCCTTTCCACACAACCGGAGCAAGCACAGCCCCCCCCCCCCCCCGATTCCATCTTGCACTGATCTATTCCACGGTAGCCTTGTCTGGTTAAATTGGGGGCCTCCCTTTAATACCTGGCTTCAGCTCTGGTGTCCTGTTCACCCAGAAGTCTCACACTCCTGAGTGTGTCTTCATGGCCACAAATTCACATTGCATTCAGTCTGTCACTCAATTTCCAGAACTTCCACAGGAGGTCATCCCCATTTTATAGCAGAGGAAGCCAGCCCGGCTGCTAGAACCCTGCCAGGCTTCCAGCAGCTCTGAAACTGGAACCCAGGGCTGACTGACCACAGGGCTGGGTGTTCTTGATATAAAGAGTTAAGAGTAACTGGACATCCAAAGAAAAAGGTACCGGTGGCACTTCCCTCACTTTCCATGTATATCTCTGCTTTTAAAGCCTGTGGCTATTCCAAGAAAGCACACTGTCCCCCAAAATGCCCACGGATATCTGATGTATGTCACTACATCGTGGTTAAGACGAAACAAATCGGCAGCCTTTATTCAACACCTCAGACTTACGTATACTTGGACAGTCAGTACCCAGTGTGAAGAGTTTGTAGCAGTGATGTGAATGGATTTGAAAGAGCTATGTAATGGTCTCTGAGGACTGCCCAGAGTGGGAGTCTAAGGCACGTGTTGCCAGAAGTCATTACCCCACAGACATGCCTTTGATTTGGGGGATGGGAAGGTGTGAGCGCTTGTCCCCTGTAGGCAAGAGCTCACAGTGAATTATATTCCTGTCACTGTTAATAAATCAAACAGTGTCTAATATTGAAGCCATTGTGTGGAAACTGCCTGCACAAAAATCCACTGAGAGAGGAAGAGGGTATCTTCTGTTCTTTGACCATGGGAATGGGAGGAGGGTGTGCTCCAGGCCTCAGGAGACCCTACAATTAAATGCCCATTGTTTAAGCTCCCCCATAGGAAGAGCACATAAAAATCATCCATTAGTTTAAAAGGTCAAAAGCTGGTTTCTTGCTATATTACAATGGCTGAATAAATAAGATACTGGAGTAGAACCTTACAGATGCAAAATAGTCCAAATCCACGTACGTTGTGAGCAATGGGACCAGCCCAAAGTAGTGAAAAGTGTGAGTTACTGAATAATTTTTAAACGCAGTTTTATTGACTTTAAAAATACTCCCTAAGTGTTGAATAGATGTGTCAATGAATGGGTTAGTGGATGGGTGGATGGATGGATGGATGGTAGTTAACACCTATCACACTTACTCTGTTCCAAGCACTGATCTAAGTACTTTATACTTATAAGCTCATTCAATTATAAAATAATCCTAGGAGATAAGTACTGTTAATATGCTCATTTTAAAGTTGAGGTCACACAGCTGTTGAATGGCAGAGCCAGGATTTGAATCTAAGGTGTCTGGCTTTAAAGTCCTAGTTCTTAACCATGGACAATTCATGAATGAATACATGCATCAATGTTTGGGTATCATTTCATTATACCAATATTATGCTGCTAGAGTGTTTGAAAAGTCTGTTTCTGTAATTTTATCTGCTGCTTCAAAAATCAGTAAACAAGTCCAGTGCCCACTGTTTCATGGATGGGGAAACTGAGGCCCAGAGAAGGATGGATCAGCCCACAGCAGCCCATGCCAGACTGAGGCTGAATTCAGACCTCCCCATGACCCCTCCAGTTTCTCACTTTCCATTCCACAGCCGGTCTGGTGCTCCTTTATAAACTCATCTCTCTGATCCATGTCCAGATTCCTTCCAAGTTTCCACAGAAGAGGAGCCTCCACTGACCATTTACATCAGCTCTTTCCCCAGCAGCTGGTATCCCTGAAACCCCTCCCAGCTGAGGTTTCAAGGTGCTGAGAGCTGCCAGCGCTGTAGGAACACAGCCTTTGCCATTTACTGGAACTAGACTCGGCATCCAGAAGGACCGGAGATCCTAGTGGCTGCTTCTAGCATGGACTTGCTTTTTCTCCTTTCCAGATTAGCGCATTCCAAAGGGACAGGACCTTGAAGAGTGCCAGGAAAATCCAGGAAGGGCTTCTGGGCTCTGATGCATATACAATTCCCCGCCAGCGGGAGGCGGCAGAGCCCAGCAGTTACAAATACCCCACCCGGTGGCTGGCTGGCCGGCTTGAATCCTGCCTCCTCCTCCTAGACAGTGACCTTAGGCAGATTTCCCGCTCCGCACACTGCTCCGCAGACCCCGCACAACAGTAACGCCTACCTCATGAAATTGTTCTGAGGATCAAATGAGATTAAACCCATAAAGCGCTTAGCGATGTTGCTCACACTGAGCTCCCAGTAAACGTTAGGCATCCTTTTATCATCACAACCATCATCCTGTTAGAACAAATGCCAAAGGATTATCCACATTGATCAGTTGCTCTAGAGCTTTGTTATATTGAAAACGGATGAAAAGGTCACTAGCTGTTGATTATCCAAAGAACCTTTATGCTGAGATTTTACTTATAGAAGAACCAGGTGTTAGGGCTGAAATAGATTGTGAGAAAGGCGGTGACTTGCCTGAGGCCCACAGCTTGCTGGTACTAGGGATTTTACAACTTTACCTTCTATCAGAAGACGGGGTTCACAGCCGCCTTTGGACCACTCCGCCAGGGGGTCCAGCCACCACAGACAGACTTTGGTATAATACTGGAGAAAAACAAACAAAAAAACCCCAAGTTGTTGTGTGTTTCTTGGCACTTTGCCAATATTAAACAAAAGATTTCTTGATTAAATTGTTACTTACCACTGTATGTCCCTGAAGTAGCTTCAGATTCGCTTACATGCTTTTTTTGCAGTCATGAACACACAGACATTGAGTTCCCAGTACATTCCCAGAAAAGCATCTTGTGCAATTTTCAAACGGAATATGATGTTATCTTTACTGGCCGTGACCCTTCTGTAACCTTGTCGGGCTCCACCCTTGTTTTTCCAGCTGTGCCCGAGCTGAAGCTCCTCTGCGGGGCAGATGTCCTGAAGACCTTCCAGACCCCCAACCTCTGGAAAGACGCGCACATCCAGGAGATAGTGGAGAAGTTTGGCATGGTGTGTGTGAGCCGGACAGGTCACAACCCAAAGGAATACATCTCGGGCTCGCCCATCCTGCAGAGGTATCGGCACAACATTCACCTGGCCAGGGAGCCCGTGCAGAATGAGCTCAGCTCCACGTACATCAGGCGGGCCCTGAGCCAGGGGCACAGCGTGAAGTACCTGCTCCCAGATGCTGTCATCAGCTACATCAAGGACCACAACCTCTACACCAGGGACAGCTCCTGGAAAGACAGCAGCTCCCAGAGGAATGAAGGGAAGACAGACTAGGGAGAGCCAGCCACTCCGCCACAGAGCTCCTCCTGACCAAAGGGCAGTTAAGGTCTTAGGCTTTTTTTTTTAGGCAATGAGTTTATTTCAGAGGAGTCTTCTGTCCCAGGAAGAGAGAGCTTCTTTTGGGAGAAGGAGCAAGTGCCTGCATCTCAAAGCAGTTAGTTAAGAGGGCGTGGCAGGTCACTAGAACTGGACGACAGCTTTCAGAACCTGTCGCTGCAGAGCCCTCCTTATTCGGTCACCGGTGACTCGGGCATGTGCACTGAAGGCAGTTCTGCACCAGGCAGGGCCCCTGAGGGTCAGATCAGAACTGCCCACACGCGTTTTCTAACTAGGACCAGGTGCAGCATGCTGGTCTTGATTAGAGAGACTTGACAGGACGCTAATTACCAAACTGGGCTTTGTCAACGCCTTGTTCCAACAAAATAATACTAATTGAGGAGTCAGAAATTTGGAAGCCGCTCTTTGCCAATTTACATTGAATCTTCCCTCAACCACCGTCTGCCTGCCTAAGCTGTAGATACCATTTAAACTAAAATCTTTCTAAGGAGTGACCCTCAAACAATATTTTTGATATGGCAGATATCTTTAACACCACTTCTTTTATAAACGCCAGGGCTCCTGATTTCCAGGTTTCTAAAAAGGAACTGAGGTAAAACAGATGCCTTGGCTGTTTTAGAGGACTTTTTGAATGTTTTATGACCGCCTGCCTGTTTGAATATTGGCAAAGGGATAAGTAATAAATTGACATCAAAAAATACTAATGAAAGGTCTCTTTTTTCTCCTTTTGTTATATTTTTAATGCCTGATGTATAGTTGTTGCTCTTCTTTTTAGCTACCCCCTGAAACTGGCTACTGTTCCAATCCAACTGACAGGAATGTAAGTTTCTATTTCCAGGTACTAGCAGTGGAGGAAGCAGCTGCTTTTCAACACCCTGCAAAGAGTGCTCTAATCTGAAGCTCTGGGCAGAGGGCTCTGTTCAGGTGGGCCCTAAAGGATGAGAAGAGGAGCTTCACATGTGTTCAGGATCTGTCATTCCACTCCTCCTCAAGAAGAGGTTTTAATTGGCCTAATTCTGTTTGAGTTTACTCTTTACACCTGCTCACCAAATGACCGAATGCATTCAGAATGTACTTCTCCATACTTTTACCCTGGTACGTCCTTGCTGCAGATGTAGTCATGCAGAAAAACAAAGGGCCAGCCAGAAGAATCTGCTATCTCCCCAAACATATCCCAGCGTTCCTGTGGGTGCCCTGATAGCCAGGAGTAAAGTAGGCAATCAGGATTTCCTGGGGCTAGAGTACTGGGGGTCCCTAGGCCCCCACCCCTGCAACCTCTAATGCTGCTAGCCATTCCCCACCCTGACTGCGCTCTGCACCCCAAGGGCTCTCTAAGAACCTTGATAATGCAGGGGAATAGGAATCAAACAGCCTTGTCCACAGCAAGCTGTGTGATTTGGACCAGCTCCCTTCCCTACTGCAAGTCTCGGTTTCTCAAACTCTGAAATGCGGCGGTTTGACTAGATAGTCTTTCAATTCGCTTCTAGCTCTGATCACCTGAGACTCTGAATGCCTTCCTTCAGCCTGCCCACCCTTCTTTGGGTCCAATTCACTTCCGGCCACACTGGAAATTCTCCAAGGGCAGAGGGTCTCTGTTTTGTTTGCTGATGTACCCGAAGTGCCAAGAAATTTGCTGTCCCAAACACGGTCGCGGGATGCAGTGTTTTCGTCCCCCGGGAGCTGGACAGAAATGCAGACTCTCAGGCTCCACCCCAGACCTACTGACTCAGAATCTGCAATTTAATAAAATTCCCAAGCCATTCAATGTACGGGCCTAGAACAGTACCTGTTACAATAAATATTAGCTTTACTTTCAATAGGCTGACTATATGATTGAAATATATGATTGCATCACGATTACTCTGGTGAATATCTTCCACCTTACCCTCTGAGCAACATTTTCCCACTGTTCTATATGGAGTATAGAAAGAACACAGCTGTAATGTCCAGAAAAAGGGGGTAGTGAGGGATCCTATGGGTTTGAAGCAGGGTTTCTCAACTTGAGTGATACTGACATTCTGGGCCAGATCATCCCTTCCTGTGAGGGGTTTCCCTGTGCAATTAGGATGCTGAACAGCATCCCCAGCCTCTCTCCATTAGGTGCTAGGAGTACCCACCACCACCTCTAAATATAACAACAAAAATGCCCCCTGGACCTTGCCAAATGCCCCCTGGGGCACAAAATAGTCACCCTGGTTGAGACCCACTGGTTTAAGGATATGGCTGGGGGTGGGGGTATGTACGTGAGGAGGGGTTCCTGCATTTCTCAACAGGGCAATTGAGCAGACAGCAGCTTTAGAATACTACCCTCTTACAAAGGACTAGTTTGAGAGGTGTTCCCACCACTCAGGAAGTCGTGTTTATTCTGGGGGACACAGTGCTACTGATGGTGGGAATTAGAAGCCACGCCCTTGACTCAGAGGCACCCCCAACTCCAGTCTCCAGAGTGGCCTTCTCTCCCGTGTGTTTACAGGCTGAGGCTTCAGCATGTCCTGTGCCCTCCACACTGACATCCACAGCCTGGCAAGTGGAGACTCAAGGAGTGGAAGCTAGAAGTCTTGTGATTATAACTTTTGTGATTCAAAATTCAGGGTTCATCTATTTGAATCATTTTTTGTGCACTTCTCATGTACCAATCACTAGACGACACTAGGAATATAATGATGAATAAAATAGACGGTCTCTCCTCTCGTGAAGCTTACAATCCGGTGGGAAGGCGGAGGGGAATCAAATATTCCCATGACCAAACAACTGATTACAGACCAGGATGAGAGTTCTGAAGGCCAACACACAGCGTGCCCTGTAGCCAGAGGCCCAGGTTCACCATCAAGTTAATGAAACTGAAGCCCTAGACCTTCTCTTGCCCGGGCCCTTTCCAATACCCCGGGGTGGGGGAGGGCGCCTAATCATGTGGGTATCTAATTTCACATTCATGATTTTTATTCCTTTTCTGAAAAGTCGACTTCAAAATTGTACAAAGCATAGACTCCATAAAACATCAGGGATTCTCCCTGATGACAGAATATAGAGAGCAGGGAAGAGAGGATGGATTTGAGACCTGAAAGATGAATTCACAAGACGTGGGGATGGATGGAGGCAGCTGGGCTTTTGGCCAGAATAAACAACATATGCAAAGGCCCTGAGGCAGAAGAGGGCAAAAGGAGCAGCATGATGAGCTGGATTCATCATCAACTCCTTAAGGAAGGGGTTCACTATTGCACTGTGCCCCTCACAGTAGGCATCCTGGCACACCAGCATCTCCCTGTCCCCCCGCCCCATAGGTTCAGGACACCAGGCCCAACTAGGCTTGCAGGAGATGCCCTCATCTTTCTGATTCGTGGCTGTATCATGTGGCTCCCACCAGTGCTGAGCCTTTACATTGTCTCCTTCTAAAAAGCACAACACAACCTACTTTATAATAAAGTAAGCACATACACGCACACACACACATCTCTCTCAATTTCTGGACTCTTACTTTGTCTCATTGATTCATGTAGCCTTCTTTTTTTAGTATCAGAAGGGAAAACATGTATCACGGCTGTGCTCCTGATTTATTGCATTGACACTGCCCCGCATACCTGATCTCACATTCCTTTCCATTCCCTCAGGCCTTCTTTGCATCTAGTGTGCCAAGGTGTTTTGTTTATTTTGCAAGAACAGAAAAACAGTGTTTTGGCCTCCTGGGTAAATAGCATTTCCAGCCTTAAATAAAGGTTCTCCCGTGCTAGCAGATGCTGGCCAAATAAGAGGAGCTCTGCATCCCAGCCTGAGGACAGAATTTTTCACTTATGATACTGTCTATCACTTGGGACAGAATGATGTGAAATCCCATTTTAAACCAATAGAGCACCAGACTTGCAAGGCACGTTTGGTAATTGGGTTAATACACGAACATGAATTTCTTCATCCCTGTCCTGCCCTCTGTCTGCCAACAGTGTTTCTGCCTTCACTTTTGGCAAGGGTCTCCATGCACAGACTGTGCCCGATTTCAGTCATGAAGTTATTTTCTTGGACCAGAGCTCAGCATTATAGACACACGAGTGTGACTAATAAACCATCTATAATAATGCATGTAGGCGCACACCTCAGAAGATTTTAGAATTGTTAAAATAGCCCCAGAAAGTCTTGTTCATGGCACCAGAGCTTGTGAAATCTGGAAGGAACCCTAGTATTCATTGGATCCCGCCTTTCTCAAATCATCAGAACGCTGAAATCCCACAAATTAATGGGAGTTTCAGTATTAAAAACAAAAAGAATATGGTGTCCTGAGGGCCAGTTTGGAGAGCCCGGTTTTCCTTCTGGTGAAATCCAGTCAGTCTTACTTTCCATGCATTCCTCACACGCAGCCTCTTCTCTCCATCCCTCCTGACACCCCCCAGCCCAGACCACCATCATCTCTTAGCCAGACTCCTGTAATGGGTCTCCCCAACCCACACTTACGAACCAGAGCAGCTTTGTGATTGCACACAAATCTGATCATAATACCTCCCTACCCAAACTCCTCCCACGATACCATTAAGAAAATGGAAGACAAGTCACAGACTTGAAGGACACATTTACAAAATGTGTATCTAATAAATGACTTATGTCCAGACTATGTAAAGATCTCTAACAATTCAAAAATAAGAAGACTAAAACTCCGATTAAAAGATGATCCAAAGATTGAACTAGACCTGTGTACGAGAAGGTTAACACAGCAGGCCTGATGCGGCTGTTGAGAAAGGCCTGCTCCTGAGGCTGGCCCTTGGCTGGTATCTGAGAAACTGGCTTTTGGAATACTGCCTATGATTCTAACTGATAAGGCTGTTTTGTCTACCTGGGGCACGGAGTCCTGCAGCCCCAGCCTGCCTAGGCTAGTACAAACAATGCGACTTGCAGCGAACACTTGCTCTCCTAGGAACTTGGAAGTTCAGAAATCATAGCTGCTCTTGCAGGCACAGGGCCTACGTCACTAGCCCACAATAAAACCCTTGGATTCAGAGTCTCAGACTGCCCTGGGCAGAAACACTGCATGCTGTTGCTGCATTTCACTGGGGGAAGAAGAAGTGTGTTCTGTGTGGCCCCCACCACAGGAGGAGAACTTTGGAAGCCTTCACCTGGACTCCCTCAGACTCTCCCGGATGTGTCTTTTCCCCTGGCTAGTCCTGCCATGCATCCTTTCACTGGAATGAGCCGCTGCCGTGAGGATAGCTGCCCCTGAGCCCTGTGAGTCCTTCAAGGGATCCCAGAAACAAGACCCTTTACCAAAGAAGATACATGAATGATAACTGAGCACTGAAAAGATGCTTGGCACCAATAGTCTCAAGAGACCCACAATGAGATACCACTTTGCACCTCCATGAATGCGTAAAATCAGTCAGCAAAATCCCATTCTTAAGAATCGGTCCAGAAAAAGATGCGAATGTATGCCTGTCCACTCACCTGGGTGTGAATATTTATAGCAGCAATACTCATTATAGCCAAAAACTGGGAGAATTCAGATGTTCTTCAACTGGTAAATGGAGAAACAAAAGTATCCAGGGAATGGGAAATTATTCAGCAACTCATGCTCAGCGAAAGACGCCAGACAATAAGACAACACATTTTATGATTCCATTTATGTGAAATTTCTAGAAAAGGCAAAACTATAGATAGAGGCACAGAGCAGACCAGTGGTTGCCTGAAGATGGGAGTGAAGACTGCAGGTGGGCACAGGCAACTCGGTGGGGGGAGGAGGTGGGGATAGGAATGTGCTAAAACTAGATTGAGGGGGTGACTGCACAACTCTGTAAATTTACTAGCGCTCATAAAACCACGCACATTACATGGGTAAATTTTGATGGGTATTTAAATTATACCTCAAAATGGTATAATGGTATAATGGTGTTTTTCAAACATCTGAGCTTCCTTTGCTTGCCCTTGGAGTGAAGATCTGACTCCTCCTGGGGTGGCTTCCGCCCCCAAGCTCCCATGACCCACGACACTCTCCTGCAGCTTGCACCCTGCTCCAGCCCGGCTTTGCTCAGTGTCCCACACCCACACCTCTCCCTCTGTCAGCACTTTCCCTATGCGCCCCGCCCCGTGCATGCTGTCTCTCTGCACCCCTTCTCTGAGCTGATTGCCATTTCTTCTTCAGTTCTCTGCCTCTCCTTGCCTTATCCAGGAAATGAGACTTGTCTACTCTCCCTGTACCCCCAACTCCCTGCCCTCCTCTTGTGAGAGAATTTCATCACTCTGGAAATGACGGATTCAGTGGTGACTCCAAGTGCCCAGAAAGCAAGAATTCGTCTTGATCATTGCTCTTCGTCCCTAGACAACTCCTGGCTCAGTAAATATTTCAGAAAATAATACCTAATAAGCATCTTATTAGCTCTGAGAAGCCCATGATAAACACACCTATTTAACTTGATATCAATCAGTGTTTTTGAAGCATGTTTACACACACAGTCCTTCTTATATATATATACTTAATAATATGTGGAACATGGTACTCAGAGTTGAAGTTTAGGAAGTTCTTATCTAAAGTTTTTCCCCAGTTTTTTGTATTACAGACAATACTGCAACAAATACCCTTATCCATGAGCCCTTACAAACCAGTGCTTTTGTGGGATAGATTCCCAGGGGTGGTATTGCTGGGTCAAATGCTATGTGTACTTTTTATTCTAATTGATGTTACCAGATTGTAGAGACTAGATTTTCTTTTTTTTAAGTAAATTGATTTTTTTTTAAAGATTTTATTTATTTATTTGAGACAGAGAGAATGAGAGACAGAGAGCATGAGAGGGAGGAGGGTCAGAGGGAGAAGCAGACTCCCTGCCGAGCAGGGAGCCCGATGCGGGACCCGATCCCAGGACTCCAGGATCATGACCTGAGCCGAAGGCAGTCGCTTAACCAACTGAGCCACCCAGGCGCCCCGATTTTTTTTTTTTTAAGGAGACTCACAGAGCTGCTGAAATTCTCATTTCCCTATTCCTTTGCAAGGAGTCACTTTCATTATCTTTTATACAAACCAAAACAATATCCATCTCTTTATTTCTATAGATAATGTGTGCTAATGAATTTCAGGAACTCACTCACCATAGAGAGACACAGCAATCTGCAGGCCAACATTGTTCCTGGTATGTTCGATGGGTGAATAAAAGCAGGTGTCTCGACGGATGATGGATTTATGGGGGGGGTGGGCAAATGGCTTCCGCATCCTACTCTCACACCAGGACAACCATGCTAGCTGCCATGCAGCTCTTGCAATGTCCTGATAGGCAGAACGGCTCAGTCTCCTGCCCCGCTATGCCCGCCCCACATGCTCTGTTCCTCCAGGCTGGCTCAGTCTCCTGCCCCACTATGCCCGCCCCACATGGTCTGTTCCTCCAGGCTGGCTGCCTGGCGGGCTGGCACAAAGGCTCCTTCCTGGGCCTATTACCATGACTGCGCCTCTTTCCTTTGTGGTAGCTCTCCTGCCCTGACACTTGTCAGTGGCTCCCCATTTCCTACAGGGTAGAGTCCAAATGGCTTGTTAGAGCAGATAGGGTTCTCCATGGCCTGGCCCTACTTGTTTCTCCACTTTTTCTTGCACTGCGTCAGACCAAGCCGTCCCTCCAGCCCCCACGGCTCCCCCTCAGCCCTGAGTCACCATACTTGATTACCCCACTTTCCCTGAAGATGCCAGGCTTTCCTCCAGCTCCCTGCTTTTGCATGCGTCCCTCCCTCTTGGGAGTGTCCTCTACACCCTCCATCAGGCAAATCCATACTCATCCTTCTAAACTTTGGCCCCGTGCCCACCACCAGCTTTTCCCGGAAGCACTCCATACAAGCCTCTACTCGTTACACTCCTGTCTCCCCTAGACTGTATCTTCCTCAGGCCGGCGTCTCTCTCAGGGTAGCATCTTCAGCATCTAGCCCAGTTCCAGGCACCTGCCAGGTGCTCAGGAAGTGTTTGCTAAGAGGACCCATCAATGCACAGCTTTGACACTTGCCCCAGTTCTTCTGCTGAGGATCCACTGGGCTCATGTTCCGGGGTGTGCAGCCCGTGACCAGGTGCTGTGAGGAACATGGAAGGAATGTGAGGCACAGGCGCTGGCCACAGAGCATCGACAGGCCCGCTGGGGGAGCCGAAGCAGGCGTACCGAGAGTGTGCACAGGAGAAAGAGCTCTGTCCCCCTGAGGCAGTGTGGACGAAACAACACGACTGGGAGAGCCAGGAGAAGGGAAGAGGGAGAGTATTTGGGCCAGTGGACCTCAGGGAATAAGGCTGGGCTGGGAGAGTTTCAGAGACGGACGAGGCCACCCATGCCAGAGCAGGAAGACGACATGGGACAACTGGACTGCAGGGGGAAAGGGTACAGACGGGGCTGGGAAAAGACACTGAGGCCAGATGGTCAAGGGCCTCAAATGACAAGAGAAGGAAACTTGAATTTATTGTGGATGTGTGTTCCCGAGTCCTCAAAACTACGCTACGAGGTGATGGCTCAGAGACATCAAGTGACTTGCCCAAGATCACACAGCTATGAAATTGTGAGCCTGGGATTCAAGAGCAGTCTGACTCTAAAACCCAGGTGTGTTATTGCCCTGGATTCTGTCAATCCAGGGGCAGTGGGCAGGATGGACCACGAAGGGAGCTCACAGATGAGAAGGGTCTTCACAAAGATTATTATAATGCAATCTGGAATGGGTTTTTGGTCCCTAAATCCATGAGCTCCTGGCCTATTTCTTCCTTTTTTGGAAGCACAAACCTCCCACCAGCTGCCTAAAAAGCGTATTCACCCTCCAGTGCTTCTAAGGAGACAGGCGCTAGATGGAGGCCTTGAGGCCAGCCCTGAAACTGATTGGGGATCTTGGCCCGCCCCACCCCTGCCCCTCTTCCCTTGGAGGCCACCTCCCCCTTGCCACGGGTCAGCACAGCCCTGCTCTGTATTTGCTCTCAGGGCGGTCCTCAGAGGGCCGGGTCACGTGCTTCCTGGAAATCAATGTGTGTTTGACCCGCTGCCTCCCTTCCAGTCCTCATTGTATAATTCTGCCCCAGGAATGCAAAAACATTGGTCTAGCAAGATTTGTTCTTTTTAAATCTGGCCGGAGCCTCACTAAGGTGCATTAATCTTTAACTGTTTATAGATTTTTCTGCTTAGAATATATGCCCCGTGCTTACATTTCACATGGGGATTCAAGTTCTGCTTCAATACTGATGATGACTTAGGAGACATATTTTTCTCTCTGGGATTTTCTTCAGCGGGCTTATCTATCAGATCCAGCATGCCAAGGCCCCCATAGATCTTTGCCTCATTTGGGAGACCGTAGCTGGTTAAGACCTTGGGCTTTGGGTCAGACAGAGCCAGACACGCATTCAGTCCCCAGCCCTGCCACTCCAGCCATGTGACCTCAAGAAAATCACAAAACCTCTCTAAAGCTCATTTTCTTCTGAAAACCAAGACCCGGTGGAGTCATATCCTGCCGAGGGTGCTATAATCAGCCCAAAGCGCATATATGGTTGTAACAGTTACTTCTGAGAGCCCTCGGCTCTGCAAGGACTCCATCTCCTCACCCACCCCTCCTACCCCTCACCCTTTTCTTTCTCCCCTCTTCTTCCAGGGACAGCTGCCTACTCCTTCTCTGTCCACTAAGTCAACCTGTTGGGGCTGCCTCCAATCTTCCCTTCACCCAATAAGAAGGCCCAGGGTAAAGTACACAAAACCACCATCTTCCTTAAAAGGCAGGGCAGTGGGAAAAGTTGTAAATACATATAGTTCATATTTTTTTTTCAAATTTATTACTGGCCAAAAATATTTTAAGAGTTATCACCCAAAGTGAAAGCACAAAATAAATCTCCTGTTTAAGTTTCAACCTCCCGAGTACCTCAGGACTGCTCAGGAAAAGTGATAAACAAACAAACAAACAAACCTGGGCCTCCTGGAAACAAAGCAAATGCACGTGGGTCAAGAATCAGTCCATACTTAGTCTTCTATCTAAAATTCGGCAATGGCTGCTTCTAGCTGCCCACCTTCTCAGATAACCTGCCCCCCACCTGCCACTTTAATCCCTTTATAAGCCTGTCCCAAGGGAGGTATGCTGGCTGGCCAGCAGTTGGCAGATAAATTATATTGACCCCTTTCTCACCTTGTAGTGACTCTGGTATCACCTAATTGCTAATGCCATATCACTTAAAAACTCCTTGAGTAAGGATGCCTGGGTGGCTCAGTTGGTTAAGTGTCTGCCTTCAGTGTGGGTCATAATCCCGGAGTCTCTGGATCGAGTCCCACATCAGGCTCCCTGCTCAGTGGAGAGTCTGCTTCTCCCTCTCCTTCTGCCCCTCCCCCCGCTTGTGCTCTCTCGCTCTTGCTCACTCTCTCTCTCTCAAATAAATGGATAAATTTAAAAAAAAAATCCTTTAGTAACAGTTTCTGGCCAAAAAACTCCACATCACGGTCATGACATGGCAAGGCATGGAATCATGACATCTCCAGTCTTTCCATCTACCATATTGCTCCTCGGATGAAATGACCATTTAAAGACTGAAATCAGACTAACACTCAGAGACAGACCTCTTCTCATTTCCTACCAGCTACGCCACTATACAAGATGCTATCTCCCAGCAGAACCAGTGCCCTGGGGGCCATCCTGTCAGGTGTCTGTAACTTCACCAAAATCCTCCCGGTCCTGCCATCTGGGTTGGTGGGCCTCTACTCCAGAAGGTCTCCACCCCTGGAGAGGACCGTCGGGTCGAGAACTGCAGCACAATCACCACCCTGACACGGCCTTGGAAGGGCGTGTGTGGGGGCTTCCACCAGTGTATGGGTGACCCCCTCCCCCCCCCCCCCCCCCCCCCGCTCCCACATCTATGCCTGCCCCATAGCAATCACCGCATTCCACAGGACCCAGGCTTCCTTTTCCAAGAGGCATTCTCCTTGCAAATAGATGTCTAAGGGGCCAGAGTAGTGGAAAATTGGGACCCAGATATCTTTGTAGAAAGGGGGTAAGTCTGCAGAGGTGCGCTGGGGTAGATAAAATAGAAAGTGCTCTGTTCACAAAACTGCCACAACCCACAAGCTCTCCCCACTGCGTGTCCTGGCTCTGCCTGCTGGACCACATCCTCACTGTAGGCAAGACCCTTGCCAGTCTTCCCCTTCTCTGCCACCCTTACCATGGTGCTCTCACCCTCTGGCAGCAAGCCAGGGGAGCTGCCACCCCACCCCGCAAAAAGTGGGCCCTGGCCCGAATTTTAGATAGAAGACTAAGTATGGACTGATTCTTGACCCACGTGCATACCCTTCCCCCACATAGCAGGAAGGCGTATGAAAGTGACCGCCCCCCCCCCCGGCAAAAAGTGGGCCCTGGCATGCCTCAGTGGGAAGCCTCCCAAGATGGTGGACATCTATGACTGCCCATTGGGCACCTCCCATCTTTCCAGACCCTGGGAGGCCCTGCTCTCCTTGGGGCCCTGAGCCTCGTGCACCGTTTCTGGTAGCATGTTACACTGAGCAGTCACTCACGTGAGGTAACATACAGGAATAAGGACCGTGGGTGGGGTTTACAAACACAATTTAATCAAACAAAGCCAGAAGTCCTATCTGTGCTCAGCAGTCCCACCCCATTCTGATGGTCACTCACAGGGACAGGGGGGACCCATGGGGGCTTTTACAGTCCTGGCCAAATAAGGAAATGACTGCTCACTCCGTGGTGTCGAAACCCTCCCCAAATGCAAAGGCAAACTACTCTGACATACCCTGTTTCAACCAGCAAAAAGCCAAGCTTTTGACAACACAACCCGTTAGTGAGGAAACAGACACTGACGCATCAATGCTGGTGAAAGGGTTCGAGCCTAGGGAGGAAATCTGGCAATATCTACCAAGAATACTTTTAAGTATTTGTCTGTTGACACAGCAATCCCACCTCCAGGAATCTATCCCAAAGATACACTCACAAAAATAGAAAAAGACTTAACCTGTTCATTACAGCACTATTTGTTACAGCAAAAGATTGGAAACAACCACTGAGCAGGGGATGGATTCCAGAAGCTACGGCACAGTCATACGATGGAGCGCTATGCCACCAGAGAAGGGAAGGAGGAGGCTCTCCCTGTACCAGTGTGAGTGGTTTTACGCTAAAAAAAAAAAAAAAAGGATAGGGGCGCCTGGGTGGCTCAGTCAGTTAAGCATCCAACTCTTGCTTCTGCTCAGTTCATGATCTCAGGGTCCGGAGATTGAGCCCCACATTAGGCTCTGCGCCCCACATTAGGCTCAGTGTAGAGTCTGCCTGTCCTTCTCCCTCTGCTAGTCCCCCACTCTCTTTCTGTCTCTCAAATAATTAAATAAATAAAATCTTTAAAAAAGAAAAGGATATAGTAAGCCACTATTTATCTAAGAAAGGGAAAGTATGACTACATAATATATTTATATTTAAAAAAAATTTTTTAAGTAGGCTCCATGCCCAGCGTGGAGCCCAGTGCGGGGCTTGACCTTACCACCCTGAGATCAAGACCTGAGCAGAGATCAAGAGATGCTCAACCGACTGAGCCACCCAGGTGCCCCGATATTTATATTTTTAAATGAAAAGATAGGCCATTAAAAAAAGATATATATCAACCAATGGCAATGTATGAAACTTGTTTGGATCCTTATTCAAACAAACTAAAAAAATTTATGAAATAAGTGAACACTTTCTGGATATTTGATGATATTAAGGAATTGTGTTATTGGTTTTTAGTTGTGATAATGGTGTTATGTTATTGTTTTTAACGAGCCTATCTTTTAGAGATACTTCTCAAAATGTTTCCAAATGAAATGATATGGACATAGGTGGTCTTTGCTTCAAAATAATTTTGGAAATAGGAGGGTGGGTGGGAATGTAGATGAAACAGAATTGGCCATGGGTTAATAATTTTTGAAGCTGGTGGTGAATCCATGGGAGTTCCATATACAATTCTATGTTTATGTACATTTAAAATTGTCCACAATAAAATAGCTAGGAAAGCAAAGAACAGTGAGAGAGAAGGAAGGGAAGACTCCCCATGCAGTGTGTGTCACAATCTGTAGAAACAATTGTCATGTGTCAAGGAAAGGTTGCACCCTGCAGAGCCATTTTCTGGACAGAACTAAATCCCCAGGTTAACCCGTGGTGCGTCATTTGCACATCTGCATATTCATGAACGCATCAAAGAAGAGCATCCTCAGTAGACCCTGGTGCCCCTCAGCCCCCGTGGCCTCTTGACAAACCCTCTCACTCCTGAACACAGCCGACACAGGAAGGCAGCTTTGCTGGGCCCCTCTCATCCCTTCAGACATTAACCTCACAGATGGCACCCTGACAGCTCAGGGATTGGAGCAGGGTCGTTCTCCATAAAATAACTCCAGAAACATTTTTGAACACAGGAAAAGGGAAGATCTTTTTTACAAGTCACCAAAATAAAATGAGCTCTTTAGAAGAGAAGCAGGGGTGTGATGTCAGATGAGTAAGGTTTTCTTTATAAGCACGAGGGAGGAGTATGTCACCGCCTGTCCCCTGCTAGGAGACTCAAGTCTCTGGGTGTGGGAGACCTGCAAAGAGGGTGGGGATGGGGCTGGAAGGCACACTCTGCCCCAGCATCTTGCAAGGAGCATCTTTTGGGGAAGGGACAGAGCCTCAGAGTCTGTTCCTGGGCTCTCTGCTCCAACCCCTTTGCCCCAAGGAAGCTCTGCTGCCCCCAACAACTGGGAACACCCAGCAAGCTGCTTGACCTCTCGGTGATGCGGGGACAGGACTGCCCACCACACAAGGCGATTATAAGGATCGTGGGCAATCGGTGAATCATTTCATGGAGGTGGCTCCCTGAGCTCTAATTTATCCCCATAGAGCAGACTGATCCACTAAAGAATGAAAAGCATATTTGCTCCCTAGCTCCTCTGAGCTCTCCTCTCCCCCAGGAGCTCACCCTGGGGGCCCTTGGCTCCCTCCTGTCCTCCCTCCCTCCACCTCAGGATTGCTCACTGTGCTTACGAGTGCTATTGTATACACACAGCCTCAGGGTGGTTCCCCGCTGGCCTGCTTCCTCTTCTCCGTGTTCTTGGTGGCTCTTTGGGATTGCTCGTGGATCTCCGCTGCTGTTCTTTAAGGCTAGGGAATGAAGCAAGCCCAATTAGGATGCTGTAGAGTGCTTACATCTCCCTTTCAGTCATTAACAAGCCTGCTCCTTCCTCAGCACTCCTTTGTTCCCTTCTCTCTCCTCCCCTCCCCTCCTCCACACCGCTCAGATCCTGCCTGTTGTCAAGATCCAGCTGGAGCCTCACCTCCTCCAGGGAGCCCTCACGGATTGTCAACTCCACACAGATCCTCCTCTCTTCTTTATACACCCTTCTCAGTTACTCTCTTTGCTTTACACATCCCAAGTGATAGCACCCCAGACAAAAAGAAACTCCAAAAGATATTGAATAATGGATTAAATCAAGCAAGACAGAGAAGGCTGAGGAAGGATAACCGTGATGATACCTAATGATTCGTGACACTCACAGGGCACTTTTCACCTCAACTCACTGGACTTACCTTAAGGCCCCAGAAGGGGACACAGGCCAGAACCCTCTGTCCCTTGCCTTTTCCCTCACTCGTAAGGCTTCTCTGGCCCAAAGAGCAGTGTGTCTGGGGTATACTCTGTGCCATGCCCCTCTTTATCTATTGTCTCCTTTGCTTCTCACCGCCTTAAGAGGTAGGTAGTCAGAGTGTCCCCATTTTACAGGTGTGGGAACTGAGGCACAGAAAGGAAGAGCCACTTTCCCAAGATCACTCAGCTAGACAGTGACACATTCAGCTTCAAAGCAAGCACTCTGCCTCTAAAGCCTGCCCTCACAACTGGCCCCCAGCTGCACGGAACAGCACAGCCAGCAGGGGCCACGCTTGGGAGAGCCCTCCAGGGAGGAGACCCAGCAGGGCAGGAGTCTACTGACTCACCGGGGGACAAATGCAGCACAACCAGGCTCAATTAACTGCCATGGGCCCAGCCGGCCAGCTCTAAAGAGTGAAGTCAGATGGGCAGGCCATGTCCAAAGTGGCCAGGGGAGCGAGGAGTGGCCAGATGTTGGTCCTTTCGGATGGACAGGCGAGGACCAGACAGGCGAGGAGGGCATGCCTCTCTGCCTAGAACATGAAGGGACCACAGTGGGCATGGCAGACAGCCAGAACAGACTGGGCCCCTGCTGCATGCCAGGCACTCTGCTGGGCGTTTGGCATAAGCCATCTCAGGAGACTCAGCAAGCACAAAGAGAGAAAGTTAGGAAGGGTCAGAAATCCAGCTGCCTGAGCTGGATAACTCAGGGGAGCAGGAAGAAGAGCTTAGACTAGTTTCGGGTGACCAAGAAATGGCCAGTTCACTGTTTAAGCCTTTGGCTGACTCTCTGTTCTGGACAGTCAGGCTGACAAGGAAACCCAGGGCCATGGCTGACCCTGAGTGATGCCACAGAGAACCCAGTCCATGCCAGGCCCCATCCGTCCACCTGACTGAGCCACAAGGGTTCCTTCCTGCACCTTCAGGTTGGGCAGGGCTGAGACAGGTTGCCCTAGCTGTCCCCCTGGGATAGGCCCCGAGCTGGCTAGGGAGGAACACAGAGCCAGGGTCTGTGCAAACAACTGATGGCCTGAGCATCCCAGAGCCAGGTGAGAAGAGACAGGGAACCGGCCAGACAGGGTACAGCTGCCTAGAACAGTGGTTCTCAGCCAGGGGTGATTTTGTACCCTTCTCCCAGGCATTCGGCAATGTCTGGAGACATCCTTATGGGGGGTGCCAACAGGGATCTAGTGGGTAGAAGCCAAGAATGCTGCTAAACATCCTTCAGTACAAGGACAGACCACCACCACCACCACCCCCAACAGAGAATTATGTGGCCCCCAAATGGCAACAGTACCATGGTTGAGAAACCCTGGTGGAGAGCAAGCTGGGTGAGAGGGGCTTAAATCCAAGCCTCTCCCTGGGACTGAGCTGTCCCTACCCTGAGGAAGAGGCATCCCTTCCTAACTCAGCCAGATGCAACACAAAGTGAGGACTAACATGAGCCTCAGGCTGGGGGGGGGGGGGGGGGGGGGGGGGGGGGACCGCGGGCGGGGGGGGGGGGGAGGAAAAAAGCCCTGGGTG
>NC_058403.1:120026840-120059839 GCF_002201575.2 Neomonachus schauinslandi
GGGTAGGGAGGAAGCCATGGCAGTGCTAGGGAGGAAGAGAAAAGTACCTGCTGTCACCTAGGCTTTGATTTGTGCAAAAAGCAATTTATAAGAGATATTTCATCTTTAATAGAGGGTCAAAAAGTCAACCCACATGATTATGTCATCTCCTTACTGACAAAGGCAGAGGTTTTAAAGCACTCTGACATACCCACTGGGTGGGAAAGGAAATGTGATCCAAGATCTTCATTGTGAAACTGTTTCTAATAGCAAAGGATTGGAAACAACACAAATGTCCATCAGTGGTGGACAAGCTAAACAATGGAATACCTGCAAAAGAATGACATTTTCAATGCACAGAAATAGAAAGATCTCCAGAATGTATTAAGTGAGAAAAAACAAAGCGCAGAGCACTGTGGAGGACTGCGCGGCCATTAGGTGAAAGGGAAAGCGAAAAAAATCAACGTGTATCTATCGTTGCTTACATTTGCAAAAAGCGGGGAACTCAAACTTCACTGTGCATTAGAACCACCCAGAGGGCCTTTTTAGCCATACTTCAAACAACATCAACCTCGCTTTTATCTGGGGGAGGGATGTGGAAAGTACCCACTTTCCTTGCCCAGAGTGCAACTGCCCAGCTTTCCTGACCCTGGCCGCCCACCAGCCCGACTGGGCCACGGGCGCAGGGCTTCAGACAAAGGCCAGTAAGTGGCCTCTTTCCTAATCACTCCAGCAAACGCCACGAAACTGTTTCTTAACCCTCAAGCGGCTGCTGAATGTGAGAAGTTCAAGGCGTTGGAAGGAATCCCGCAGGAACCAAAGAGTTGGGGCCAATAAAGCAGCCCCCCCCACCCCCATCTCCTCCTTCCTTGGGAGGCGACCTGAAGGTCTGACTGAAGGTGGCCGAGGGCCGGGATAAACCTGGCCCTCCAACAACCCCGGTCCCCGCCCCGCCCCCGCGAAGGGGGAGGAGCGACGGCTGCCAGGGAACCTCCCGCGGGCTTTGTGCGCGCCTGAAATCCAGCTGTCGCCGTCCTGCAGAGCCCCCTGCCCCCGGAGGGCGCACATTTCCGGCCCGCCCACCACCCGGATCGCGTCCGGAACCGCTGCGCCCGCAGAGCCCAGAGCTGCTCCTGCCCGCTCCGTGGCCGTCCCGCCCCAATAGCCCCCCGAAATGCCGGTCGACTTCACCGGGTACTGGAAGATGCTGGCCAACGAGAATTTCGAGGAGTACCTGCGCGCCCTCGGTAAGCAGCTGCCCGCGGCGCTCGGCCCCGGGGCGCCCCGCCGGCCAGCGGCTCAGGGACTAGCGGTGGGTTCCCCAGAGCCCTCCCGAGCCCGCCGCCCGCCTGCCTCCGCCGGGGCCAGCCTCCGCTCCCTGCGCCCGTTAACTAAAGGGCCTCCGCCGCCAGGGCTCCGAGGGTGGCCAGCAGGCTGCCAACTGGGAGGGTGGGTGTTGTTAGAGCTAATTAGTGGTAAATATCTGATAGTGGCTCTAGACGTGGATAACTTCATTAGGAAAGCTGGGTTTAGTTTGCTAGTTTTTGTTTTAAAGAGTCAGTGTAAGGGCAGTAAACTTTGTTGCAAGAAAAAAAGAAGAAGAAAAAGAAAGAAAGAGGGAAAGAAAGAAAAAAAGAAAAAAGAAAGAGAAAGAAAGAAAGAGAGAGAGAGAGAAAGAAAGAAAGAAAGAAAGAAAGAAAGAAAGAAAGAAAGAAAGAAAGAAAGAGAAAGAAAGAAAGAAAGGCACAGAACTGGCTGCTCGCTAAGACAGCGCTAAGCGAGCAGGGAACCCCAAAGGTCCTGCTCCCCCTCCCCCTGGGAGGAGCTGGCTCCTGGGGCCCCGCTACCTTGGGGACAGTTCTCTGAATTTTCCTGCCAACTCTCTGCCCCTCTCTTCCCTGGCACCCCCTGCAGATGTCAATGTGGCCTTGCGCAAAATCGCCAACTTGCTGAAGCCAGACAAAGAGATCGTGCAGGATGGCAACCATATGATCATCCGCACGCTGAGCACTTTCAGGAACTATATCATGGACTTCCAGGTTGGGACGGAGTTTGAGGAGGATCTGACAGGCATAGATGACCGCAAATGCATGGTGAGGATTTGCATATACCAGGGCATCTCCTGCCCAGGGGGCCTGACCAAAGGCTGGGCTACTTCATCTGGGAAGGGAGCGAGGGCCCTTGTATTTTAGGGACCAGGGATCTTCACACTGCCAGCCCACAAAGTTGACAGCACGGACTCATCAAGCATACCGCTCTGTCTAAACAGGATAATAATGGTTATGAAAGCTGCAGTTTGTTGAGTCTCTGCTCAGGCACTGAGCCATGTGCTTTATACATTCAACTTCACCTAATCCTCACAACAACCTGTGAGGGAGGTTTGAGTATGCCCATTTTACAGATGAGGAAACAGTCTCAAAGAGATGAGTAACATGCCCAGAAGAGCACTGTGAGGGAGGGGCTGGGCTGGAACTCCCCACAAGTCTGTTGACTCTGTTCGCCTCTGGCTGTAACACCGGGGCATAATGGAGGAAGGAAAGAAGAAACACAGGGAACCCTTTTCAAGTGTAAAACTTTCTAGCTGCTCTAGCATGAAGCCACTCTGGGAAGCAGGGGACATCACGATCTCCCAGAAGCCTCTGACCTGCCCCACCTCGTCCCCAGACTGAGACCTGGCTCCTGGCCGTCCCCTGCCCTGCCCTGCCCTCCACTGCCCACTGAGCTGCCTTGGAACTTTGCAGCCAATCCCTACTCAGCGGGTCCGTGCCTCTGCAGCCGGGGCTAGAGGAAGCCTTCCTGCAGGAGGGGGAGGGAAGGCAGCAGCGCATCCCCCAGGGCGGGAAGCTGATGACCCGGACACCCCAATTAGCGTTTCCACAGCAAACTCTGGAAGGTCAGCCCCAAGTCTCCACCAACATTCTCGGGTCACTGGAAGGTCAGGGTGCTCCCGGAATCCCTTTCACAGTCTTGGCTCCAGAGCTAGTGTATGCTCACCCCCAGGCAGCTGCCTTCTCCCCTCCCCCTCCGGCCATTTACCTAAGGTCTGCTGTGTGTCCTACAACCATGCCAGTTATTTTACACGCAGCCCAGTGAGGGAGAGATTCAGGACCCCATAATATGCAGTGGCCAAGGCTCCGAGAGGGGAAGGGACTTGCAAGAGATGGGATTTGAACCCTAGGCCTTTGGACTTTGAAGCCCATCCTCCTACTCTCAGCCAGGCGCCTCTCTGCTGGTCGCCTTTGCAGAGCCCAGATGGTGGAAGTTTGCTGCGACTGTGGTTGAAGGGGTGCCAGTGGGTGAGGATAAGGAGCCCCAGGCCTGGACTCCTCACCACCCCCTTGTTGATTCATCTGACAGGAGTCAGGAGTCAGTGTCTGGGTCTGCTGTTTGGAATGATGGCAGAAGAGGGGGTAGCCAGCAGGAGGGACTGTCTTTGGAGAAGCCAGTATGATTGTAGAAACCTGTCAGCTTGTGCCTTTAAAGGACCTAAGGCCTCGGAATCCTCGGAGGGGCTCACAGTGGGAAAGGAGAGCAACAGACAGCGTCCGCCTTGGCGAGGTGGGGCCCTGCCTTTCAGATCACTGCCCGGGATCTGCTCCCTGGCCTGCTGCATGCAACTGCACTATGAGGACACTCCTTGTTGCCAGCTCACTCTTAGGGTGCTCACAGAGCACATCAGACACCCCTATTTGTTTTGGGTCACTGCAACCTCTGGAATGTGCTGGCTTGTACTTACTTGGCTAATCATCTTCTGTCTTGTATTCCCTGCGTCATCCGATAATGTGTGAAACATGAATTGATCACCTAGTAATACGAGCTGGTGCTCATTAGTGCTGACTATGCAACATGTCGTGTTACCATTTTATTTCAACTCACTATTCACGGTACTGTTTTCAACCCCATTTTACAGATAAGAAAACCAAGGCAGGATTTTTCATTGTGAGACGTTTGGGAGGTTAAGTAAGTGGCCAAGGGAGGATTTGCATTTTGTCAGCTCCAGAGTCCCTGCCGTTCCCCACGGCCCTGGACCCACTGCTTTCCTCCCACGCTCATCACTACACCAGGCACAGGGACGTGGAGGAGAATGTTGCAATCCCTGATGTCCAGGAGCTCACAGTCTTTGTGGTGGAGACAGACACACAAACTGTCAGAACATAGTGTGATCAGGGGTGACAAAGGGAAGTACCCAGAGGAGGGGATCCCAGAAGGACTTCTGGAGGAGGTGACTTCTACACAAGACAAAAGCGATAGAAGGGAGGGTTTCAGACACAAAGGAAGGGGCACATGGCCGCCTTCTTTTCTCAGCCCAGCAGAAGGACATTAGGACAACCCAGGTGACCAGATCGGGGAGCCCAGCAGCTGGGCAAACCAGATGGGATTGGACTAGGCCTCATGGTCACCTTTGCTGTCGCAGGACTCAGGGCGGCCCCCTCTCAGGTATACGGCACTCACATACCTTGCTGTTGCTGTTGGGGGGGGGTGGACGGCCCCCCTGCTCCGGCCTCCCCTTGGCCCTTCACATTACAGAGAAGCCCTTCTTGGGGCTGCCAACTGGATGGAGGCCTACAGGGAAGAGCATGGCCAGGGGAGGGTGTAGGAGAATAGAATTACAGCAACTGTCCGGCTCGAGGCTTGCAAATGCAGAGGAGCTGCCTGCCTAGAGGCCACCTTGGCTGAGGTGTGTGGGGCCCGTGGGGGTCTTGGGCAAGGTGGTTGCCAGAGGTAACTTTCACCACTGCCCCTTCTGCTCCACACGATCTGCACCCACCTGCCAGGAGCAGCATCCAGGAAGAGGCCAATCTGTTCTCAGCATCAGGCTGGCTTCATTCTGAGCTTCCTCACAAGGGTCTCGTTTCTCACCTGGGATCATTCGTTCATCTGTGTTGTTCATCCCTTTCCCTTTCACAAGCATTTCATGGTGCTTACTCTATCTTGGCAGCCCCTGTGTTACTGAGATGAACTGCACAAGATTCCTGGCCTCATAGAGCTCAGGGCAACGGGGAGGCCAGCCACGCAGTGATTGCTGTGTGGATGGGGGCAGGTCAGCCAGAGGAGGACCCCCTACTGGGTCTGGGAGGTCCGGGAAGGTTCCCACAGGAAGTAGTCTGAACAGCGGCTTGAAGGATAGACAGGAAACAGCCAGGCAAACCGAAAGGGGACAAGAGGAAGGCCAAGGCCAAGGGAAGAGCAATTGGTAAATGCTATTTCAGACCTGTCCCATCCCAGGCTCTGGGTTCAGCCCTGGGGACCCAGAGGCAGCAAGGCCTCCGGAGCACCCAGGCCCATGGAGGAGCCAGATGCATCTTCAGGCCATTTTCTTCAGTGAGGGAAGCCCAGGGGGCTGAGGACCACCACGGTGTGGAGGGGTGAGGAAGCAGTGGTCATCAAAGTTGCCCGGCTGAGGGGACCTTGAAAGACCAGTAAGAATTAGGGCAGACGTGGAAAAGGGATAGAGCATTCCAGGCCAAGGGAACCATAAGGACAAAGGCCCAGGGGTCAGAAAAGGCCCGGTTGGGAGAGGGTTTCAGAGGGGAGAGAGGGGCAGTCCACAAAGACTGGAGTGCAAGATGTAGCCGGGGAAGATGGGAGTGATGAGGACCCAGCAGGGAGCCTAGATGCAGCTCTGACTGGCTACAGGGACCCCTTGCCAGGAGGCGCACAGTCAGACTGACACCCTTCCCCAAAAGGCCCAGGGGCTTGCTGGCTCAGTGACCTCTGGTTCTGCCTCCTTCTGTGTGAACAATGTCTGTGCTCTAGAACTGCGGCCTGCAGATGTGTTTTGTTTGGCCTGCACAATGTTTGAAAAATTTCAGAGCCAGTTGCCAAAGATTGCCAGAGATTGTGAGATTTCATAGAAAAATCCGTATTTCTGGCTGTTCTAACCAACCAAGTCAAGATTGCTGAAAACACTGGGTGCCCATTTCTTCCACCCTGGGTGCTGTGTGGGCCCCCGGGACACTGTCACAGTGCTCCCTTTAGATGAGACATTCTCCACCTCGCCATAGGCCTCACCCCACCCCGTTACCTGAGGTCAAGCGGCCAGATGTCTTTGTTTGCCCTGTGGGTTCCTTAGAGTGGCGGTTCCCGAAGCGCGGACCTGCAGCAGCAGCACAAGAATTAGGGAGAGACATAAATTCTCTAGCCATAGCCCTGGCCTACTGAATCAGATCCTCTGGCCGTGGGGCCAGCGGTCTGGGGTTCAATGAGCGTGCCCCACGGCTCTGATGCCGCTGAAGCTTTAGAACCACTGCTCTGGAGGAAAGAACCACCTCTGTGTACCTGCATCTCCATAAACAGTGGGAAAACTAGAACGTCAGCTGCAGAGGGCCACGGGCCACTGGTTGGTTGGGTCCATGGACTTTGCCATCCGTGCCCAGAGCCACCGGGGAGTGGCTCTCCGTTCTCCCGCCAGGCTGAGGGCTGGAGGACGCAGATCTGTGTGGCCGGGATCACACAGCTCACATTTCCCGGTCTGTTCCCGGTCCGTTTGACGTGACCCGCAAGCAGCAGGGGCTGTCATTTTGGTGGAAATGTGTAAGGCCCGGGTGTGGCTTTGCTCTGCGCTGCCTCCTGCACGTCTTTATCCACAGAAAGGAAACCTCCAGCCCGGTCTGAAACCAATATCATGTATTAAACCTAGCCCATGGAGTTTGGCAGGGTGGGGGAGCCAGAATGAGGAAGGTGCCCCTCAACTTCAGGTAGTGTTCCCCACTCCTGGGCCCAGGAATCCCTTGGAATGAGGACTGATCAGGTTCCTTGTCCCCGGCTGTCCCCAGCAGGAGCTGCGTTTGTGGTAGAAGGCAGCCTTGGTCAGCAATCACAGCCGGGAGCCCCACTCCCGCGCGGTGGCGACAAAAAAGCCATTTGTCATCCCACCGGGGACACTGGGTCAGGCTTGCCCTGGAGGGGGCACCTTTGTTCATGTGGGAGCCTGGCGCCTCCTCCTGTTGATGTGGCTTCTTCTTCAGATCCAGCTGTGAACTCAGGATGACCCCTTGCACAGAGCCTCCCTTCCGCTCTCCCAGCCCTCCACCCCTCCGTTGCTTTCTTTGTTTTTATTGTAAAAGGAAAAAAAGAATTCAAATAGCCCAGGAGAGAGTGGACTGCAAAGGAAAGGGTCCCTTCCCCCACTTGGCCTCATTCCCGCTCCCCAGAGGTTATCTCTGCTACTGTGTCTGTGGATCTGTCGGAAATTGTCCTCGAATATAGAAGCTGTCTATCTATTGATCAGTTAAAAAAAAGCGGGGGAGAGAAAGAAATCCACTCCTTGGCGTGTTGTTTTCTCACTCAATGCTACTTCTTGGGCATCTTTCCATATCAGTGTTTATAGATTTTCTGAATTCTCTCTCCTTTAACCATGTGTTTCCTCCACTTCCTGCCCTGACTTCCTTCCTTCCATCCAACCATCCATCTATCCATCCCCCCATACATCCATCTAATTATATATGGTAATGCATGAAACCCACCAAATTGCTATTAACACTTTGGTTTAAATTCTTGCCAGCTTTCTGATCCTGTTCTTGACTCATTAATGGATTTTTTCTGGTTCATATTTTAAAAGAAAACAGATGGCAGAATTAACTCCCTGGGCCACCAAGCTATGAATGCCCTCAGATTTGGGAGCCTCCTGACTCCTTTCCAAGATGGAAACATGGGGTCTCTTTCATGTCTTCGCTAAAGTTCCCTGACCTTTGAAATCGGTGTCAGCAGCATGCTTTTGAGGATTACAAAAAGAAGAATTAAAGCAACCCAAATAAAATGCCCAAAGTAGCTTTCAAGAATCACACTGTTGTGTTAGGTTTTGTTTTTTGTTAGGCAGGAACAAAGGGAAATAACATGAACTAAATCCTTACCAAGCGCCAGGCCTGCACCAGAGATTTTAGCACTTTTCCTCTTTTGGTCTCCACAGCAAATGCTGTTCTGTAAGTGTCTTTGTGCCCATTTTGGTGATGAGTCTCTGAGGCTCAGAGAGGTGAAGAGCCTTTTAGCCCCGGGTCACCCAGCCAGCTGGTGGCAGAGGAAGGATTCTAAGTGGTCTATTTCTAAAGCTCTCTATTACAAGGTGTCCCGCCCAGCTCAGCTGAGGGCCAGCACCTTAGGTCCTTGTGAGCCCAGCACCGCCTGGAGGCGAGCATAGAGTGCTGACAAGGCCTGAGGTGTGGAGAGGAGTGCTGGTATTAGAGTCTGGGTTTGAATCCTCCTCCATTACCCAACTGACAGTGACCTTAAATGATCGGACACACTGCCTCTGTCTTCACGTCTGTGAAATGGGCATCATGGTTGCTGCTCTGCCTGCTCACAAGGCAAATTCTGAGGACCATGGAGATAGTCCAGGGGACAGCGCCTTGTGAAGCCACGATACTGTGCGCAATAAGAGGCCAAAAGCCCTTCCGATGCCCTAGGCTGGGGGCAAAGTAATCACTTATGATGGCCAGGTGGCAGTGGGGGCAGCTACCGCTGTTTCTTTTTCTGACCGACATTGCCTGCACCCACCCAAAGAAGCACCTCCCGTTCTGCTGGGAGTTACACCCCCACTCCCCTTGAGGAGTCCGAAGGAGCTGCCAATCACGGTACAGTGTCTCTCGTGGGATGAGCACCTTAAACCAGGGTGATGACAGGTCCCATGACCTGTCACATGATTGTACATGTGACCTCATCTCACCCTTTCCTGGGATTTAATTTAGGGACCCTGGCAGAGAGCTGGGTTCTAGTCCCTCTCAAGTTCATCAGCTGGCGGGATGTAGAGTGCCATGCCACCCCCACGGCTGCATGGAGAAATCCAGCAGGAGGGAAAGAGAAGATGAGGCCAGCAGAGAAGCAGAAATGAGAGAGAGGGAGAGAGAGAGAAACTGCAATGCTGGGGGTTTGGTGGAGCCCCTGACATGAGCCCATCTCCAAGACTTTCCATGTGCGTGAGCCAGCTAGCGCATTCCCTTTCTTTTGCCTTCAGCTATTTGAACTGGTTTCCCGTCTCTTGCATCTAAAAACATCCTCAGAACTTCTGAGTCCACAGATCGTGGTTTAAGAACCGCATCAATAGTTAGAGCCGTAGTTCTCAAACTTGAGCTGCCCACGCCCCTAGGTTTCCAATTCCGGAGGTCTGGAGTGGACCCAAGAATGGGTTTTTCTATTGAGTTCCCAGATGATGCTGATGCTGCCGGTTCAAAGACCACGCTTTTGATAACTACTAAGAAAGAAAAATAAGGATGTGGGCTGGCCCGTGCCCGGGATCCTGTGATGTGCTGCTCATGATTCAGCGTAATAAGCCTGTGCTGGGGTTCCGGGTGTCTGGTTCTGGGGGCTGAATGAGAGCCGAGAGAAGTGGTTCAGTCCCTGCAGATGGAGTCTTCTTGGGGATGCCAAACTTGCAGCGGCCCACGATGGTCTGCAACTGGGCTCCAAGGAGATGACACCAGTGGTTTGTGCAGTGTGCGCAGCAGGTACCAGGAGTGTGTGGGCAAGTATGGGCCACGACCGAGCACTTAGGACCTCTGGCTTTGAGATGAACCTGGATTTGAATCTTGGGTCCACCTTCCAGCTGTGTTTCCTCATCTGTAAAAATGAGCCGGGGTAGCAGTACGGATGGGATTGTTATGAAAATTCCGTGTGGTGGCGAATTATTTCATTTTTTCTATTGCTGTGTAACAAACCACTCCAAAACATAGTGCTCCCAAATTCCAAGCAATAGCAGTGGTTTATTTTGTTCATGAATCTCCAGTTTGGGCAGAGCCCAAAGGGGGTGGCTGATCCTTGCTGCATGTCCTGCCAGCAGGGAGCTGGGGGTCCCTGTTCCCTATGGCCTTCACACTCACTGTCTCCTGGCTGCTTGTGCTTCCTCAGATCATGGCAGCTGGGTCCCAAGAATGACAGGGCCAAGAGAACAAGGCAAAAGGGTGTGACACTGTGGTGATCTGCCTAGCTTCCAAAGTCATATAGCCATATTTTGCCGTATTCTGTTGGTTAAAGCAGTCGCAGGGCCTGGAACCAGAAGAGGTGAGTGGGCAGGACACCCCCTCTGCCCTCCCCTCCAGCCATCTGGAGGCTGTAAGCTGAGGGCTGTCTTCCGGGCCCCTTCGCCCCACGGAAGGCTTCTCTGGTAATCGGCCCCTGAAACTCAGGTCCAATTGCCAACCTTTCACATGGGCTTGGGTATTTCTTCATATTTGACTTAGAGTTGATTGAGAACTCTGACAGCAAGCACTGTGCCTGGTTCACAATAACTTCCTCCCTGGGAAGCATTTTTGTAGCTATCTCTGTTGTACAGATTGAGTTGTGCTAGGGCATGCGTGAACACACACACACACACACACACCAGCCCTCGCCCTCCAAACAGGAACCCCAGGGCTCTGTCATGCTGCCTGAAATTCCAATACTAGAGCACATTTATTTTGGCTAAATATCCCATGACTTTTCTAGGTGTTTCTTTTTTCTTTTTTTTTTTTTTAGATCTTATTTATTTATTTGTCAGAGAGAAAGAGAGCAGAGGCAGAGGGGAGTGGCAGGCAGAGGGAGAGGGAGAAGCAGGCTCCCCACTGAGCAGGGAGACCAATGTGGGGTTCCATCCCGGGACCCTGGAATCATGACCTGAGCCGAAGGCAGACGCTTAACGACTGAGCCACCCAGGCACCCATAGGTGTTTCCTTTAATAAGCAAATACCTTAGAGTGCTAGTTGTCTTTAATACCGGGGTATTAATGAGTCTGTCCTTCCTTGCCCCCTGCTCCCCTTCTTTCTTTCCTGACCTGAGTGTCCAAGGACAGCAGAGGAGACTCTGGGGAAGAGCTGTATAAACAAGATGGACATGGACGGTGTATAAACCAGGGGTGGAGGATACTCCAGGCTGCAAAAATCCACCTTGACCAGGCTTAACAACATAACTGGCTCTGCACTCAGAAAATGAGGGGGGAGAAATCCCGTCTGCCGGTGCACGAGTCAGAAAAATCATCTTGCTCTTTGGCTCAGAGATCCCACTTCTGTGATTATATTCCAGGAGAATCATTCAAAAGAAAGGAAAAAAAAGCTACATGTATTTGCACGAAGCTATTTGTTTGTAGCTGTGTGGTAATAAGCCTCACCAACCCACATAGAAGCGCAGGCCACCGTCCAGGGGCCTCCAGGTGGCAGGCTCTGCCCTAGCACTTTACATATATTATTTAATCCCCCAACAATCCTGGAGAGGAGGTGCTACTCTCATTTTACAGACGGGGACCCTCAGGTGCCGCCCGGGGTCACACTGCTGGTTAACCATAGCCCTGGGTTTCAACTTCACATCTCTCTGACCCCGACCCTGCGTGGTTGACAGAGCTGGCTGCCTCCTGCTGGTGTGGCCAAGTGCCACATAACCACAGGTGGCTAGAGTGACTGTGGCTTTTTAATTCCATAGACCGCTACGTAGCCACATAAATGATCACTGTGACGATAAATGAAAAGTGTTTATGGGCAACCAGTCAACAAGTTCCATAGATTCTGCTTCTTAGCTTCTCTTTCCTCTTCCCCCTTCCACCACACCCACAGCTCTGACTATCTCATGCCAGTAACAATAATAACAATAATAATAATAATAAACCCCTGTTGAGTTTACTCCTATGCACTAGGCTCAGCATTTTCCGTGAATTATTTCTGCACATGGATCTCCCATCCACCATCCTCAATACTTCAGCCCATCCTTCACATTCTAAAAAGGGAATCTGACCAGATCGCTCCCTAGCCTAACCCCCAGGGGCTCCCCAGTGCTGACAGGCCAAGGCCAGAGGGGGCTCAGGCTTTTGAGGACATGTCCATGCTGCCTCTCCAGCTCCATTCCCTACCTCACTCCTTATCCTTGTCGCCCCCCCCCCACCACCACCACCACGTGCAGGTGGCTTCACTTGCCATCCACCTTTGCATCTCTCTGCTCACTTCCTTGGGATAAGTCTCCTGCTTCCTCCCCTGGCCGAATAAATACCCATGGTCGAGACGAGCCCGGGCTCAACTGTTCCACCAATCTTGTCCTGACCCCCCATCCCACTGTCCCTCTCTGCAGCCATTGTTCCCAGGGCACCTGTGACCCTTGTTCATGCATTCGAGATGCTAGACAGGGGGCCCACACTTTGCATGTTCAATGCCTAGCACAGAGGGCTCCAGTGTGTTTGTCAAATGAGTGTTAAATAAAAATAGCAGGACCTCAAACAATATAAATGGTAGATCCTATCACTGCAAGATCCATTTGCCATTTTATAACGTTTGTTGGATGTTTCCCACGTGCTAAGAATTCTAGGCACTTTCCATGCACGAATTCTTTTAATCCTCACAACTCTGTAACAAGATGGCAGAATTCTTCCTGTGTTGTACATGGAATGAATGAAAGGCAGAACAGGGATCAGTGGTCTGAGATGAGGTAATTGGTGGAGCCAGAATCTGGATCCTGGCTGTCTGACTCCAGATTGTTGCCAGAGGGGAGTGGCATCCTTGTTCTGTTAAGAGTCACAGCTCTGGAAGAATTTCTCCGTGAGGCTTTTGAAATCTCACAGGCAGTGACCCCAGTGAAGTAGTGGTGTCATGGGCTGGAACTGTCAGGGGCAGAGGAGCGGGGTCTGCTTTGCATCTCGTTCCCCTCCGCAGTGGAGGCTGTCCACGGCCCAACTCCCTCTGAGGCAGGGCCTGGCGGTGGGGCTGAGTCATAACCGGTTTGGAGTCCCATCTACACCACTTACAAACTGGGTGGCCTTAAACAAGTTATTTCACCTCTCCGTGTCTCTCCTTGTCTGTGAAATGGGGATAATTATAAAGTCAGGAATACCTACTACTTCATGGTGAGGATTAGAGGCGAGAAAGTCTGCAATCGTCTAGTCCATCAGTAGGAGCTGGTACTATTAATTCTCTCCTCCTGTAAACTTTGTCCAGAAGACAAACTCTGGAGGTGGCGACATGCGTGGGAAGGACACCCGGCCATCCAGAGAAGAGCTAGCAGAGTTACGTGAGTGGAGGCGGGCCTGCAAGGGCATGTGCCTCTCCACGGTCATAGAGAACACGGCACAGTTCCACATGAGCCCTGTGACCTTCTCCAGCCCCATTTCCCTCCTCCCCATCCAGAACGTTGGCCTCGCCTTGACACTCATTTGACAAACACATTGGAGCCCTCTGTGCTAGGCATTGGACATGCAAAGTGTGGGCTCCCCCTTTCTAGCATCTCAGATGCAAGGCCAGCCGCAGAGGGAACTATTGTCTGTGTCTGACACTGAAATGGGTCCTTGCAACCCCTTGTGTCATTTCATCCTGTTGGCTCTTGCTCTGTGGCAGGACTCACCAGCCCCGCTTTGCAGATGAAAACATGCAGGCTCAGAAGGTGGGGTACACTGCTCAGGGTCTCTCTGCTGGAAAGATATAGGGATGGATTGGGGCTCAGGCCTGCATCTCTCCAAGGCTGTCATTGGGCCCCCCGAATGCCCAGCTCAGGCAGGCAAGCCATGGTCCCCTGGTGGGGCCAGCCCCAGCCCCACAGCCTGCCAGGCACTGTCTGGCAGCAAAAGCATCCATGGCAGCAAGGTGCTCATGTGGGAACAGTGGGCAGGTCGTGGGTTCAGAGTTGGGCCGAAGTGGGTCGAAACCATGACTGTACTCTTCCTGGCTAGAGTGGCCCTGGGTATGATGACTAAGTGCTCCAGGACTCAGAAGCACACCGTGGCTAACCCATTTCTATAAGGCTAATCTATGGAAGAATAAACAGCTACATTGCCTGGGATAGTTTGTCTAAAAAAAAAAAGAAAAAAGTATTCATTGCCCGAAAAATTATAAGAGTGCCCCTAGAATGTTTTCTGCCACTTGTTCATTCATTCTACAGCTGGTAATATGCATTTTCTCTGCTGTAGATTCCAAGGTGGGGGTTGGTATCCTGCAGTGAATAAAAGGATCCCAGACCCCAAAGAGCTCTCAGTCGAGAGATCCTGACCTGCTGACGACTCCTCCTCAGTTACTGAGCTAGCATCTCTTATCTTGTGGGAGCTGTTTGTTTCTGTTTGCCTTGAAAGATAAAAAATAGAAGAAAAAAAAAAAAGAAAAGAAAGATAAAAAGTAGAAACCAGAGGCTCTTGTGAAAGGGATGAAACCTTGGTGGACTCTGCCCTGCGTAGCCCCTCTGAGCACTCTCTGGCAGGATGGCTCCTCCCTTACTCCGTGACAGCCCCCGCCCCCCCTCCGCCTCCAGGGTGGACTTGATAATAAGCTGAGTCCTTGCCCTGCCTCAAGTAGCAGGCCCCTCTGCCTGCCAGATAAGCAAACATCCGGATTGCACCAGGTCTGGCTGGTTGAGGCCACAAAGATGGAAAGTGCAGGAAAAGAGAGGCTGAGTCATCTCCCCAGTAAAATCTGGGGTTAGAGGTGCAGGGTCAGGTTCCATGGGGAGGGTCATGCCGAGAGAGTCCAGCTGGGCAAAGCTCATTTAGAAGCCTCCCTCATGCAGCCCCTGGCCTCCCTGTAACTGTCCAGGCTGTTCGCTCTGCCTGGGATGCCCTCATTCCTCTTTTCCAATTTCTACTTAACCTAACTCTCATGGGGTTTTCCAGTGTCAATTCCAGCATTACTTCCAGCATTAATTACCTCCTCCTGGAAGCCTTCCCTAATAGACCTCAGTCCCTATTTCAGAGACTGATGCGATGCCTTTCCGCTTCCACAACTACCATCACCTGCCTCTACCCAGCACTTGCCATTCTGCTGGAATTCTCTGCTTGTCTTCTTCTCTCATAGTCTGTGTGCTTTTGAGAGTAGGGTCCTCGCCTCACCTGCCTCTTTTTCCAGCACCCAAGGCTAGTGTGCAGGTGTCGAACCCACAATTGCCAAATGTTTCCTTGCACAGAACCATGCTGGAGAATCCTGCTCATTCAAGAATCCTCTGAGATCAGGTAGCTGCAGAGCACAGTAGCCGAGAACATGGACTCTGGAGTCAAATCTCATCTCCCTACTATATGGCTGGGTGACCTGAAAGCCTCAGTCTCCACATCTGTAGGATGGCAGAAATATAACTGCTCCAGAAAGAAATATATCTGCTCCAGAAGGATACCCCATGCTGTGTTTAATACCCTGCCCAGCACGTAGTGAGTATTCAGCACATGTTGTTAGGGGAATGATGGTGATGGTGACAATGACAGTGATGCTCTTACTTCCACCAGGAAGCCTTCCCTGCCCCTCCCGGCTGGGTTGGGTACCCACCACACAGCCCAACACAGAACACAGTGGTGTTGATGCCAGTTTCCCTGTCTGCCATCCCCCCAGGCTGACCTGCTCCGTGGCACGGCTGGGCTCCAGCCCAGGCTTCAGTCCCTAGATTGGGACTCTCGGTACTGGGTCCCTGGATTGACTGAGCACAGTTCCACATGGGCCCTGTGACCTCTCCCAGCCCTGTTTCTCTCCTCCCTATCCAGAATGTTGGCCTCATAGGACCTTGAGCTCTCTGAGGGCTTCTTGTTTTAAAATTGATCCTGGGTACTTTCCGGAATGTTTAAGGAATTTTAAAAATGACATGTCAAGATTAGTCTTAACATCTTAGCATTTTGTTTGTCCTAAGAATTGTTACCATTTGTCGTTAGCTCCTTCGTGGCATCAGCATTGCATTCTTTCATGCCCACAAAGGCCTTGTTGTGGCTTTACTGGTTTGTAGTAGTTGCTTTTAACAGCTTTTATGTCTCTAATTACTCGCTCACATTTTAAGGCCTTATTAATTTAGTTTTAATCTGCTTTGAGAGAGAATTGGCTTCCCCCACAGCCCCCGAATGTGCTGATTTTAGATAATTGCCAGCCTCCTAGGAGGGGGTCAGGAGAAGAGGAGTGAGTACATCGCTCACCCAGTCTCGCTTCATGGGCAGCGAGTGGACTTCTCCGCCAGAAAGAACTGGATCCAAGTGATGGCTCAGCCCATAACCCCTAGGAGACTTAGGCTCGTTGCCTAACGAAGTCTAATACTAAGTCTAATTTTTATCAGCTCTCAAGCTTAAAGGTCAAGTGAAACAGAAGTACCTGGCACTTGGCAGGTTCTCTGTTACCTTCCCTGACCTTCCCATCTGCTCACTCATTTAACACAGGCACCAGAGGCTGAGAACCTTCTTATTGTCCCAGGAACCCTCAAAGGGTGAAGCACACTTTAAAATCAAACTGCAGGAGGAATGGCCAATTTGCATCTTTTAGCAAGTCACATCATGTACAGGAGGCGTCTGGTCACTGTCTGGTTTTTCCGTCCCCCACCCCTTCCAAAGTTTCAAGAGCACAGGCTTTGGAGTCAGACCTGGGTCAATCCTGGCTCGGGCTTTTGCACACATGGCTGCCTCCCTTCTGACCTGGCTCTGGAACCACAGAGACAGTAAGTTTCAGCCCCAGCCATCTCCAGTGGGGGGGTCCATAAGCACAGGGCTTGCTGGAGCTGCATGGGCAAGTGGGGAGGGTTCCGTGATCAAGCCTCCCCCTGCTCACTGGAACGGGTGTTTGGGGCATGTAGGAGTTTTAACAACTGTCACACATCCCTGGGAGGCAGGTTGAGTCCCACTCTTTGTAGACTGTGACGGGTCACTGCCAAGAGATGCGTCCATGCAGTGGGAATGGTCTGTCACTCTCAGTACAGATCATCTGCATGGGGCAAGGGGGCCTCGGGACCCCTGGGCCGTGCTTCCTAAGCAGCACCAGCTGGGGTTTCTAAGCGGTCGGGGGAGCTGGGTAACGGCTTTTGAAGTGACAGTTTCCCTTGTCAGGGTTCATCTGTAGGTGCATGTCTTTCTGGGAAAGCCGCTGACAAGGCCGAAGTGTTAGAGGTTATTTGTTTTTTGTTTTTTTGGTTTTTTTTAAAGATTTTATTTATTTATTTGACAGAGAGAGACACAGCGAGAGAGGGAACACAAGCAGGGGGAGTGGGAGGGGGAGAAGCAGGTTTCCCGCGGAGCAGGGAGCCGGATGCGGGGCTCGATCCCAGGACCCTGGGACCATGACCTGAGCCGAAGGCAGACGCTTAACGACTGAGCCACCCAGGCGCCCCAAGGTTATTTGTTTTTAATAGAAAAGATAGACCGACTTCACTTTACAACCCACCACCCTGGACTCCAGCCCTTTTGCAGACCTGCAGGTCTCTGCGGTGAGGATTACTTAGGAAAGGAACTGAAGGGGTGCCTGGGTGGCTCAGTCGTTAAGCGTCTGCCTTCGGCTCAGGTCATGATCCCAGGGTCCTGGGATCGGGCCCCGCATCAGGCTCCTTGCTCAGCGGAGAGCCTGCTTCTCTGTCTGCCTGCCGCTCCCCCCTGTGCTCTCTCTCTCTTTCTCTCTCTGAGACAAAGAAATAAATAAAATCTTAAAAAAAAAAAAAAAAAAAAGGAAAGGAACTGAAGGTGGCCAGACTCCCCCTTGTCCTTGGAATTGTCTGGGCTTCGTTTCCAGGGTGAGTCCCAGAGCCCATGGTGGGGGTGGGGGCAGCACTGCCTATCCTCATGGTTTGTGCCTTGTCCACCTCAGTCCCCACAGGCATATGCCTTCCCATGCCACTTGGAAAGCATCAGGAACATTCTCTTGCCTCGAATTCCCCCATTAGGCTCTGGTTAAATGGATTAAGCAGCAGTGAGTGTCTGACCTGGGAAACTGGGTTGAATGCCCTCTTAAAGACCCTTTCAGACATGGCATTCACAGGGCAAGCGAATCCTTGTCCCAGATGTTCCTGCTCCTGGCCCAGCGAAGGTGGCTGGCTCTTACTGCAGAAGGAGGTCACAGGGCGAGTTCTTAGGTGCTGGGGAAGGTGTTCATCAGGGGTTATCACAAGAAAACAAGGGACCGTTGTTTCTTACCCGGTCTCCTTCCAACATTACTTCTTTCCTTATTTCCCCTCATCTCTTCTTAGGTCATCCTCCCCGACTCCCCGACTCCCCACCCCTCTTTTCTGTTCTTAGGACAAATCTGATCCTCTGGGGGAGTGGCTGATTTATGCCCACAGGATACAAAGCTTAAAAAGAAAAATCCATTCCCACCGAAAGTGAACATAGGAGAGCCGAGTGGGAGAACTAAATCACCTTTTTGGAGCCATCACTGCTATCAGGGGGAAGTCTCCAAATGGATCTTCTGCTGAAACAAAAACTAATTAGGTTTTAGGGACGTGGACATTGCAGTGCTCCGGGGCGCCCAGCTCAGCAGGCAGCCCCTGCAAAGTCTCCTCTTGGGTCTGGGTCCAAGGCTCCTGGAAGGGAAGGAGCTTCTGAAACATTTAACCATGCTGAATAGCCAATCCATCACTCCCTCACAAACCTCCAACTTCAAACAAAAGCCTTTTAGTTATGGTTCAACTTGGACCAGAAAATCCCCTCCATATCTAAACTCTGGATGCCTTGATTACCATGACTTAGTGCCTCATATGCCAGCCCTGTGCATTTTATGTATTTTTTCTCTCATCCTCAGCACACCTTAGGAAAGTAGGTCTCTTGGTTGTCTAATGCCACATAGCAAAGCACCCCAAACCTAGTAACTGAAAAGGGCAACCATGCATTCCCATGATTCTGTGGGTTGATTGGGCAGTTCTGCATGTAGCTAAGGCTCGGCTGGGGTGCGTCAGTTCTCATGAGGTAACCTCTCTCTTGTCCTCCAGGCTTCTCCCCCTGGCTTTTCTCCCCAGTAGAATAGGCTGGCCTTCCTCGAAGCACAGTAACTCAGTTCCCAGAGGGGAGGGTTCTGAGAGACCAAGCCCCCAGCGTTCATGTGTTTATAAAGGCGCTGCGTGCATCATGTCCCATTGGCCAAAGCAAACCAAATGGCCAAGGCCAGGGTCATTGTGGGAGGGGACTTCACAAGGGTGTGAATATGTGATTCACTGGGGGCTACCCACGGAACAGTCGGCCACAATACATAACACTAATCCCTCTTTCCTAGATGAGGGCACTGAAGCTCAGAGAGGTGACTCCCATTGCCCAGAGTCTTTCCTCATAGCTAGGGACAGAGGTCCCAGGTCTGTTGACTCCGAGGAACATGCTCTTTGCTGACAGTACTGGGTCAACCTGATACAGGTGGAGGGAGTACCATGAGAGGGGGCAGGTACCAGGAGCCCAGTGTAGATGATGGCTGACTTTCCAGCCCTCTTTAACCTGGAGGACAGCCTGGCAGTTTCCCCGGTCCACAGGGTGAGTGCCCTCCCTGATGGTTCCACCCAGCAGATCAGAGCCACGGGGCTGTGTGCGGGGACAGGCAGCGCTAGCAGGCATTGGAAACATGCTGCAGGCCACAGTCCCAGTTTGTAGCCTCACACTGTGGCCCCATCTACCCCCCAGCCTTGTTCCTGCCTCTCCTTAAGCCAGGACAGCTTTTACAGCACTAGCTTGCTTGTCCTTACTCACTGTGTTTGGAATGCCTTCCCACTTAAAACAAAAAACAAAAAAACTAGTTAATGTTTCCTGGGAGAATGAGGAGCTCTCCCAGGCACCATAGCCACTATGCTTCCCCTAATCCCAGTGCCAACCACACTGGGCTGTAAGCACCTGGCACTTCTCTGTCTGCCCTTTAGGACCCATCTCTGGCTCCCAGCAACCACACCCAACAGTGGTTGGACTGAACCGAAAGGTGCTCTCCTGGGGGGCGGCTCAGAGTCTCAGCATAATACCCAAGTGTACCTGCAGGCCCCAGAGTCTTCAGCAGATATCTCCAGGTACCCTGTCCTAGGCTGGGAAACATGGGGCATGGAGTCATGCAAGGCTCATGTTCCAGACCAAATTCTTTCCTTGTTAGCTGGGCGACCCTGAGAAAGTCACTTAGCATCTCTGAGTTCAGCCTCAGAGACTATTCTCGTCTCTGTTCTGTCTAACTCACCCAAGGTCAGAGTCAATAGGAACTTGAGGTTGAGAAAGTGCCTTTGGAAACTACCATAGCATTTGTGCGTTAGGGATCCTTCTTTTAAAGGGGCCTGATTGGTAGGGCTCTAAGAAAGGGTTCTCTATACCCAAAGATCCTTCCACCCACTCCTTATATCCCTCCATCTCTCAGGATGCCTGAAATTCTGCTATCCATCATTCTTTTGGTAAGGTATTTTATTATTTATATCCAAATGGTCCCCATTAAAAGATGTCAAATGATCTAGAAAGGGTAACATGTTAGTTCAGGAGAAAAGCCTGCCTTACCATTAATGAACATCACTTTCAAGCTTCATGCCCTGACATTGGTGTTGGAAGGTAAATAGGTGTGAGCTTTCTGGGGATCAAGTTGGCAATACTTATCAAAAGCCTTAAAGATATGCATACTCTTTAATGCAACAATTCTTCGTCTGTAAATTTATTCTAAGAACATGATGTGTTCAGGGGCGCCTGGTGGCTCAGTTAACATCAACATCCGACTCTTGATTTCGGTTCAGATCATGACCTCGGGGTCGTGGGATCGAGCACCATGTGGGGCTCTGCTGGGCGTGGAACCTGCCTTGGGAATCTCTCTCTCTCTCTCTCCTTCACCCTCTGCCCCTCCTGCCTAACAAAAAGAACATGATGTATTCAAAACTGTGTATACCAGGCAGTCTTATTTATAATAGCACAGAATAATAACTAAGAATACAGAATGAGCTAAATAATAGTATGCATATACAATGAAATACTAGCGAGCTTAGCCTCCTGGTCCTGTGACCAGTGCACAGTCACATGGGCCACAACGCACAGAAGGGCCCCTCACTTGGTTTAATGCTCTGCTGTCACCATCTTAAAATTCCGAATCATTTTTTTTCAAAGGAGCCCTTCATCTTCATTTTGCGCTGGGCGCCACAAATTATGTAGCCATTTCCTGAATATTATGTAACAATTAAAATAATGCTTACGCAGAATGTTTATTGAAGGGGAAAATTGCTTCTATTAAATGAAGAAACTAGGGTACCAAACCATAAATGATGTAATCCTAATTTTTTAAAAATAGAAATATATATATGCATTAATAGAACAAGAGAGTGGACATAAATACATCAAAATGGTAGAGTAATTATCTCTGAGGAAGCAAGGTTACAGGTGTTCTTCTTATTCCTGTGCTCTTCTTTGAGCGTTTCTTGCATTTTCCAGCACAGAGGGCATGAATATGCTTATTGACTGTAATATATCTGGCAGAAGCAGAAGTGTGTATATTGTAACTGGGAACCAGCAATCCTCTCCTGGCCTCTGATCCGAGTCTGGAGCCCTTAGTATGCAGAGTAGACTTCTGGATAAACAAAGAGGAGTTCAGTCGACGAGGAAGCCAAATACTCTGACGAGCTCTTTGAAGTCGAGGAATGTCTGATCTCTCAGCCCCCACATCCCTCTGCAGGCCTGGCACGGACAAGGCACGCAGAGAATGGGCATCTTGTCTCGTGGCTTGACTCATTAGTGGTCTCTGCCTGCGACACACCTCATCCAACTTCGTTACGTTCTGATTTGGAAGTGGGACCTTCTGTCTTGGGGCTGGACATGTGCCCTGAGTGATCTCTAGACCCCAGAAAGCAACGTCCCAGCCCCAAGTCCTCCTGTGCTGCTTCTCCCTCAGGGAAACAGGCTCCAGGACCAGAGGTCAGACTGATTCCTGCGCAGAGCTGGCTCCACCTGGCGCGCTGTGTTCCATCGCAGGCTGCATCCCGACAGCAGAGGGCACCAGTCATCAGCAGGCCCTGGAGGGAGACTAGGGCTTGGGAGAAGGAGGCCGCCGTCCTCCTATAAGGAGTGCCCCCACTCACTGCATACTTCTCCTTCTCTCCTGAATCCTGACTGTCCGAACATGCCCGGGAACCCAAGGACCCTGGCACCTTACCTCTATAAAGCTAAGGCCTCTGAGTTAATGGCCTCTGGCCCCCTCCTGTGACAGGGGGGAACATGGGGGCCCAGAGAAGGGGTGGACTTGGCTAGAGCCACATAGTGAACAGGGGCAAACAGAGTCCTAACTGCTACAGTGGGGAGGCAGGGCTTATAACGTGGAACTGCCACATAGGGGAAGGCTGTTCCAGGGGAGGTGGGTAGCTGCAAAGATGGGGCATGCCCTCTGCACCTGCACATAGGTCCCAGTCCAGACCATGAGTTCCTGGACTGTCTCACCTCTGAATTCCAACTCCTAAGCCCTGTATTTCTGAGCGAGCCCTTGCCACTCCAATAAGACTGTGAAGTCTCCCATGGACATAGGCTGAGCCCTGTGGCTTCCCTCCTCCTGCTGTCTGTCTTCCCTTCAGCATGCCCAGCAGTTGGGCAGGGCACAGAGTGCTCAGGGAGGATGAGAGGGCTCGAGGGTGGGGAGCAGGGTGGCAGTGAGCACCAGCCGGGCAGTGGAAGCTTCCCCCTTGTCTCCCAAGGTTCCCTGGAACCCACCTGAGGAGCTTCCAGAGCATGCCTGATGCTGCCGCATCTCTGTGTCTTCATCTTATGGTGATCCACTGAAAACCCCTCTCCCCCCATGTCTCCTTTCCTCTACTTCAGCTCCATTCTCCTCTTCTTCAAGGTCCAGCCCTGTTGCTTCCTCCTCCCAGAGCTTCCCCTTCTCTGACTCTCTGCTGGGATCCCACAGCATCTGGTCTGTAACTCTGGTGACACCGGGCACCTAGGAAAGCAGTGTAGTCTAAGTGGGGAGGAGGGCTTCAGAGCCCCACAGATCTATGTTCTGACCTGACTCTGTCATTGGCCACCTGGGTGAACTTGGCCAGTCCCTTTACCCGCTCTGTAAAACAGAGAAGCTAATCCATGCTCCAATGGACAGTCATGAGGATTTGGAGACAGCACAGAGAGCGCCTGGAAGAGCTGTCGTTGTACCTCCAGCTGGTTATTTACATCTCAGGTCATTCTCCATGAAGTGGAAAGCTCTTGGAGGGCAGGGCTCGAGTCTTTTAGGTGTCCTAACCCTGCAAAGGTTGAAACAATGGAAGGGAGGGAGGGAAGAAGTAACGGTCTGGGAACGGGCAGGGCACTCTGAGAAGTCAACCTCACCTGCAAGGTGCAGGCTGATAGCCCTCTCCCTGCCCACCTGCTGTGTGCCCAGCCTCCGAAGCCCTCCTCCCTTCCCAGCCCCCTACTCAGCCTCAGCTCTGAGATTCGCCACCCTAATGGCTTTTCTCTCCTAATTTCCCCTTTAGGTGAAATCTAGGAAGGTTTTTATAAATTTTAAAACTGATTTGCATACCGTAATAAGAGCACATGGTGGACAGAGTTAGGCTGCAAATTTTCTGTAATGAAATTGACTTGAGCGCACCCTGGGTTATCAAGGTTGGGGCTGCCCCTCCCCCAGCCCCTAGGGGCTGCTTGCTCAAGGATGACCACCCTGTTCTTTTGCTTGGCAGACCACGGTGAGCTGGGACGGGGACAAACTTGAGTGTGTGCAGAAAGGTGAAAAGGAGGGACGTGGCTGGACCCAGTGGATTGAGGGTGACGAGCTGCACCTGGTAGGTCGCTGGTGTGTGGGGTGGTAGGGGGCAGAGCTGGGCCCAGAGACTCTGTTCACTGTTGAGGTCCAATGGACTTTGGAAGAATGCCCTGCGGCTGGGCCTTGGTTCTGCTCTGAAGCTTCTCTTCTAAGGGCCTGGAGAAGACGCTTGAGTGACTTTAAAAACCAAGGGATGTGTTTTCAAGGTCTAGGCTGACTCAGTTGTCCAGCCAGAGGCAGGAGGTGAGGAGGTGCATCAGACATGGAGCTAAGCTCTTTTGCATTCCATGTCTCTTTCTGTTCTCTCAGCAGCCCCATGAGCCAGGTACTATTAGGGTTCCTATTTTGGAGATGGGGACACAGAGGCTTACATCTAAGTTACACAGCTAGAAACCGGAAGAACTGAAATTTGCTCCCAAACAATGTCTGTGTTCACCATGCCAAGTTGTGGCAGGCTAGAACTAAGGAGAATTCTTTAAGCTTCTCTAAGACATGATCTCAATACTCTAGGTCAGGGGAGAACAGGCTTTTCGCAGTTCAGGTGTGGGCCTCCAGCCTGGGAACTCTGGTCAAAGCCACTTCTACTCCACCCGTTGTCTGGGAGAAGCACACACAAATCTAGAGTAACAGTCTTAGCCCCTGGAGGGCTAAAATAACACATGTCCTTTGAAAGGAGACCTCCCATCACTCCTACCCCTTTGGAACTCCCCAACTACCTTCCTTCCGAGAAGAAAAAAAAACCCTTGTCCGGGTGACCTGGCTTCAACTCCTGACTCACTGGGTGTCTTTGAATAAGTGCCTTCCTTCCCTCAGCCTCATCTGGAAAATGCCATCCTGCCACATGGGGGTTCTGCAAAGACCAGAGTCTGTAAGAGCCCTGGGATGTGTGAGTGCTGGGAGGAGGCAGGAGGGCATGACTTTCAGAGGCAGCTTGGGCTAATGCAGAGAGCCTGGGCTGCAGTGCCTGACCTTGCGCCCGTCTTCTCCCTGGGCCTCTATTTCCTCAACTGCAGAGCAATGAGGGAAGATGATGGGATCTCCACTGGCTCTTCCCGCTCAGTAGTTCTGTGGCTCAATGCCAGAAGTTGCAAACTGAGGGCCTCGGGCCTCTTATTTGGCCATCAGTGAGCTTCAAACTTCTTCAGGCAACAATTTAAAAATTAGGAGATGTCACATAAATATTCAGATTTCCAGCCTCCTTCAAACAAAACAAAACACTTGCAAGATGTGGTAACACTGTGCTGTCATTCCTCCTGGCATCTCCACGGGGGCTGCCCTGTAGGCAGGGCATGGGTCTTCTGGGCTGCATTTTAATACTACCTGGGAGCTTTTACTAATAGCTGTTCCAGTGCTCCATCCACTGAGACACTGATACAACTGGTCTAGCCTGGGACCCAGGCATTTTTCAAATTCCCCAGGTACTCCAACGTGCAGCTGAAGCTGGAGTCTCCGTGCTAATTTCCAGCCTTGGCCTGTGACAACCTACTGAGTCCCCTGGGGGCCAAGCCATGCGTCTGGGCCTGATTTCTTCCAGGCCTGGGCACAGACTCTGTCCTGGGCTCAGGCCTGAGGCCCTAAAGCCTTTCGGCCCCTTGAGCATAGTAAGGGAAGGGGAGGCATCAGAAGGTCCTGTTGGCCAGTTTTGAGCTATATCTGTTTCCCAGCCAGCTCTGCCTACAGGGCATAGCAGAGCCCCATCTCCACGGATCCGGTTCAGCTGACTTTCCAAGGAATTGGTTAGTTCCAACCAACTCTTGAGGAAAAATAACAGACATGGAGTATTTTCTAAGTTCCTGCCCCTGCATGCACTGAGCCCCAAGTGTGACCTTGCTCTGGCCAGTGATAAGCATCTGCTTTTGTTTCAGGAGATGAGAGTGCAGGGTGTGGTCTGCAAGCAAGTATTCAAGAAGGTGCACTGAGGCCTGGGCAGACCTGGAGCTCGAGGAATGAGCAGCGTGGATGTGTGGGCCAGTATCCCCTTCTTTTCACAGCATGGGCCGAAATGTCCAGCCGTCCCCAGGCATCTGTTAGCAGAGGCTCTTTCTTGGTTTTGTCTCTTTTCTTTTCCTTAAAACAAAGCCATCACAATAAAAGTGATTTCTCCCCAAGACGTCTGTTTTGAAGAAGCTTCCAAACCCTCCTGTGTTCACTTTTTCTCCGGGGCTTCTGAAGCCATCTTCTCCTGATGCCACCCCTGGGCCGAGGGAGAAATTTATCCACACACCTGCAGATTTAGTCCTGACATTGTACCTGTAAGGTCTTTCCCCACGGGCAGAGGCTTGGGCTCAGGATGTGTGACCTCACATTCAGCTATAGGTGTATTAAGTACCTACCATGTTACATGTCCATTCAGGGCCAAAAAATGTGGTGAGTGCCACAGAAGCAGGAGAAGATGCCCTCCACCCTGGGCACTTAAAGCCTGGTGAAGTAGATCCAACCAACGGAGATCTCCAGCTCCATGGTGTACACATAGGAGATGCTCTAAAAATTATTTGCAAATGAGATGGAACTGGATAGAATTGCAAGCCAAAGCTAGAATGAAGTGAACCTTAATCAAAGTCAATTTCCAGTTGGATTTGATTTCAGAGGCATCATGAGCACATACTTCACCACCCCCAAAACCATTCCCACCTCATCTATGGGCTGCCGTAAAGCCTTCGTTTTCACAGATGAGGCATAACTTGCAAATCACTCTAGAGGAGAGAAAGCAGCCTCGTGTTCACACTAACGTGTAATTGACTGCTAGTGTGCTTCTGCATAAAGGAACTCAGGGAAACTGGAGGGTGAGTGAGGAGATGAGAGACCAGAATAGGGAAAACCACTGGGACACGGAAGACTTACATCCAGGACCCCTTCAACATCAGTTCTGCTTAGGCTGTGCCCTGCCCCTTGTAAAGAGTGCTGGGGTAGGAGTCAGAGGAGTGGAGTTCGAACTCCAACCCCACCACTCACAGGGCAACACCACACGTCTCTGGCTCTCACTTCTCAGATCAGAAAACCCCACTAACAATCTACCTCACCTCCCACGAGGTGGGTTGTGAAGCTTGGTAATGCGTACACAACTTGGAGACTGCCAAGCGCTAGACCAGAGGCTCTCAGACCTGGCTGAACATTAGAACCACCTGCGGCGCTTACAGAACTCCCTATACCCAGGCCGCTCCTCAGAACCAGTTACATCAGAGTGTCTCCAGGTGGGACCCAGGCACCAGTATTTTTTAAAGCTCCCCACGTGATTCTAATATGCCACTCAAGAATCACTGCCCCAGACCGTTGTTTCTAACCTGAGGGTAATCCAGCCCCTGCCTGGGGGCATCTGGCAATGTCTGGAGATACTTGATTTAGCAACTTGGGTGGGGGTTGCCACTGGCATCTACGGGCCAGGCCTGCTGCTAAACATCCTACAATGCACAGGACGGCCCCCACACTGAAGAATTATCCAGCACAGTATGTCAAAGTTAAGGAACCCTGCCTTAGACACGTGTAAGAAATGTTGAATGTTTTTTTATTATCCAGGTCATGTCTCTGGCCTAGACCAGGGAAATGAAAACCCAGAATTGCTGAGGATTTTAGAGACCTTTTCATCTTTGCCCTGGTCTGGCCCTGAAAATAGAGCAGTCAACGGCAAAGAGCCGTATAAAGGCCGTTCACTCATTCATCACACAAATATCTAATGAAGCCCTATTCAGTGCCAAGCACTGAGCTAGCGTCATACCTGCTGGGCATCCAGGAGTTCCCATCCTGTCCCATCCCAGGGATTAAGACCCCCATCAGATCTCCACTCCCGATACGTAAATGCCTCGCGCAACAGTTAGGGTCTGGTGGGGACTCAAAGTGTGGCCCCATTAGCGTGAGTGCACATGTAACCTAGGAGCCATGCCCCGCCCCCTCGGGAATCTCTGGTCCCAGGGGGAGACTCAGCCCCACTCTGATTGGAGAGCTTGACTACCAGGATCTATTTTAAGGGGCAGCGGGAGCCAGCCGAGGTTTTTGAGCAGGGGCGTGGCAGGATCGGCCTTTCAGCAGAACTAATCCCCGAGCCATTCTCCCAGCGGTAAGAAGAGAAAAGAAGGAAAAATACCTATTGGAGCTGAGCACCGGGTAGTCACCTTTAACTCCAAATTCACTTCATAGGAGACTAATCTTCCCAAAGAAGTATATGTGAAGTGGGAGGGTTGTTCCTTGCTGGGCGTAAGTCTGTAGCCCTGGAAGCTGGCGTTTGGCTTCCGGGCGGCTCTCCGCGGCCTCAGCACCATCTCCTGTGTTTTGCAGAGGGCTTGCTCCTCAGCCGGCCGCGGCGCGCATCGTGGTGCTCGCTCGGCCTTCTGTGTGGGATTTTAGCACCTCTCACCCCCCGGGCAAAGCTACTGATGTGCGTTCCGTTTTTGGAACGCTCCGGCAAGCTCTGCCACCGACCTGACACGCGCATGCCGTTGTTACAGGATCTGAAAACGCTTCTCCGCGCTAACAGCAGTGCCTGTCGACCTAACGGGGCACTAGCAGCCGACTCACTCACTGAATTTCCAAAGCATGACAGCACTGAGAGGCCCGCAGGACTGACCAAGGATGGAGCTTACCTATTTACCAGCTCACCTGATGCCACTGAGCTATGGTAATAGCTCCGCTACACCTTGCAATTCCCTGGGCCAGCCAACTTGAAAAGGTTTATTATTATTATTATTATTTTACATTTTTCGAGCTGGAGGGTCACACCATTTCAAAATACACTCTACACGAATACACCTTATCAATATGTTTGCGTTACATAACTTCAAATTTTCAAAAACCTAGGCTGGCCTGGTGCAGCTACTCAGGCCAGAAGTGCTGAGGCTGAGCCTCGAGCAATTGCAGGCCCTCCTTGAGGAGGGGCAGTGGGGTGAGGTGGCTGAGCTCCCAAGCTCTGCAGCCACGGAGCCTGGGATCAAGTCCCATCTGTGCTACTCCCTAGCTCTGTGTGGTTTAGGCAAGTCCTACAACCTCTCTGTGCCTCTGTTTACTCATCCGCAAATCAGGGCTAACAGTTCGTCATAGACTTTTTGTGAGGATTAAATGAATCGAATCCACGCAAGCAACTTAGAACAGATACAGTAGTCCCTCTTATCCGCAGTTTCACTTTCTGAGGTTTCAGTTACCAGCATTCTTCCTCCTGACGAATCTGCAGAAGGTCAATAGTAGCCTAACGCTACGTCCTGCTGCCTGCGCCGCTCGCCTCACGTCATCTCCTCACATAGGCTTTTTATCGTCCCACATCCTCACGAAGGGTGAGTACGTATAATACGATATTTTGAGAGGCCACATTCATGTTACTTTTATTACAGTATTCTGTCATAGTTGTTCTACTTTATTATTAGTTGTTGTTAATGTCTTCCCGTGCCCAATTTCTAAATTAAACTTTATCCTAGGTATGTATGTGTAGGAAAATACATAGTTTGTATAGGTTTTGGTACTATCCGTGGTTTCAGGCATCCACTGGGGGTCTTGGAACGTATCCCCCACAGATAAGGGGGACTACTATATGTATTTTATTTACAAAGAGATTTGAATAGTGCCTGGCATGTAACAAGCCAATTTATATGTGGGTTAAAAAAAAAACAAAAACAGAGACCTGAGAGGCACCTCAGGGGTGGAATCAACATGACTTCATTGCTGACACAGTGTGGTGTCCCTCTCTCTCTCTCTCTCTCTCTCACACACACACACAAACACACACACACTACTGATTGGGATCCCGGAGTTTGCGATGTATAGACACGTGACCTGTCATCCCAGGACTGGCAGGAGGATGGACCTCAGACCCTAAACCCCCCAAGCCCCTGAAATGTCATTCTCTGGGCAGCCTCCAAAACCCTCCCACAAGAAAATCCTGACAAGGTGAACTCCCAAGGACCTCTCTGGAAGCCCTAATTTATAACCTCTGTCTCAATTAATTAGGACAGCACTATTGTTCTTTTCAGGTGCTCAACACTGCCCTACAAATAAACTCCGCTTAGTTCCCCTAAAAGTCTCTTATTCATGCCAACACTGACAGGAGCAATGCCCCAGCCCTCCCCCACCTGCAGAGCTGAGTCTTTCCTAATCTCAGTTCCCAGGGGCTTCACCAATGCAGCCCCAGCCCCGCATCTGACCCTGAGCTGGGGACCTGCAGGATTGAGTCAGTGTAGGTGGTGGGGACCTGCTAATCACCCATGTCACTGGAAGAACTTTCCTCTCAGGGGGTGTGGGGACAAGGAAAGGAATGAATATCCCTTTGGGAAAAGAGGTTGATTCCCTCTGGGAGGGACACTTAGCCACGATGACCTCCCCCATTCTCTGCAGTAATCAAAACCCTACCAATCCTTCAGAGACAAAGTTTGGGGCCCTCCTCTCTTCCCTCCCCAGCCCACAAAATCCCCCCTCCTTTGAGTGCTGAGCCTCTTAAAGGTGATCCTGGCCATTTCGTCTTAAGATGCCACCAAAAAAGAAGACCAGATCTAAATGAACAAGAGTTGTGGTTTATTTTAAATGGCTGCAGGTAACAAATAGGTTAGTACACAAAAATATGCAGTAGCAGGCAAAAAGATGCAGTGCTAGGTGAAGCACTTTAGGCTGGTCCGTTGTGTGGGAGGAATACCAGAGGGAAGAAATATCCTCAGACTGTTTGCTTCTAAAAGAAGAATCTGGAGGGAGCAATGCCTTCATCTGAAGAAGTGACCGCGGATCCTCCTGGACATCTCAGACACCATGACCAGTGGGGCAGGGAGAGTGTGGGGAACTGCCTGAGCTCACAGAGGCCCCTTAATTCCTGTCCTATAATATCTGCCCTCCTCATTCTGGTGTCCATGCCTCCTTGAGAAGCCTGTCCCCTGTGTCCTGGACACACCCTTTCTGTCTGAGCCAGGTCTGTCTCCTGAAGTGAACAGTGACAGTTCCTGCACTACACTATTGTTCTTCCCATTCTCACTGAAAAAATTCCTAGTCCCTCCCTTTCCAGCAAATTCTTATAAAACTCTCCAAGTCTGTCCTCCAAAAAGCCCTCCTTGACTGACTCTTTCCTAACTAATTCTGCTCAATTTTGTTTTGTTTGGTGCTGCGGTGATGTTGGAAGAGAGGGGTCAAGTCAGGTTGCACATTCCATGAGCTCATTCTTGTTGACTACATGGCTTCCATCAGACTTTCTCCAGCCAGGTAGGACCTGGTCACATGCCATTCTCCTTTTCTCCTCACTTCGCCCTGTGTTCTCTGAGTTACTGGGCTGTGTAAGTTAATTACTCCTCTGAACTTCACACACTGCAGTTATCAGCCCAACCTTGACCGTGCTTTCATTTATGGCCCTTCTAAGGAGACCTCCAGTGTTAAGAAGTCTTCCTGCCACGCAGCAATAGGTAAAGACCTTTGGCCCACCAAACAGGCCACCTCTGAGAGGGTGCTGCTTCTCAGATGAGGTGGGCATTGCAACACCTAATCTAGGATATCAAGATAATGCCTGGGTATGTCTTCAGAAAATTTCTGCTATTTTGCACTTTGGGACTCTCACCATTTTATAGCTCCTAATTATTAATCCTCAAGGTTGCTGCAATCACTACAGATTATTTTCCTAAGCCCTACCTATTCTTGAAGACTGAACTAAAGCCCGTACCGAAGTGAGACACCTTCCTTATCAGCCCTGGATGGCCACTCTCCTGACGGACACTGTGTCATTATTAAATTCCATTCTTTTTGTGGTACATTCACTCTCTTAAAAATATTTTTGATCAAACTAAATCAAAACTGAAGTAGCAAAATGGTTAGACACTGATGACAATAAAAAGACTACATGGGAGAAAACATTTGCAAATCATATATCTGGCAAAGGACTCACATACAAAATATGTAAAGAACTCTCCACTCAACAGTAAGAAAACAGCCCAGTTAGAAAATGAAGGAAAGACTTGAATAGACACTTCACCAGTAAAGACATAGGGTGGCAAATAAACACATTAAAAGATGTTCAGGATCGTTAGCCACTGGAAAATGCAAATTGAATCATAATGACTTACCTGCTCAAAAAACATGTTAATATACTTCTTAGAAGGGCTAAAATTAAAAATCTGATAATACCAAGTGTGGACAACCATCCAGAGATACTAGATCACTCACACATTTTTGGTGGAAATATAAAACTATAAAGCCACTCTAGAAAAGAGTCTGGCAGTTTCTTAAAAAATTGAACATACGCTTATCATACAACCCAGTAATCACACTCCTGGGTATTTTTCCCAGAGAAATGGAACCTTGTATTCACACAAAAGCCTGTACATGAATGTTCTTAGCTGCTTCATTTCTAATAGCCAGACTAAAAAAAAAACCCCAATGACCTTCAACAGATGAAGGCTTAAACCATGGTGCATTCATACACTGGAATGCTAGTCAGCAACAAAAGGAACAAACTATTGATACTTAAAATAATTGGATGGATCTTAGGGCATTAAGCAAAGTGAAAAAAGCCAGCCTCAAAAGTTGCATATTATATGGTTCCATTTATATGGCATTATCTAAATGACAAAATTATAGAGATGGAGGACACATCAGTGGTTACCTGGAGTTAGGAAGGGGCAGGAGGATGTGACTACAAAGGAACAGCATAAGAGTGTTTTTGTGGAGACAGAACAGTTCCATATCTTGATTGTGATGGTGGTTATATGAATCTATACATGTGACTAAATATCATAGAACTATACACAAAGATATACAAAAAGTGAGAGCATGCAAAAAATGGTGAAAACCAAGTAATATTTTGTAGTCAATTATATGTATTGTGACAACCAATTTCCTGGTTTTGATAATGCTCTACAGTTATAGGAGATGTCACCAGTGGAAGAAGCTGGGTGATGGGCACTCAGGACCTCTCTGTACTATTTTTCCAACTTCTTTGTGAGTCTGTAATTATCTGGGTGATGGATATTGGGGAGGGTATGTGTTGTAATGAGCACTGGGTGTTGGATGCAACTAATGAATCATTGAACACTACATCAAAAACTAATGATGTACTATATGTTGGCTAATTGAACATAATAAAAAAATTAGAAACATTTTTTTAAATAACACTACATATAAAATCCTAAGGGTTATGATTAAAACCAGGCTCAGGGAAAAATTCATACCCTAAAATAATTAATAAATATATAAAATATAGTTAATATGTAAATTAATAATATTCAAAAAAGTAAAAATAATTAAATTAATAATTTAAATATTGGAAAAAGAATAGCAAAATAAGAACAAAGATAATAGGAAAAAGGACCTGATAAAGCAAAACCAGAAGTTAGTGCTATTGAAAATAGACAAATGGGGCACCTGGGTGGCTCAGTCGGTTAAGTGTCCAACTCTTGATATCAGCTCAGGTCATGATCTCTGGTTGTGAGATCAAGCCCCAAGTCAGGCTCCATGCTAAGAATGGAGGCTGCTCTATGTCTACAATAGCCAAACTGTGGAAAGAGCCAAGATGTCCATCGACAGATGAATGGATAAAGAAGATGTGGTATAGGGGCGCCTGGGTGGCTCAGTTGGTTAAGCGACTGCCTTCGGCTCAGGTCATGATCCTGGAGTCCCTGGATCGAGTCCCGCATCGGGCTCCCTGCTCGGCAGGGAGCCTGCTTCTGCCTCTGACCCTCCCCCCTCTCATGTGCTCTCTCTCTCTCTCATTCTCTCTGTCTCAAATAAATAAATAAAATCTTTAAAAAA
>NC_058403.1:120059939-120139852 GCF_002201575.2 Neomonachus schauinslandi
GAATATTATGCAGCCATCAAAAGGAATGAGATCTTGCCATTTGCAACAATGTGGATGGAACTGGAGGGTGTTATGCTGAGCGAAATAAGTCAATCAGAGAAAGACATGTATCATATGACCTCACTGATATGAGGAATTCTTAATCTCAGGAAACAAACTGAGGGTTGCTGGAGTTGGGGGTGGGGTGGGAGGGGTGGGGTGGCCGGGTGATAGACACTGGGGAGGGTATGTGCTATGGTGAGCGCTGTGAATTGTGCAAGACTGTTGAATCACAGATCTGTACCTCTGAAACAAATAATGCAATATACGTTAAGAAAAAAAAAAGATGATAGCAGGAGGGGAAGAATGAAGGGGGGGAAATCAGAGGGGGAGACGAACCATGAGAGACGATGGACTCTGAAAAACAAACTGAGGGTTCTAGAGGGGAGGGGGGTGGGAGGATGGGTAAGCCTGGTGATGCGTATTAAAGAGGGCAAATTCTGCATGGAGCACTGGGTGTTATGCACAAACAATGAATCATGGAACCCTACATAAAAAACTAATGATATACTGTATGGTGATTAACATAACAATAAAAAAATTTTAAAAAAAGAATGGAGGCTGCTTAAGATTCTCTCTCACCCTTTCCCTCTGCCCCCTCCCCAACCCCCCCCAAATTGCACACACACACACACACACACACTCTCTCTCTCTCTCTCAGAAAAAAGAAAATAGGCACATAGAACAAATCTTTAAAAATAAAGTGTTGGATCTTTAAAAATTAAATACAGAAACTACCAGCTAAACAAATCAATAAAAAGTAAGAATTCATAAGTATACAAAATTAAAATTACAATGAAGAAATGGCTACTTATATAGAGGAAATAAAAGTATGATAATTTCTCCAAGAAATGGAAGATTTTCAAGTTAAATATAAGAAATCAAAACTGATCACAGAACAGAGATTTAGAGAGATCAATGACCTTGGTTGAAATTAAGGAAGTTGTCAAGGAATCATCCTTCCTCATAAAAGCACCAGGCCCAGATGATTTCATAAACAAATTTTATTAAATACTAAATACAAATACTAATACAAATAATACCCTTGTACTTTTTTTCTTTCAAGTTTTCATGGGGTTAGTTTTTTGGTATGAATATATATATATATATATATATATTTTTAAAGATTTTATTTATTTATTTGACAGAGACAGAGATAGCGAGAGCAGGAACACAAGCAGCGGGAGCGGGAGAGGGAGAAGCAGGCTTCCCCCCGAGGAGGGAGCCCAATGTGGGACTCGATCCCAGGACCCTGGGATCATGACCTGAGCCGAAGGCAGACGCTTAACGACTGAGCCACTCAGGCGCCCAGTATGAATATATTTTTCTTTCTATTTTTGTATTCTCATTCCCTTTCCCCGATAAGCCACCATTTAAAAAAATATTTTATTTTTAAGTAATCTCTGTACCAAATGTGGGGCTCGTACTCATAATCCCAAGATCAAGAGTTGCATGTTTCACCAGCAGCCAGGCAGACACGCCCATAAACAACTATTTTAATAAGTTTAATGTTAACATATTTTTGCAAGATGTGCATTCTTTTGTGGCACTATATTCTTAATTTTTGCAAATGGTATTATGTTATGTATCTCATTGTTTCCTACCATTTTTTTTAAAGATTTTATTTATTTATTTGAGAGAGAGAGAATGAGAGAGAGCACATGAGAGGGGGGAGGGTCAGAGGGAGAAGCAGACTCCCTGCCGAGCAGGGAGCCCGATGTGGGACTCAATCCAGGGACTCCAGGATCATGACCTGAGCCGAAGGCAGTCGCTTAACCAACTGAGCCACCCAGGCGCCCTGTTTCCTACCATTTCTGATACTAACTTAAAAATAAAAGCATAGCAAAATAGACTTGGCTGGCTGACTTCTTAACAAGATATATTAGACTAAAAACCAATCAGTTATTGATAAAACATTAAAAGCATTTCTATTAGGGGCACCTGAGTGGCTCAGTCAGTTAAGCAACAGACTCTTGATTTCAGTTCAGATCATGATCTCAGGGTCATGGGATTGCCCCCGAGTGGGGCTCTGAGCTCAGCATAGTCTGCATGAGATTCTTTCTCCCTCTCCCTCTCCCTCTGCTCCTGCCCCTGCTCACGCTCTCTCTTGCTCTCAAATAAATAAATAAATGAAATCTTTTTTTTTTTTTTAAACACTGTGGCATCCAGGTGGCTCAGTTAAGCGCCTGATTCCTGGTTTTGGCTCAGGTCATGATCTCATGGGTCGTGGGATCGAGCCCAGCATAGGGCTCCATGCTCACTGGGGAGTCTGCTTGAGGATTCTCTCCATCTGTACCTCCTCCACTTACTCAAGCTTGATCTCTCTCTCTTTCTCTCTCTCTCTCTTAAATAAATAAATAAATCTTTTTTAAAAAGGGCATTTCTACTAAAGTCAAGAATAAGACATGGGGGCACCTGGGTGGCTCAGTCGTTAAGCGTCTGCCTTCAGCTCAGGTCAGGATCCCGGGGTCCTGGGATCAAGCCCTGCATCGGGCTCCCTGCTCTGCGGGAAGCCTGCTTCTCCCTCTCCCACTCCCCTGCTCTGTTCCCTCTCTTGCTGTGTCTCTCTCTGTCAAATAAATAAATAAATAAAATCTTTTAAGAATAAGACATGGATACCCACGAATATTCTTCCATAAGGATTAGCCATTGCCAACAATCCAAAAGGAATAAAAGTATAAAAATTAGAAACAAGGAAGAAAAACTATCATTATTTGTAGATGTTATGATTGTACGCATGAAAATACAATAATACAAGCAAATCAAGTAAGAAACTATTACAGATAATAAGAGAATTCAAAAGGGTAATTGGGCACAAAATTAATGCCCAAGTCAGTAGCTTTCCCATATACAAACAAAAAGCAACTAGAAAATATAATGGGAGAAAATATTCCATTTACAATAATAATGACAGACAAAATATTTAGAAATAATTAACAAAAAAAATGAAATATAGACAAAAACTTTAAACTCAGTCTTAATATAAAATAAGATTTGGATTAATGGAAACCCCTACTCTCTTTTTGTATAGGAGAACTCAACATTATAAAAATGTCCATGCCGGGGCACCTGAGTGGCTCAGTTGTTAAGCATCTGCCTTCGGCTCAGGTCATAATCCTAGGGTCCTAGGATGGAGCCCCACATCGGGCTCCCTGCTCCACGGGAGGCCTGCTTCTCCCTCTCCCACTCCCCCTGCTTGTGTTCCCTCTCTCATTGTGTCTCTGTCAAATAATTAAAATCTTTAAAAAAAAAATGTCCATTCCTTGGCTAAAATTAACAAGTCAGGAAACGACAGATGTTGGCGGGGATGCGGAGAAAGGGGAACTCTCCTATACTGTTGGTGGGAATGCAAGCTGGTGCAGCCACTCTGGAAAACAGTATGGAGGTTCCTCAAAAAGTTGAAAATAGAGCTACCATATGACCCAGCAATTGCACGACTGGGTATTTACCCCAAAGATACAAATATAGTAATCCGAAGGGGCACCTGCACCCCAATGTTTATAGAAGCAATGTCCACAATAGCCAAACTATGGAAAGAGCCTAGATGTCCATCAACAGATGAATGGATAAAGAAGATGTGGTATATATATACAATGGAATATTATGCAGCCATCAAAAAAATGAAATCTTTCCATTTGCAATGACATGGATGGAACTAGAGGGTATTATGCTAAGTGAAATAAGTCAATCAGAGAAAGACATCATATGATCTCACTGATATGAGGAATTTGAGAAACAAGACAGAGGATCATAAGGGAAGGGAGGGAAAAATGAAACAAGATGAAACCAGAGAGGGAGACAAACCATAAGAGACTCTTAATCTCAGGAAACGAACTGAGGGTTGCTGGAGTGGTGGGGGAGTGGGAGGGATGGGGTGGCTGAGTGATGGACTTTGGGGAGGGTATGTGCTATGTTGAGCCCTGTGAATTGTGTAAGACTGATGAATCACAGACCTGTACCCCTGAAACAAATAATACATTATATGTTAATAAAAAAAAGAAAAAAATGTCCATTCTTCCTAAGTTAATATGTAAATTGAATGTGAACATTTTCCCATTTTCATAACAAAGTAGAATTTTAAATTAGTGGGCAAATTATTTATGGTGCTAGAATAATCAGTGACACATTTGGGAAAATAAGCTAAATCAAAAAGTTTATAGGCTTAAAAGTGAAAGTGTAAAGGTTTTAGAAGTAAATACATGAGGTTTTCTTTTTATTTTTTAAATCAATCTTAGGGTAGGGAAGACCTCTCTATGACATAAACCTTAGAACCAATGAAGGAAAAGTTTGATAACTTTAATACCTATAAATTAGAATTCCTACACAGAACTTTCAGTTTAAAAGTGTGGATTAAATACAGAAATTTATCATCCTCTTTCCCAAAATTTCACTACAATGACAATAAAAAATGTTAGAGGATAATTTTTTTTAATCATGACCTTCATACAAACGTAAAATAAATGCTTGGCAAACATTTAATTTATTAATTAATGAAAGAATCACTGAGATATTACAACTCTTACAAAGGAGGATTTGACTTAGAGATTTATATCCCCATCTAACAAAATCTACTTGCATTGCCATGATCAGGTGTCATTTGCATAGCTATAGACTGGAAACATTTGCATTATTATCAGTTCTACAAGTTAACTTTTATCTCACAGGGTTGGAAAATAGCCTAGTCAGAAACAATCAACAAAACTGAAAGGAAACCTATGGAATGGGAGAAGATATTTGCAAATGACATATCCAATAAAGGGTTAGTATCCAAAATGTATGAAGAATTTGTACAACTCAACACCAAAAAACTAAATAATCCAATTAAAAAATGGGCAGAAGACATGAACTGACATTTCTCCAAAGAAGACATCCAGATGGCCAACAAACACATGAAAAGATGTTCATCATCACAAACCATCAGGGAAATGCAAATCAAAACTACGATGTCACCTTGCACGTGTCAGAAGGGCTAGAATCAACAACACAAAAAACAACAGGTGTTTGTAAGGACGTGGAGAAAAGGGAACCCTCATGCACTGTTGGTGGGAATGTAAACTGGTGCGGCCACTGTGGAAAATAGTATGAAGTTTCCTCAAAAAGTTAAAAATAGAACCACCCTATGATCCAGTAATCACACTACTGGGTATTTACCCCAAAAATACAAAAACACTAATTCAAAGGGATACATGCACCCCTATGTTTATTGCAGCATTATTTGCAATAGCCAAATTATGGAAGCAGCCCAACTGTCCTTTGGTAGATGAATGGGTAAAGAAGATGTGATAGATAGATAGATAGATAGATAGATAGATAGATAGATAGATAGATAGATAGATAGATAGATAGATGATAGATAATAGATGATAGATAGATAGATAAATGATAGATATTTATGGAGAGAGCTAGGGAGTATAATGCTTAGCAAAATCAGTCAGTCAGAGAAAGACAAATACCCATATGATCTCACTCATATGTGGGATTTAGGAAACAAAACAAATGAGCAAAGGAAAAAAAAACAGGGAGAGACAAACCAAGAAACAGAATCTTAACTATAGAGAACAATCTGAGGTTACCAGAGGGAAGCTGGATAGTGGATGGAGGAAATAGGTGATAGGGATTAAAGAGTGCATTTGTTGTGATGAAAAAATAAAATGAAATGAAGTGAACAACAACAAATAAGAACAAAAAATAGTTTTTATTTTGCTCAAATACTTGCTGAAGTCTCTCCTATAAGCTACAGTCTAAAATCTGTGTTTTTAACAAAGAAAGTCTCAGAGCCTTGTAGAAAGATGTACTTCCAAATATCGACCTTTCAAAGAATTAACTCTCGCATAGAGGCATCTGAGCTGGAATCACTTAGGCAACTTTCAAACCACATCAGTAGACTAAGTCAGTATTTCCAGAACGCTTTTTAGTTGAGAAACAGATGGCTTCATGAGACTATGAATTTAAGATATGGAATGGAACAAGAATTAATTATATAGAACTGAATGAACTGATGAGAAAAATTTTATTGTGGTTGTTTGGAATATTGCTGATGTTGCTTTAATGCACTATTTTCCAGATATATAAGGAAAATCTTTCTATTTCTTCTTATGCTCTAAATGACCCATGGCAATTTGGTAGACTCTGCTTTTATAAACTAAAATGAAACAGTTAAAAGTGATATCTAATTCTATGAATTCCTAGAATTCAGAAATTCTGAGTTTCTTTTTCATGGCAATATAGTTATTTGCATAGGTTTAATAATAATCTATCTTCCTTTCTACCAGAACTTAATTAAACAAATTGACCAAACAACCAAGGCCTTTGGCTATGTCGTTTGCTATATCTTCTCCCATTCCATAGGTTGCCTTTCAGTTTTGTTGTGTCCTTTGCTATGCAGAAGCTTTTTATTTTGATGAAGTCCCAAGAGTTTATTTTTGCTTTTGTTTCCCTTGCCTCAGGAGAAATATCTAAAAGAATGCTGCTGGGGCCAATGTCAGAGAAACTACTGCACATGTTCTCTTCTGGGATTTTTATGGTTTCCTGTCTCACATTTAGGTCTTTCATCAATTTTGAATTTATTTTTGTGTATGGTGTAAGAAAGTGGTCCAGTTTCAGTTCTTCCACATGTTGCTGTCCAGTTTTCCCAATGCCATTTGTTGAAGAGACTGTCTTTTTCCCATGGGATATTCTTTCCTGCTTCGTTGAAGGTTAATAGACCATGCAATTGTGGTTTTATTTCTGGGTTTTCTGTTCTATTGATCTATGTGTCTATTGTTATTCCAGTACCATACAGTTTTTAATTGCTACTGCTTTGTAACATAACTTGAAGTCTGGAATTGTGATACGTCCAGCATTGCTTTTCTTTTTCAAGATTGCTTTGGTTCTTCAGGGTCTTTTGTGGTTCCATACAAATTTTAGGATTGTTTGTTCTAGTTCTGTGAAAAACACTGTCAGAATTTTTTTTTTTTTTAAGGAGAGCAGCCATTTCTTTTTTCTTTTTTTTTAAATTTTATTATGTTATGTTAATCACCATACCTTACATCATTAATTTTTGATGTAGGGTTCCATGATTCATTGTTTGCATATAACACCCAGTGCTCCATTCAGTATGTGCCCTCTTTAATATCCTTCACCAGCCTAACCCATCCCCCCACCCCCCTCCCCTCTAGAAGCCTCAGTTTGTTTCTCTGAGTCCATAGTCTCTCATGGTTCATCTCCCCCTCCGATTTCCCCTTCATTTTTCCCTTCCTGCTATCTTCTTCTTTTTTTTTTTTAACATATGATGTATTATTTGTTTCAGAGGTACAGGTCTGTGATTCATCAGTCTTACACAATTCACAGCGCTCACCATAGCACATACCTTCCCCAATGTCTATCACCCAGCCACCCCATCCCTCCCACCCCCCACCACTCCAGCAAACTGTTGGTATTTTGATAGGGATTGAATTAGATCTGTAGATTGTTTTGGTAGCATAGACATTTTAACGATACTTGTTCTTCCAACCCACAAGCAAGGAATGTCTCTCCATTTCTTTGTGTCATCTTGAATTTCTCTCATCAATGTTTTATAGTTTTCAGAGTACAGGTCTTTCACTTCTTTGGTTAAGTTTATTCCTAGATATTTTGTTATTTCCGTACATTTGTAAATGGAATTGTTTTCCTCATTTCTCTTTCTGCTGCTTTATTATTAGTGCATAGAAATGCAACAGATCCTGTATATTGATTTTGTATCATGCAAATTTACTGAATTCATTTATCAGTTCTAGTAGTTTTTTGGTAGAATCTTTAGGGTTTTCTATAGATCGTATCATATCATCTGCATATAGTGGGTGTTTTACTTATTCTTTGCCGATTTTGATGGCTTTTATTTCTTTATGTTGTCTGATTGCTGTGGCTCAGACCTCCGCTATTACGTTGAATAAAAGTAGTGAGAGTGGACGTCTCGTCTTGTTCCTGACCTTAGGGGAAAAGCTCTTGGTTTTTCACCACTGAGTATGATGTTGCCTGTGAGTTATTCACATATGGCCTTTATTAAATTGAGATATGTTCCCTCTAGACCTACTTTGCTGAGGATTTTTTTATCATGAATGGATGTGGTACTTTGTCAAATGCTTTTTCTGCATCTATTGAGTTGATCATATGGTTCTTATCCTTTCTCTTATTAATATAAAGTATTATGTTGATTATTTTGCAAATATTGAACCACCATTGCATCCCAGGAATAAATCCCACCTGATTGTGGTGTATAATTTTTTAAATATACTGTTTGATTCAATTTGCTCATATTTTGTTGAGAATTTTGCATCCAAATTCATGAGAGATATTGGCTGATAGTTGTCTTTTTTTGTGGTGGTTTTATCTGGTTTTGGTGTCAGGCTGATAGTAGCCTCATAGAATAAATCTGTAAGTTTTCCTTCCTCTTGCATTTTTTTGGAATAGTTTGAGAAGAATGAGTATTAACTCTTCTTTAAATGTTTGGTAAAATTTACCTGTGACACCATCTGGTACTGGACTTTTGTTTTTTGGGAGTTTTTTTAATATTACTGATTCAATTTCGTTGATGGTAACTGGTCTATTCAAATTTTCCATTTCTTCCTGCTTCAGTTTTGTAGGTTATATGCTTCTAGGAATTTATCCATTTCTTCTAAGTTGTCCAATGTGTAGGCATATAGTTTTTTATAATATTCTGATATAATTATTTGTATTTCTGTGGTGTTGGTTGTTATTTCTCCTCTTTCATTAGTAATTTTGATTATTTGGGTCCTCTCTCCTTTTTTTTTTTTTTTATGAGTCTTGCTAGAGGTTTATCAATTTTGTTGATCTTTTAAAGAACCAGCTCCTGGTTTCATGGAACTGTTCTGTTGTTTTTTTAGTTTCTACCTCATTTATTTCTGCTCTAATCTTTATTATTTCATTCCTTTTGCTGGGTTTGGGTTTTGTTTATTCTTCTTTTTCTAGCTCCTTTAGGTATAAGGTTAGTTTGTTTATTTGAGGTTTTTCTTGCTTCTTGAGGTAGGCCTGTATTGCTATAAACTTCCCTCTTAGAACCATTTTTGCTGCACACAAAAACTATTTTTAAATGACAGAGCTATGGTTATTTTATTACTGAAATTTTTCAAATGGACTGAGGAGAGTTCATAATAATAATAATGTGGGAATAATACAACTGAGAAGGATATTTGTTTATTTGGTTAGTGGTATACAAAACAAATATAATAAACCTGTTCTCCCAAAAGAAACTTTAAACAAATGTCTCTTATACCATCATTAATCTACTTGCTAAGAAGCCAGTGGATGCTACATCTGACTTATCAAATTGGATGAATATACTTTTATATAGGGAAAATTCTTAAGATAGAACATATCATAATCCTTAGATATAACATGTATATAATATATGAAGAATATCAAATAAAAAGATTCAGTAAGTCTGGAGTAAGGCCTAGACAACTGTATTTCTATACAACTTTATAATTAGGTCTAATATGCTTTGAGACCCACTGACCTAAAAATTACTTGATTCATATTTTTTAAAAAAAGAAAAAAAGCCTGTGGCTGTCAACACTTTAAACAATAATTGAAATGTACTGTAGCTCAGTATCATCAAACAAAACACTGCCAAGACTCAAATAAATAGGGGGAAGTTCAACAGTACTATTTTTATAAGACTTTCAGTCAGTGTTTCCCCTAAGTTTAAACATATACAGAAAGCAAGGCATTGAAAAATCTCCAGGGACTTCCCATAAAGCATAAAATTTCAGAAATATTTATATTAATAACATCTTACCTATACAAATTTAACCTGGGGAAGGCTGAGCATTTCTTCTGATTTAACAGCTCTTCCCATGCAGCTCACCAAACCTGGTTATTTCTAGCATCCCTTTTTATAAGGTAAAAGAACAAAGCTTTGTGATTTTTCCAGGAACCCTCTGGATCTCAAAGACTACTTTCAGTGTAAAAGATATCCTGCAAGTTTTATTTATTTTCTTCTATATTTCAGACCTGATTTTTGGAAGGCAAAAATCAAGAGTTATCAGAGGAGATTTAGACACTTGATTAAGACAGGATCATTGGTACCTGAGAAACAATACTTGGTTGCTTATTGAATCAAGGTGACAATAAAATATTTAAAAATAAATACGAGGAGGGAACAAGATTGTAAAGAACCTTAGCACTTTCATATGCAAGGAATCTCTTTTTTTCTTCTCTTTTTTCTTCTCCTCCTCCTCTTTTTCTTCTTCTCCTTTCTTTTTGTAGTTAAGAACATAAAGTCAACATGGAGAATGTAAGAATATTCAGGCAAGTCACAGAATCTTTGCTTTTTAGGCAGATTGCATAGAGAGTAAATAAAGTAGCCAACTTTCTGGCTTCCCCAGGACTGTTCTGATTGTAATACTGAAAGTGCCATATCCCAGGAAACCCTCAGTTCCAGGCCAATTAGGAATGTGGGTCACTTTAAAAAGAATAGCCATTTACATTGTAGGTGAAGATATTAATCAGAAAATCAAGGATGCAAGTCCATCAAGAGTGAGAACTTTGCAAAAATTCTAACACATTTCATAGCTTAGAAGACTAAGGATTATAAACCAGGATAAGAAAAATATACTTTCCAAGTTTTTTCCCTTACCATACTTTTTCATACTCTGGTTACACTTTTATTCTAATACAGATGTCAAAGGGTCCATAAGTTCAAAACTAATTCTGTAATAATATTAAGATGCTATTTTTGATAGCATGCTATGCATTCACCACTATCTTCAAATTAATGTATTAGTGAGTATTTTAAATATTTCTCAGTTTTGATTTTTAATGGAGTAAATATAAATAATTGTAACCACATAAATCCCAAGAACCACTGCTTATGGAAAAGCAAAAGCATATTCTTGGTTGTATTTCTCTGTCTTTGCTCCTATTGCAGTTGCAACCAGTCATATTAATTATAACTTTTCACTGAAATAATTAACTTCTATTTCACAGAGAGCAGATAATTGAGAACTTTCTGTCATACTGAAGCATTTTAGCAGATTAGCAGAGTTCATAATACAATTTTTTACAGTCACATGCATTCCTGTGCAGCAATAATAAGCACATTTATTAACATGGCTCATTGCTATAGTTTCTCTTTTAGCATATTAAAAAAACAAAATTATGCTTAGTAATCAATGTGTCAGTGCTCTATCCTACTTAGAAAATACCTAGATATCCACTGGTTACATAATAATTAATCTAATTTAATATCATCTCACAGTTTTTAGAAAAAGCTGTTGAAATTAAAAATTTGTCAGAATAATGATTCGGTTTAGTCAAACATAAATTTATATTTTTCACAATCTTAAGCATTATGTAGGAGTAATGTTAACTTATTTGATCAGCAAACCTGTAAATGTCTAAGAAAAACATACCTACATAGAAAAAACTGCTTATATTATGCTTAACAGTGATAAGTCAGAAAAGACAAAGCTCTTTTTATCAAACTCACATTAGTAAACTGGTCTTGTTTGCCAAATATTTACTTTAATTATGTGAATTTCGATTCTTAAAAGTTTTCTGGCTTAGCTTCAGGAAGAATAATTTTAGCAATTTTTATAGCAATTTAAAGTATTCAAAGTTTAATTAACTTATATGGGGGGATTTTATATAGGTACTTAATTATTCTATAAACCAATCAGAACAAAACTCCTTTAATCTAAAAGACTGTAATCTAATTTATTTATATCCTCCAGAAATAGGAAAAATACACCCAAACACATTGAAAGGTAAAGCCTTTCCAAATTACAGACAGAGAGCTTATAGCTTCAATTCTATAATTTTAGTCACAGGTCACATGACACAGACAGAAATTTTTTTTTTTAAAGATTTTACTTATTTGGCAGAGAGAAACAGCGAGAGAGGGAACACAAGCAAGGGTAGTGGGAGAGGGAAAAGCAGGCTTCCTGCGGAACAGGGAGCCCGAAGTGGGGCTCAATCCCAGGACCCTGGGACCATGACCCGAGCTGAAGGCAGATGCTTAACAGCTGAGCCACCCAGGCGCCCCCAGACAGAAATTTTTTTGAAAATCACCATTCTGTGTATCCAAGAGAGCTGTTCTCCTTCGTGATGGGAATGAATTTTTTTATTAATTTGTGTTCCAAATAGACAAACACATAAGCAAACAACAACAACAAAAGCAAACAAAAGGACTAATAAACCAGATTCTCTGTCATCTCTCACCCAGTAAAGAATAGGTATCTATCATTTATCTACAGAAACCACCAACTGGCCAGACCATCAAGCCAAATTCCCAGTTATTGCTGTCACCAATGAAGTATAACTGATGGACTTTATAGTGAAAAAAACCAAAATGCAAAATTGATGGAGGGGAAAAAACCCAGAGAATGCAGAGTTGGCAAAGTTAAAGTTCTATTGACACTTGGGATTCACCTAGGAGACAAAAAAAAAAAAAAATGTGTCTTGTCTTAAGCTGCTCATGAAGCATACTTCTCTGGGCACACAGTCTACCTGCCTCTGTCAGGTGAATCTATAGTGCTTCTCAGCAGAAACTTCAAAATTGTTAAAAGATAATTTTTTGAAAGATGAAACCATACCTCTCATACAAATATAAAATGAACACTGAGCAAAGATTTTAAATTAACTCACTAATTGATGAGGGAACCAGTAAGATGTTACACCTGGTTCAAATGATGATTTGACTTAAAGAGATATATATTCTCTACTGGACAAAACATATTTGCATTGCCATGGTCAGGAATCAATTGCACAGCTATACACTGGAAACAACTGCATCACAATCAGCTCTACAAGTTAACTTCTATCTCTACAAAATTGAAACATAGCCAAAGATAACCTGAATGGGTGGGCTAGACAGAACACCCACTGATATTGTTTTGTTTTGTTTTGTTTTGTTTTGTTTTGCCCGTTTAAAAACTTTTCACAACTTTTCAGAAAAGAACAAAGATGGTATAAATCCACAAAAGTGAAAGAGCAGTTGAGTGATGAGAAAAATGGAAAAGTGTTGGATGAGTACTTAGCAGCGTAGGGAAAAAAACGCTAAGTATCATAAAGGAGTATGCCAATGAGAAGCCATCTAATTTACCCATAGAACTTTCTGTGGGACACAGAAGTCAGAAGCACCAAATGCCCCAGAAGGTAGGAATTATTTATTTTATAACTGGAACTTTGTACCTCTTAGTACCCTTTATCTATTTCACCCATTCCCCCACCACCACACCCATCTCCTCTCTGGCAACCACTAGTTTGTTCTCTGTATTTAAGAATCTGATTTTTTGTTTGTTCATTTATTTTGTTTTGTTTTGTTTAGATTCCACATATGAGTGAAATGATATGGTATTTGTCTTTCTCTAATTTATTTCACTTAGCATATTACCCTCTAGGTCCATCCATGTTATCACAAATGGCAAGATCCCATTCTTTTTTATGGCTGAGTAATATTTCATTGTATATACTCACTTTATATATATATACAATATATATATTCCATATCTTGGCTATTGTAAATAATACGGCAGTAAACACAGGGGTGCGTATATCTTTTCAAATTAGTGTTTTCGTTTGGGGGGAAGGTAAATACTCAGAAGTGGAATTACTGGTTCATGTGGTGTTTTAATTTTTTGAGGAACCTCCATACTGTTTTCTCTGGTGGCTATACCAATTTACATTCCCACCAACAGTGCATGAGGTTTCCTTTTTCTCCACATCCTCACCAACGCTTACCATTTCTTGGCCTTTTGATACTAACCATTCTGACTGATGTGAGGTGATATCTCATTCTGGTTTTTATTTGCATTTCCCTGATGATTACTGATGTTGAGGATCTTTTTATGTGTCTGTTGGCCATCATACATCTTCTCTGGAAAAATATCTGTTCATGTCCTATGCCTATGTTTTAATTGGATTATTTCAGGGGTTCTTTGATGTTGAGTTATTTAAGTTCTTTATATATTTTGGATATTAATTCCTTATCGGGATATATCATTTGCAATTATCTTCTCCCATTCGGTAGGTTGCCTTTTTGTTTTGTTGATGGTTTTATTCAGTGTGCAGAAGCTTTTTATTCTGGTATAGTCCCAATAGTTTATTTTTGCTTTTGTTTCCCTTGCCTGAGGAAACACCTAGAAAAATGTTCCTAAGGCCTATGTCCAAGAGGTTACTGCTTCTGTTTTCTTCTAGGAGTTTTATGATTTCAGGTCTCACATTTAGATCTTTAATCCATTTTGAGCTTATTTTGTGTATGGTGTAAGAAAGTGGTCTAGTTTCATTCTTTTGCATGTGACTGTCCAATTTTCCCAGCACCATTTATTGAAGAGACTTTTCCCCATTGTATATTCTTACCCCCTTGGTTATAGATTAATTGACCATATAGGTGTGGGTTTATTTCTGGGCTATCTATTCTATTGAACTGAACTATATGTCTGTTTTTAATGCCAAACCATAGTGTTTTGATTACTGCAGCTTTGTAGTATACCTTGAAATCTGTGATTATGATGCCTCCAGCTTTGTTCTTCTTTCTCAAGATTGCTTTGGCTATTTGGGGTTGGGGTCCTTTGTGGTTCCATACAAACTTATAAAAAGCCCTTTAAATCAGTAAAAAGTCTAGCAACCCAATTTAAAATGAACAAAGAACATGAAAAGGTGGACAAAGGTTCACAAATATTTGAAAATATGCTCAATTGTACTTAGAAGAAATCCATTTTAAAACAACAAAATACGTTTTTACAAACCTATCTGATTAACAAAGATTTCTTTAAGTTATTTGTTAATACACAGGGTTGCCAAGAATGTGAGGAAACAAGAACTCTCATATACTGGGACAACCTATTAAAAACGACTTTGACATTTTCTGTAATGTGTACAAAAACATATGCACAAGATAGATCAGAATTGCACTGTTTATAATTATAAATAACAGTAAACAACCCAAATAACCATCCACTGAGGACTGGCTAAATTAATTATGGTACTTGGAAGGAGTTGGATACTATACAGAAGTCAAAAAGAGTAAGAAAGCTCTCTGTGTATTAATATGAAAATTTGCTAAGAGAAGCAAAAAAGAAAAAGTGGATCCAAGTTTGTTCTATTCTATATTTTGGATAAAAAAGTAAGAAGGGAAAAATATCTTCATATTTGATTTTATGTGCATAAAGAAACTCTGGAAAGATACAAAAGAAATTTACACAAATGGTTTCTTGTTTAGCAGTAGCTGTAACAGCACCAGGAACTGAACCAAACTTTCACTGTGTATTTTTTCATGCTAGTTCAATTTCAAGCCATGTGAATATGTTACCTATCCAAAAATGCAATAAAATAAGAATAGATAAATAAATAAGAATGAAGTAGATCATATGTTCTGATTTGGAAAGATTTGCAAGATATATCAAATGGAAATTTCAGATATTCTCTAGGTCTCATGGAAGAAAAGGTCGGTGGGAAAGGCAGGGACAGGTCCATTTAGGAAGGAGTGACTGATGCCAACTTCCTATCTCCTCCTGACTATTAGTAAGAGGGTGGGGGAGGGTGGGGAGGACACAAAGATTGCAAATGGGCCCCTTCCTAGGTCTGAGCCATTTGGTCCCTGTGGTCCTGGGAGGGATGAATATGACCTCCTGCTCTCCTAACCTGCCTTCTTGGCACAAAACTGGAGAAGGGGAACAATTTACATAAAAACTAAAGCATGGCCCAGTGCTGCCTGATAGTGGTTGGAGAACCATTGCACTAAATTCTTTCCAAACATTACACAATTCAATTCTCAACACTGCCTTTCTAAGTAAATATTATTTTCCTCAACTAGAAAACAAAGCCTTATACGTCAGATAGAAGGGTGTCTGGGTTCAAATCCACATCTTTTTTAAAAAAATTTTATTATGTTATGTTAATCACCATACATTACATCATTAGTTTTTGATGTAGGGTTCCGTGATTCATTGTTTGTATATAACACCCAGTGCTCCATTCAGTACATGCCCTCTTTAATACACATCACCGGGCTAACCCATCCCCCCAACCCCCTCCCCTCTAGAACCCTCAGTTTGTTTCTCAGAGTCCATCGTCTCTCATGGTTCATCTCCCCCTCTGATTTCCCCCTCTTCATTTTTCCCTTCCTGCTATCTTCTTCTTTTTTTTTTTTTTAACTTATAATGTATTATTTGTTTCAGAGGTACAGGTCTGTGATTCAACAGTCTTACACAATTCACAACGCTCACCATAGCACATACCCTCCCCAATATCTATCACCCAGCCACCCCATCCCTCCCAACCCCCACCATTCCACCAACCCTCAGTTTGTTTCCTGAGATTAAGAATTCCATATATCAGTGAGATCATATGATACATGTCTTTCTCCGATTGACTTATTTTGCTCAGCAAAATTCCCTCCAGTTCTATCCACGTCATTGCAAAAGGCAAGATCTCATTCCTTTTGATGGCTGCATAATATTCCATTGTATATATATACCACATCTTCTTTATCCATTCATCTGTCGATGGACATCTTGGCTCTTTCCATAGTTTCGCTATTGTGGATATTGCTGCTATAAACATTGGGGTGCATGTACCCCTTCGGATCACTATATTTGTATCTTCAGGGAAATACCCAATACTGCAATTGCTGGGTCGTACGGTAGCTCTATTTTCAACTTTTTGATGAACCTCCATACTGTTTTCCAGAGTGGCTGTGCCAGCTTGCATTCCCACCCAGGGTGTAGGAGGGTTCCCCTTTCTCCGCATCCCTGCCAACATCCATCGTTTCCTGACTTGTTAATTTTAGCCATTCTGACTGGTATGAGGTGGTATCTCATTGAGGTTTTGATTTGGATTTCCCTGATGCCAAGCGATGTTGGGCACTTTCTCATGTGTCTGTTGGCCATTTGAATGTCTCCATTGGAAAAATGTCTGTTCATGTCTTCTGCCCATTTCTTGATTGGATCATTTGTTCTTTGGGTGTTGAGTTTAATAAGTTCTTTATAGATTTTGGATACTAACCCTTTATCTGATATGTCATTTGCAAATATCTTCTCCCATTCTGTCGGTTGTCTTTTGGTTTTGTTGACTGTTTCCTTTGCTGTGCAAAAGCTTTTTATCTTGATGAAGTCCCCATAGTTCATTTTTGCCCTTGCTTCCCTTGCCTTTGGCGATGTTTCCAGGAAGAAGTTTCTGTGGCTGAGGTCGAAGAGGTTGCTGCCTGTGTCCTCCTCTACAATTTTGATGGACCATACTGTCTTGATGATAACAGCTTTGTAATAGAGCTTGAAGTCTGGAATTGTGATGCCGCCAGCTTTGCTTTTCTTTTTTTGACATTCCTCTGGCTATTCGGGGTCTTTTCTGGTTCCATACAACTTTTAGGATTATTTGTTCCATTTCTTTGAAAAAAGTTGATGGTATTTTGATAGGGATTGCCTTAAATGTGTAGATTGCTCTAGGTAGCATTGACATCTTCACAATATTTGTTCTTCCAATCCATGAGCATGGAACGTTTTTCCATTTCTTTGTGTCTTCCTCAATTTCTTTCATGAGTATTTTATACTTTTCTGAGTACAAATTCTTTGCCTCTTTGGTTAGATTTATTCCTAGGTATCTGATGGTTTTGGGTGCAATTGTAAATGGGATCGACTCCTTAATTTCTCTTTCTTCTGTCTTGCTGTTGGTGTATAGGAATGCCACTGATTTCTGTGCATTGATTTTATATCCTGCCACTTTACTGAATTCCTGTATGAGTTCTAGCAGTTTTGGGGTGGGGTCTTTTGGGTTTTCCACATAAAGTATCCTATCATCTGCAAAGAGTGAGAGTTTGACTTCTTCTTTGCCAATTCGGATGCCTTTTATTTCTTTTTGTTGTCTGATTGCTGTGGCTAGGACTTCTAATACTATGTTGAATAGCAGTGGTGATAGTGGACATCCCTGCCGCGTTCCTGACCTTAGGGGGAAAGCTCTCAGTTTTTCCCCATTGAGAATGATATTCACTGTGTGTTTTTCATAGATGGCCTTTATGATATTGAGGTATGTACCCTCTATGCCTATACTCTGAAGAGTTTTGATCAAGGAAGGATGCTGTACTTTGTCAAATGCTTTTTCTGCCTCTATTGAGAGGATCCTATGGTTCTTGTTCTTTCTTTTATTAATGTATTGTATCACATTGATTGATTTGCAGATGTTGAACCAACCTTGCAGCCCAGGAACAAATCCCACTTGGTCGTGGTGAATAATCCTTTTAATGTACTGTTAGATCCTATTAGCTAGTATTTTGGTGAGAATTTTTGCATCCATGTTCATCAGGGATATTGATCTGTAATTCTCCTTTTTGATGGGGTCTTTGTCTGGTTTGGGGATCAAGGTAATGGTGGCCTCATAAAACAAGTTTGGAAGTTTTCCTTCCATTTCTATTTTTTGGAACAGTTTCAGAAGAATAGGTATTAATTCTTTAAATGTTTGGTAGAATTCCCCTAGGAAGCCATCTGGCCCTGGGCTTTTGTTTGTTGGAAGATTTCTGATTACTACTTCAATTTCCTTAGTGGTTATAGGTCTGTTCAGGTTTTCTCTTTCTTCCTGGTTCAGTTTTGGTAGTTTATACATCTCTAGGAATGCATCCATTTCTTCCAGATTATCTAATTTGCTGCCATATTGTTGCTCATAATATGTTCTTATAATTGTTTGTATTTCTTTGGTGTTGGTTGTGATCTCTGCTCTTTCATTCATGATTTTATCTATCTGGGTCATTTCTCTTTCTTTTCTTTTCTTTTTTTTTTTTGGTAAGTCTGGCCAGGGGTTTATCAATCTTATTAATTCTTTCAAAGAACCAGCTCCTAGTTTCGTTGATCTGTTCTACTGTTGTTTTGGTTTCTATTTCATTGATTTCTGCTCTGATCTTTATTATTTCTCTGCTTCTGCTGGGTTTAGGCTTTATTTGCTGTTCTTTCTCCAGCTCCTTTAGGTGTAGGGTTAGGTTGTGTATTTGAGACCTTTCTTGTTTCTTGAGAAAGGCTTGTGTGGCTATATACTTTCCTCTTAGGACCGCCTTTGCTGCATCCCAAAGATTTTGAACAGTTGTGTTTTCATTTTCATTTATTTCCATGAATTTTTTTAATTCTTCTTTAATTTCCTGGTTGACCCATTTATTCTTTAGTAGGATGCTCTTTAGCCTCCATGTATTTGAGTTCTTTCCGACTTTCCTCTTGTGATTGAGTTCTAGTTTCAAAGCACTGTGGTCTGAAAATATGCAGGGAATGATCCCAATCTTTTGGTACCAGTTGAGACCTGATTTGTGACCTAGGATGTGATCTATTCTGGAGAATGTTCCATGGGCACTAGAGAAGAATGTGTATTCTGTTGCTTTGGGATGGAATGTTCTGAATAAGTCTGTGAAGTCCATTTGATCCAGTGTGTCATTCAAAGTCTTTATTTCCTTGTTGATCTTTTGCTTAGATGATCTGTCCATTTCAGAGAGGGGGTTGTTAAAGCCCCCTACCATTATTGTATTGTTTTCGATGTGTTTCTTTGCTTTTGTTATTAATTGGCTTATATAATTGGCTGCTCCCATGTTAGAGGCATAGATATTTACAATTGTAAGATCTTCTTGTTGGATAGACCCTTTAAGTAGGATATAGTGTCCTTCCTCATCTCTTATTACAGTCTTTGGTTTAAAATCTAATTTGTCTGATATAAGGATTGCCACCCCAGCTTTCTTTTGGTGTCCATTAGCATGGTAAATGGTTTTCCACCCCCTCACTTTGAATCTGGAGGTGTCTTTGGGTCTAAAATGAGTCTCTTGCAGACAGCATATTGACGGGTCTTGTTTTTTTATCCATTTTGATAGCCTGTGTCTTTTGATTGGGGCATTTAGCCCATTTACATTCAGGGTAACTATTGAAAGATAGGAATTTAGTGCCATTGTATTGCCTGTAAGGTGACTGTTACTGTATATTGTCTGTGTTCCTTTCTGGTCTATGTTACTTTTAGGCTCTCTCTTTGCTTAGAGGACCCCTTTCAAGTTTTCTTGTAGGGCTGGTTTCGTGTTTGCAAATTCCTTTAGTTTTTGTTTGTCCTGGAAGCTTTTTATCTCTCCTTCTATTTTCAATGACAGCCTAGCTGGGTATAGTATTCTTGGCTGCATATTTTTCTCATTTAGTGCTCTGACTATATCATGCCAGTCCTTTCTGGTCTGCCAGGTCTCTGTGGATAATTCTCTTGCCAATCAAATATTTCTACCATTGTAGGTTACAGATCTCTTCTCCCGAGCTGCTTTCAGGATTTTCTCTTTGTCTCTGAGACTCGCAAGTTTTACTATTAGATGTCGGGGTGTTGACCTATTTTTATTGATTTTGAGAGGGGTTCCCTGTGCCTCCTGGATTTTGATGCCTGTTTCCTTCCCCAAATTAGGGAATTTCTCTGCTATAATTTGCTCCAATATACCTTCTGCCCCTCTCTCTTTCTTCTTCTTCTGGGATCCCAATTATTCTAATGTTGTTTCGTCTTATGGTATCACTTATCTCTCGAATTCTGCCCTCGTGATCCAGGAGTTGTTTATCTATCTTTTTCTCAGCTTCTTTATTTTCCATCACTTGGTCTTCTATATCACTAATTCTCTCTTCTGCCTCATTTATCCTAGCAGTTAGAGCCTCCATTTTTTATTGAACCTCATTAATAGCCTTTTTGATTTTGACTTGGTTAGATTTTAGTTCTTTTATTTCTCCAGAAAGGGTTTCTCTAATAACTTCCATGCTTTTTTCAAGCCCAGCTAGTATCTTTAAAATCATCATTCTGAACTCTAATTCCAACATCTTACCTATGTCCATATTGATTAGGTCCCTGGCAGTCGGTACTGCCTCTTGTTCTTTTTTTTGAGGTGATTTTTTCCGTCTTGTCATTTTGTCCAGAGGACAATAGATGAATGAGAGAACAAAATGCTAAAAGGGTAACAACGACCCCAGAAAAATATACACTAAACAAATCAGAAGAGACCTGAAACCGGGGGGAAAGAAAGGGAAAGAAAGAAAAAAGAAAAAAAATAGAATAAGAAAAAGATAAAGATTTAAAAAAAAAGAATATGATCAAATATGATCAGGATGGTGCATAGATCAGTGCCACACACTAGATTTGGGGCATATTTTGGTCTGTTAGAAGAAACTGCCTCCCAAAATTTTAAAGAAAGAAAAACTTATATATGTACAGAAATAAGGGTAAATATGATGAAGGGATGGAACATGACTGTAAAGATGAAAATTATAAAAGATTTTATAAAAGGAATTAATAAGATAAGAAGTTGGTTGAAAAAAGAAAGAAGAGGAATCCAAAAAAAAAAAAAATGGGAGAGAATGTGATCAGGCAGGAGACTAGAACAAAGCCATACACTAGAGATTTAGGGTGTATTTTGGTCTGTTAGAAGAAACTGTATCCCAAAATTTTTTTTTTAAAGATTTTATTTATTTATTTGACAGAGAGAGGCACAGCGAGAGAGGGAATACAGCAGGGGGAGTGGGAGAGGGAGAAGCAGGCTTCCCGCTGAGCAGGGAGCCTGATGTGGGGCTCGATCCCAGCACCCTGGGATCATGATCTGAGCCGAAGGCAGACGCTTAATGACTGAGCCACCCAGGTGCCCCGTATCCCAAAATTTTAAAGAGAGACAACTTATATGTATATCAAAAATAAGGTTAACTACTGTGAAGGGATAGAATATGACTCTAAAAATGTAAAATAAAAAAGATTTTTTTAAAAAGGATTGATAAGATGTTGGTTGAAAAAGGGAAAAAGAAAAATTCAAAAAAAAAAAGAAAAAGAAAATTTAAAAATTAACTTTGAAAGACTGAAGAATCATGGTAAAAAAGCCATGGATTCTATGTGCAGTATTCCCCTAGCTCTGGAGTTCTGCCGTTTTCATTGATCGGTAAACTTGGTCTTGGCTGGTGGTTCTTGCTGATCTTCTGGGGGAAGGGCCTGTTACCGTGGTCCCCAAATGTCTTTGCCGAGGCAGAATTGCCCCGCCCTTGCCTGGTCCGGGCTAAGTCATCTGCTCGGGTTTGCTTTCAGGAGCTTTTGTTCCCTGCAAGCTTTCTGTACAGCTTTGGAGGATGAGAGTGAAAATGGCATCCTCCCAATCTCTGCCCTGGAGGAGCCAAGAACTCGAGGACCACTCCTCAGTGCACCCCCAGAGAAAAGCAGTCAGTCACTCCCCTCTTCCTGGTCTCCAGCTGCACTCCGTGCTCACCCGGCCTGTGACCCAGTGTTTCTATCTCTGGCACACAACCCCGTGTGGAGTCTCCAAACCTAGCAGATCCCTGCGGTGCACTCCTGCCCTGTTCCTCCCTGGGGGAGGAAGGGGAGTCTCCCTGGATCTGCCGCTTGTTGGGTCCCTGCTGGAAGAGCAGTGGCCTGACTGTGCCGCGGATCACGGTTTATGGCAACCCCAAGCTGAGAGCCCACTCCTTGGCTCTGTCTCTGCAGCCAGCTTCCCTGCTCTGATACCTGGGAGCTCTGCCACACTCAGGCACCCCCGGTCTTCCTGTGACCCCAAGGGTCCTGAGATCACACTGTCCCAGCGAGGGTTCACCCCCCACTTAGCCACTGGAGCGACATGCCTCAGCGGAGCCGACTTCTAAAAGTTCCAATTTTGTGCTCCACAGCTCTATCACTTGCTGGTTGTGGCTGACGGAGGCCCCTCCCCTGCCATCTATCTTCCCAAATATCACCTTGGATTCACTTCTCGGCACATCCTACCTTCCAGAAAGTGGTTGCTTTTCTGTTCAGAGAGTTGCTGCTATTCTTTTCTTTGATCTCCTGTTGAGTTCATAGGTGTTCAGAATGGTCTGATCTCTATCTAGCTGAATTCCTGGGACCAGATGAAATTTAGGTCTCCTACTCCTCCGCCATCTTGCTCCTATTGCCCTCAAATCCACAATCTTCTATCAGCTGTGTGACCTTTGGAAGATACCTAACCTCTCTGAACCTCATCTTCATCATCCTCGTAGTGGACTTTGGTGACACTCCCTCTCTTGAAGGGTTGCTGAGAGTTAAGTGAAACAAGCCAGGACAAGTGCTTGGCACACTCAACAAAAGATCATGTTTGCTATTCTAATTATAGGTTAAACCATTTATTGGAAACAAAACATTGTATAATAAGAGGTTTTGAATGGGCACATCTTCATTGATTTTAACACATCAAATGGCATTTGATAAATGGTGGGAGAGAATATGGACCAATATCTTATTGATTAAATCACCAATGTTTTCTTTTAATTTGAGATCTTAAAAAGAAAGATTGCTGGTAGCTTACAGCATCACTAGTAGTAGTCAAAATGCTTCTGCCCTTCCTTCACAGAGTTTACAGAAAATTGGGGCTTCTGCTGCAGAAGTGCCTTCCCCATTTACATTTAACACTAGCAATCTTCATTGCACAAATATTTGTTTATTCCTCATCTACAGTGTGCTAGGTACTGAGGATATGGCAGTAAACAAAACAAGGAGAAAGACAGTAAATAATCCCCTAATCTCAAGAAAAGGGACAATAAGTAAACAAATTTTCCCTAATCTAAGAAATGTCAGAAATTCATTAGGTCTGGTGGAAGAAAAGTTCAGTGGGGAGCAGTTTCCATCTGGCGGGATTGCCAAGGGCATCCCAAGAATTCTTGGAAGAGAGACAGGGACAGCTCCCTTTGGAAGAGGTGGTCTAGAGTGACTCACTCTTGCCAGCTCCCTACATCTTTCCAACTGTGGTAAAAGTGTAGGTCAGGGTAGGAAGGACAAGGGGATTGAAAATGGACTCCTACCTGAGCCAAAGCAATTTGATCCTTGTGGCCTTGGGAAGAATCAAGGTTTGTGACCTCTGGCTCTCCTGGAATGCCTTCTGGGCACAAAAGTGGGAAAAGGGCACAATTTACAAAAACTCTAAAGCAAGACCCAGCTCTGTGTGGTGGCTGAAGGAACTCCAGGTCTCCTTCCTCTTGGAGACTCTGGCAAAGACAGATCTGATGGTATCTAGTTCCCGTAACAAACACAGGCCAGACATACAAGTTGCAGGGGCATTAACCAAAAGTAGGGGAAGGAGTGGGCCCTGGGGAGAACCTGCATGAGAATCCAGCTGATGCCATTTGTATGGTGGCTGAGCCTAGAGAAGCAGTGGCATCCCTTATAGAGGACAGGTTTCTGAGCCCAGACTCACCCACCTATTTCCTGTACAGGGACAGAGCAGAATGGACTGATATAGATCCAATGCCATAGAATGAGGGCCCCAATTCAGTGGTCTAGGTCATTTATTGTGAAAAATTTAGAGATGTTTATGATTATTTGCGGGCATGATGAAAGAAGTGAATGAGCTTTTAAACTAACCAGAGATGTTATTGAGTTAAATGCAGCCAATTATACACTGTGGCATTTTTTGAGAGTGCTCTTAAAGTCACTTCAAAAGGATCTACATGAAAAAAATGAACTACATCACTGCAATAATTGAGGAACAGCCCCAAAACTATCAAGTTTGGCATCATAGGCAAGTATTAGCAGAATGGCTAGAAGATCCATCTCATGAGCTTGAGTTTATTGCTGATATTCTTCTTTTTTTTTTTAAGATTTTATTTATTTATTTGACAGAGAGAGACACAGCGAGAGAGGGAACACAAGCAGGGGGAGTGGGAGAGGAAGAAGCAGGCTTCCCGCGGAGCAGGGAGCCCGATGTAGGGCTCAATCCCAGGACCCTGGGATCATGACCTGAGCCGAAGGCAGACGCTCAACAACTGAGCCACCCAGGCACCCCTATTGCTGATATTCTTAATCAAGATGCAAAGAATTATCATGCCTGGCAACATTGACAATGGGTTATTCAGGAATTTAAACTTTGAGATAATGAGCTGCAGTATGTAGACCAACTTCTTAAAGAGGATGTGAGAAAGAACTCTGTCTGGAACCAAAGCTACTTCATAATTTCTAACACCACTGGCTACAGTGATCATGCTATATTGGAGAGAGAAGTCCAGTTCTCCTTCATTTGTTCACTCATTAAAAGAACATCTGCGTGCCCATCATGTCTCAGGCATTGGGGATACAGCAAAGATGAAGACAGCCCTTGATCCTGCCCTCATGTAATGAATATGACAGAATACTTAGATGAACTCTATAATGACAAATTTACAGACACTATAGTATACCTCTACTTCATAGTATGTTAAGTTTCTTGAAATATTGTTGCTACTACAGATTGAGAAGAAATAATATTTCATAGTGTCTAGGAAACTTTTTTATTTTATTTTATTTCATTTAAAAGAAGATTTTATTTATTTGAGAGAGAGAGAGAACAGAAGCAGGGGAAGCAGCAGAGGGAGAGGGAGAAGCAGATTCCCCGCTGAGCACGGAGCCTGATGTAAGGCTGGATCCCAGGATCCCGGGATCATGACCTGAGCCAAAGAACAGATGCTTCACCAACTGAGCCACCCACGCATCCCTGGGGCCCTTTAGATAATAGTCCCCAGAGGCCAGGTTATCATCACAGGGTTTGGAGCAGGATAAGTCTTTGTTGCAGGGGCTATCCTGTACATCATGGGATGTTTAGCAACATTCCTGGCCTTTATGTCCTATATCAGTAGTAACCCCCTCCCTCCTAAGTTAGAACAAACAAAAATGTCCCTATGGCCAAATGTCCTCTGTGGGGCAAAACCATCCCCTGTTGAAAACTACTGCTTTAGCATACAAAAAGCTGTTATAAGAGCTAAAATTTTCTGAAATGTCATGAATTTCTACATTAATATCCATAAACGTTAATAGTCACCTCTTTTCTGAAAAAAAAAAAAAGTCTACTTGGTCTGATGTAAGTATTGCTACCCTGGCTTTTTTTCTTTTTTTTTTTTTTCCACTTCCATGTACATGGTATATGTTTCTTCATCCCTTCAACTTTGAATCTGTATATGGCTTTAGGTCTGAAGTAAGTCTCTTGTAGGCAGCCTATAGATGGGTCTTGCTTTTTTATCCATTCAGCCACCCTATGTTTTTTGATTGAAGCATTTGGTTCATTTACATGTGAGGTAATTATTGATAGGTATGTACTTATTGCCAATTGTTAATTGTTGTCTGGTTGTTTTTGTAGTTCTTTCATTCCTTTTTTCTTCTCTTGCTCTCTTCCCTTTCTTGTCTGATGGTTTTCTTTAGTGTTATGCTTGGATTCCTTTCTTTTTATTTTTTATTTTTGTATCTATTATAGGTTTCCTATTTGTGATTACCATGGAGTTCATATATAACATCTTATGTGTATAGCAGTCTATATTAAGTTGGTTGCTGAAGTTTGAACACATTCTAAAAGCACTAAATTTTTACTCTCCCCTCCATGTTTTATGTATATGATGTCATATTCTACATCTTTTTATTTTTTGTATTCCTTGACTAATTTTTATAGATATAATTGATTTTTACTACTTTCATGTTTTAACCTTCATATGGCTTTATAAGTGATTAATCTACTACCTTTACTATATGTTTGCTTTTGACAGTGAAATTTTTTCCTTTCATAATTTTCTTCCAGTTATGGTCTTTTTTTTTTTTTTTTCCACTTAAAGAATTCCCTTACACATTTTTTTGTAAGGATGGTTTAGTGATGATGAACTCCTGTAACTTCTGTTTGTCTGGGAAACTCTATCTCTTCTCCTATTCTGAATGATAACCTTACTGGGTAAAGTATTCTTGCTTGTAGGTTTTTTTCTTGTCAGCACTTTGAGTATATCATGCCACTCACTTCTGGGCTGCAAAGTTTCTGCTGAAAAATTAGCTGATAGCCTCAGGGTTTTCTTTGTATGTAACTGTTATCTTCTCAAATTCTCTGTTTATCATTACTTTTTGCCATTTTAATTATGTGTCTGGTGTGGACCTCCTTGGGTTCATCTTGTTAGGGGCTCTCTGTGATTCCTGGACCTGGATACCTGTTTACTTCCCCAGATTAGGGAAGGTTTCAATGATTATTTCTTCAAATAAGTTTTCTGCCCCTTTCTCTTTCTTTCCCCCTTCTGGGATTTCTATAATGTGAATCTTATTACACTTGATGTTGTTGAGTTCCCTTAATCTATTCTTGTTTTGTTTTGTTTTGTTTCTGCTCACCTTGGTTGCTTTTTATTACCCTGTCTTCCAGATCAGTGACCCATTCTTCTGTGTCCTCTAATCTGCTGTTGATTCTGTCCATATTTTTTATTTCAATTATTGAATTCTTCAGCTCTGATTTGTTGGGGTTTTTTTTTCTCTCTCTCTCTTTGAAGTTCTCACTGAGCTCATCTACTTTTCTGTCAGGTTCAGTAAGTATCTTTATAACTATTACTTTCAATTCTTTATCAAGCATATTGCTTATGTTGTCTCATTTAGTTCTTTTACTGTGATTTTGTCTTGTTCTTTCATTTGGGACATATTCCTCTGTCAACTCATTTTGTCTCTCTGTGTTTGTTTCTATGTCTTATGTAGGTCAGCTACAGCTCCTGGTCTTGAAATTAGTGGCCTTGTGAAGAAGAAGTCTTGTGGTGCCCTATAATGCTATCCCCTCTGGTCACCAGCACCAGGCACTCCAGGGGTATCCCCTGTGTGGGCTGCATGCACCCTCCTGTTGTGACTGAGCCACAGTTGCCTTCAGCCCAACTGGCTGCAATAACCTGCTTTGCCTGCTATGGGCACACTGGGTAGGGTTTGGTCCCTGTGCTGTTGAGAGGTCTGTCTGATGTCACTGAGGACTTCTTGGTGGGTGGGGCTGGCAGTCAGATTAACTGTTTGCACTTAGCCTCTTTGCCACATCTGCAGGCATACCAAAGGGCAGGGCTTGCTCTCTGGGCAGTGAGGTAATAGGCCCATCTGCTATACTGCAATGCTGGTGTGTAGGGTTATCTTCCTCCCTCCCCAGGGCAGGAGTCAGTTTGGAGTGGCACCATTCTTGTCCAGGGCTACCTCTAGAGTATCACAGGGCAGGAGCTGCTTTGGAGGGATGCCTGCAGAGGCTATCAGTTTGAATAAGGTAGGTTCTGCAGGGGAGCACAGGACCAGGGCTCATGGTGCTAGTGAGGTAGATAGAGAGTATTAGTGCTAGCTTCCACAAACACCAGGCTATCTAGGCTGGAAGAAGGGAAGAGAAATTCTTTTCTTCTTAGAGGTATCTCCTGAAGGTCCCTGCCTCTCCAGCACACGTTCTAAGAATAGTCAATAAATCATGACTACCCCAGCCACTTTTCAAACTGCTTTTTCTGTGCTGTGTCTTGGGCTGAGTTATTTATTATGCTGGCTTTTTAATGGAAGGAACTCAGTTTCCTCTCACCCTCCAATTCTCCCAGAGTTAAGCCCACTGATTTTTTAAGTTCCTGAAATTAAGCTCTGCAGGTTTTCAAAGCCAGATGTTATGGGGACTCATTTTCCCAATGTAGGTCCCTAGTGCCAGGGGTGCCTGGTACTGGGTCTGACCCTCTCATTTCTCTGTGTTTGTGATGTCCTTCCCACTTGTGGTTAGTCTCACAGGAAGAGTTTTGTTCCCAACTGCTTCTCTACCTTTCCCACCTTTTCAACATGGCCTTCTCTCTAAGATTAACTGTGAAAGGTCTGTTCTGCCAGAGTTCAAGTTATTTTCAGAGTTATTTGTATAGATGTAGCTGTTAGCTCTGTGTGCCCATGGGACAAGCTGAGCTCAGTATCCTCCCCTGCCATCTCCTGCCTCCCCTCAACAATCTGTGTTTTAGTTAGTCCTACAGGTAAATCTGACACTTGCTAGGATTTGAGAACCACTGCTCAAGAGGTTCCTCTTGTTTTTCAGGTAATATTTAAACTTATATTTCTTACAAACATCTAGTCAATCAATAATTACAGCCTCTTTATCACACATTTACTTCATGTCAATCAGGTAATTTCCCATGCAGGTATAATATGGGATTTTAGTTTGGGTTGCTACTAATTTTTTTCCAAAACCATCATGATGAATGCATGAATAAAAATGATTTCATTAATTTTTCATTAAAATTTAATTTACATAAATTAAAAGGAACAGATATCAATTGTAGAGTTTTAGTTTTAACAATTGTCATACAGCTACCACCTGCGATAAGGAAAATCTGTGTCCTAAGATGGCCGACCAAGCCAGCAAGAGAGTCCCAGTCCTTGCCCCAGGGCTCTTCTGGGTTATTCTCCCTGCTCTGCTTCCCATATGCACCAATCCAGGTTCTTCTCCCTGCCCCGCTTTGCGCACACACCAAAAGTGCCACGTATGTGGAAGCAGAAGTGTATAAATTGCCCCCTTTGTTTGAGTTTGGGGCTCAGACCTTTGGAGATCACCCTTCTCTGAGCCCACCAGTGTTAAGTAAACCTCCTATCCTCCAAGATCTCCAGGTGCTGCTTGGTTCTTCCATCAGGTGATCCAGTCCAGGTTCCATAATACCTGAACTATAGAATATTTCCATCCTACCTCCCCAAGAAATTTCCCTTGTGCCCTTTCCTATCCCACCTTTTCTTCCTGTACTCACAAAATCATTGATCTATTTTATATCACTGTAGATTTTTTTTTCTGGAGTTTCCTATGAATGGAACCATGCAGTTTATGATCTTTTGTGTCAAGTTTCTTTCCCTCAGCATAATATCTATGAGATTCATTCATGTCATTATGTTCCTTTTTACAGTGGAGTAGTATTCTATTGTGTGAATATGCTACAATTTGTTTATCTGTTAATGTGTCAATGAATGTTTGGGTTGTTTCCAGTCTGGGGCTATTATATCTGAAAGTATTTTAGTTTTTAAAACCCTCATATTTTAATGAAGTTTGTTGCGTTTAGAATTCTTGGTCAAAAGTCTTTCCCTCATCATTGCAAGATATTGTTCTATTGTTGCCTTCCATCAGAACTGTTGAAAAGTCTGATATCAATCTGATTATTGCATTGTTTATTTATAGGTAATCTATGGTTGTTTTTGTTTTCTCTGGAATATTTTAGAATTTCATTTTTATTTTGGTGTTCTAAATTTCCACCAGTGTGTTCTGTGTTACATACATTCAAAATAATTTCCTCAGCTCTATCATCCAGTTTACTCAGTCTCTCTTCAGCTGTGTTTAATCACTATTTAACCCACCTATTACCTTTTACATTTTAATGACTATATTTTTAAATTTCTATGACTACTCTCTGGTTATTTTTCAGTCTATTTTTTTAAATGTCATTTAATCCTTTTTAATGTGTTTAAGTGCTTTTAAATTTTTTTGCTCATTCTAAACATACTTATTTTATAGTTTGTTACTGACCATCTTTATCATCTGAGGCTCTTAAAAGTCTAGTTTGTATATTTCTGCTGATGTTGCTTTTTTGTGAATTTTCATGTGTGTTTTACAATCTTGGATGAGCTCACATTTGGCTGACTTTATCACAGGAAATTCTGGTTGGCCTGGTTGGCCTGGTCTGTCCCTCTAGACAGTTTTCACATTTACTTCTTTCTGGAAGCCTATACGTTTTGCAAGTTCAGGACTCCAGTTAATTAATTATTTATTTATTTATAAAGATTTATTTATTTATTTCAGAGAGAGAGTACACAAGCGGGGGTAGGGGGAGACAGGCAGAGGGAGAGGGAGAAGCAGACTCCCAACTGAGCAGGGAGCCCAATGTGGGGCTCAATCTCAGGACCCTGAGATCATGACCTGAGCTGAAGGCAGACACTTAACCGACTGAGCCACCCAGGTGCCCAGGACTCCATATATTTAATACATTGACTAGCAGGAAGCATAAGCTCAAACCAGAGGCAGAGGCAGAGCAGGGCAAAACTTCTTTTTAACTCACATAGATCCCAGGCCAAATAGACAAACTTTCTTATTGTCTCTGGGCAGATTTGGGTATTTCACACTCTCGCTGACAGAGAAGTCTGTCCAGTGTTTTGGTTTTATGCAAGCATCTTAGTTTCAACTTCCTGCCTGACACAGGGTGAATGCCCCCACCCACCCATTAAAATTCAAATCTCTTGCTTATTGAAATTAACAACCCCATTTTTGCCCCCAACGATCTCCCCCATCATGTCAGCTTTTTATTATTTTCTTGCAAAGGAGGCCTATGGGAGACTCAGTTGGGAGTAGGAGGGGCTATGTGGAAGTCCTTGAATCTGAATTGCCTACCTTTCTTTTTTTTTTTTTTAAGATTTTATTTATTTATTTGACAGAGAAAGACACAGCAAGAGAGGGAACACAAGCAAGGGGAGTAGGAGAGGGAGAAGCAGGCTTCCCGCTGAGCCGGGAGCCTGATGCGGGGCTCTATCCCAGGACCCTGGGATCATGACGTGAGCTGAAGGCAGACGCTTAATGACTGAGCCACGCAGGTGCCCCAAATGCCTACCTTTCCAAACCAGGAGGCTAAATGCTCAGCTTGCAGCAGCTTCTAGCTGGACATCAAATAATGAAGCCTAATGCTTCTCATCTGTCCATTTCTTCTGCCTTCACTCATTTTCTCTTTGTGGGAAATTGTCCTTTACTCTTCCCTTTATCCCGCACTGGTTTTTTGATAGCAGGTGGGCCATTTTTTACTGTGTGTCTTCCTGACTCCAGTACATTTACTAAAAAATAGATGTGCTATTTTACATCCCCCAAACCACACACAGACAGAACCATTTGCTTAGATTTCACAACATATGAATACATATATTAGAGCTCCAAAGTGCCATAATCAAAATTGGCCTCACCTTTGGGGACTCATAGTTTATCCATCTCAGCCCACACCTCTGTGCCTTAGAGTATAGTGGCCCCTACTCAGGCCTCATCTCTCAGAACTATGCATCAGAGCAGTAATCCAACCCATTTTCTGACCCACTGGGACAGCTAATTTGGGGAACAACCTGAACCAAGGGTCTTTGTCCAAATGCAAGCTATGCCCCCCACTCTGGTCAAGGTGATCCTCAGCTTGCTCCTGGGGTCTTGAAGCAGAGTCCCACTGCCCCTTTGTCTCCCATCTGGCCTCCTTCCAGATATGGCTTGCTTTTAGTAGATTGGGCTCTGCCCAGTGTGGGGTGAGCACTAGGTATTGATTTTCCTCAAGTGCAGGACAGAGTGTTCACTGTGGGGCCAAGGGCTCTGTGGGAACCCAGCCAGCCAAAAAGTTGCTGCTCTGAGGCCCTGCATGTGGAAGAGATCACTGGGACACCCATGCTGGCCACGTTGGACTTTGAGTGTGGGTTGCTCATAGTCCTGCTGAACTTTGCAAAGGAAAGTTTTTTGGGGGTTGGGCTTATAACCTTTGAAACTGTTATCTCAAAGCCATAAACCTGCTCCACTGTACTATAAAAGTAGCTCATTTCAACACGTTCTCCCCGCAGCCTCCTTGACATTCAACACTCACCCACACCGAACCAGAGGCTATCACCATGACGAGGGACCAGAATGGAACCTGGGAGATGGAGAGTAATGACAACTTTGAAGGCTACATGAAGGCCCTAGGTAAGGGGGAGAGGAGGGGTGAGGGAAGGAGGGGAACTTTGGGAGAACTGTGGTTGAGCCCTCCAGACAGTGCCACTATGGAGTTCAACAGATCTGTGTGCAAGCCTTGCTCCTTATTTGCTAGCTATGTAATAATAGGTAAATCATACAAATTCTCTGAAGCTCAGATTCCTCATCTGTAAGTTGGGAATAATAGTAAAGGCACAAATCCTCCTACCAGAGCCCCAGTCCTGCTGTGCTGAGTAGTTTAGCACCCCGAGTGGACAATAGAATGGAAAACTGATTCTATACATGGGAAGATGGTCTGGAGCTTAGCTCAGAAGTATAATTTTGAACAAGATCATACAGGTGAGGAAACCAAACCAGAGGGGCAGCCCAGTTAAGGCTTGCTCTCTAACCTTGACCAATTTTTTAACTTTCTAGAACCAGTTTCTTCATCTGCCAGATAGGAATTTTCTGGCCTGAGTTTCCTCACAGCATGCTTGCTGTGTCCATAGAGAGAGGAGGCAGAAGCTGAATGGCCTTTTATGACCCAGGCTCAGAAATCATACAGCATCACTTCCAGTGTATTCTATTGGGTTGAAGGAGTCATGAGCTCACCTACATTCAAGGGAAGGGTACAGAGACCCCATCTCTCAGTGAGAGGAATGTCAAAGTCACATGGTACGAATAGCAGGTAGGATGAGAAGTATTGTTGCAGCCTTTTAAGTAAATGCAATCTGTTACCCATAGGACAGTGGGTGATTCCATCCCTTGGGTCCATAGCAATAGAACAACAGGAACAAGATGTAGGTGTGGGGTGGTGGAGGGGGCTACTGTACACAGGTCACTGAAGGCTTCCTAAGTGCTCAGTGGGGTTTTGAAGGATGGAGGGAATTGCTCCACACAGAAGTGGAGTCAGGCATGACTCTGCAGGCGTGTGCAAAGGCCAGGCCAGTAAGAACGTGGTGTTGGGCAGAGTGAACAGAACAAGTTGTATTGCCAGGAAGTGAAGTGCAAGGAGGGGATGAAAGAGAGTCAGAAAGGTGACAGGTCAGATCTTGAAAGTGGTGTGCCACCACGTGTGGACTTAACCCTACAAGGAGAGGAAGTGTCTGCAGAGGAGAGAGAAACCACCAATGCTCACTCTGACAGCCAGGGGTGAATAGATCTGCAGGGACTGTCAGAGAAGTGAAGAGCTTGTTGCGATGGCCCTGGGAAGATGGTAAGAGCAGTGCCAAGAAGGTGGACAGGGTAAAGTCTGGAGTGGAAAATAGACTAGATTTGGTGACTGGGTGGGGACAGGGCAGGGAAGGAACCTAGAAAATGAAACACCATCATGTAACTTTAATCAGTGAAGATGTGGACATATAATGGAAGGTGTGTGTCCTAAAACTGCTCAGTTAATGTTCAATTTAGAAATCTAGGAATTCTTTAGTCCACAAATTGTAAATATTAGGGAAGATCCAATTCTTTTCTTTATTTAGAAAAGAAGGTGGGGGGCCATCTTCTATGAAGAACATCTTTTCATTTAAATGAACGTGCACAGATTTAAAAGAGCAGAGGCCACTCCAAAAAGTCCTAGTGGGACTCTGGAAAATTCTACCAGAAAGGAGGTAGGCTTAGAGGCTGAAGTCAGCCAGCTCCCCCCTGAATGGTCTCTGCCAGGAAAAGTTTCCTGAATACCCACAATGTTCCAAATCCTGTCCTGACTGTTTAAGAGCCACAGTCCAGCTTCAGAGGTGAGCACATGCCACGATAAGCATTATCAAGCCATGGTAAGCATCTTGCCAGAACTTTATATACATTATTTCATTTAATTTATTCAATTTCAACACATGCGTTGAGCACCTCTGACATGCCAAGAACTGTTCTAGGCACTGGCAACATGGTGGTCAACGACGTGACAAGTTCCTTGTCCTCTTGGAGTGTACATGCTAGTGGCAGCGAGAGAAAGTAAATAGTTTAAGATAATGGTAAGTGCTTTAAAGAAAAGAAAAAGGACCTCTTGAGTGAAGAGCGTTGGGTGGTCAGAGAAGGCTGTTTGAGGAGGTGACAAGCGAACCAAGGCTTGAATGTCGAGAAGTGGAGTCACAGATACAGGAGAGAGCAAATGCAAAAGTTCTGGGTGTGTTCAAGAAACACAAAGGCTGGTGTGTTGGAAGCGGTAAACAAGGGGAAAGTCAGCCATTTATGATGGAAGACAATCTAGCTTATTTATGTTCTTTAAGGATAACTACGGCTACAGTGTAGAGAATGAATCATTGGAAGGCAAGACTAGAAGCAGGGAGGCCCATCCTAGGAGGCTGTTGTGTTGTTCAGGCAAGAAGTGGTGGTGGCTTGGGCTGGTAGTGCCCAGGGACCTGGAGAAGAGAGTACAGGTTCAACAAGTATTTTGGAGATAAAGCCAACAGGGCTTGCAGAAGAATATGAAACCAGAGGATATGGAGGAAATGAAGACAGCCCCAGGTTTAGGGCTAAACAACTGGGAAGACGGTGATCCCATAGGCTGAAATAGGGAAGATATGGGGAAGAGTGAGTTTGGAGAGAGGTGCTGGGTGGGGTGGAATGCACTAAGACTTCTGTTTTGCATATTTTGATTTCAGATGCCCATTACACATCCAGGTGGAGTATTAAAAGTGGCATGTTGATACAAGATCTAGAGCTCAGGGTATAGTCAGGGATTAAGATGGAAGGGATGTTTTCCATTTCTCAGGATGAGGAATCGGAAGCCCAGAGAAGTGAAAGGACCTCCCCGGGGTCACCTGTGGCTGGGAAATAATGTTGCTCAGACAGACACCCGGTCTGCCTGCTTCTACCACCCAAGCTCTTTCCACAGCACTGTTCTAGGTGCAGGTACTAAGCATGGGGGTAGGGGAGAAGGAGCTTCATTCTGAGCAAGTTGTGTCGGGATGATAGACAGTCAGGACCCTCAGAAACATTGCAAGAGTCAATCAGAGTGCCTGGGTGGAAATTAGTTAGCAAATGAAGGAGAGGGAGAGAGAAAGAAAAAATGTCTGATGACCCAAATAGTTATATTCACAAAATTTGGATTTCTGCTAGTGCCTGCAGGTCAAAGAAGTTATACACATTGCCAAAGTCTTTACTTGAACCACATGGTATCTGGTTGGACTTTTTTTTTTTAAGATTTTATTTATTTATTTGTCAGAGAGAGGGAACACAAGCTGGGGGAGTGGCAGGCAGAGGGAGAAGCAGGCTCCCCGCTGAGCAGAGAGCCCAACGTGGGACTCGATCCCAGGACCCTGGGATCATGACCTGAGCCTAAAGCAGATGCTTAACCCACTGAGCCACCCAGGCGTCCCTGATTGGACTTTTAAACAGGGAAAGTACTGGGGGTGTGGCGGGTAGAAAAGCCCCAGTGAAGATAAGTTCAGCCCCTTCCTAGCCACTTCCCCTAGGAGAGAGAGAGCCCCTTCTCTCCTAGCTTGTATTGGCCCCACCTCCCCCTGCCCCCATCCCAGCAGTGAGTCCTAGAGTATGAGTGGGGAGCAAAAATCATGCAGAGGGAGCAGGGAGGCACCCCAGGGTCTCCAGTCTGCCTCCACTGGCTAGGAAATTTGGAGATGCCCATGAGAGACAGGAGGAGGCAGGCAGGGGGGGTCAGTCCAATTTCTCTCTAAATGTGTTATCTGGAGGAAAAGATGCAGAGAAGATTGGTCTTGCACTCTGCTTCTCACGGTTGCCCAAGAGTGCTGATGATCTGAGAATTAAGGAGTCCAGGTTTGAAGCCCATCAAAGCTGTGCTTGAAATAGATCTCAGATTTCACATGATGAATATGTGTGCATCTCTCTCTTTAATTTACAAAGAGTGCCTGCCCTTTTAACCCGTGACTTTAGCTTTTTTCACAAGCATATTACAAAGCATTTTAATGGTGAGTAGCATACTCATATTTCAACTTTATGACTTACATTGTTCAAAATGTAGTTATGGAAAGTATGCTTTAATAAAGTCACTTCAGTGTTGTTGTTTTCTTCTGCAGCAGCTACAAGCCACATATATTATTCAGAAATAGCTTGCCTTTGGACCTTTTCCTCTGAGATAGAAATTTATTTCACCTGGCTATAAATCAGGCTCGAAGATACCTTTAATCCAGAAAAGCAGATAAAACATACTCGCTAACCCTGGTGTTCAAATATCATATCAGGGGGCGCCTGAGTGGCTCAGATGGTCAAGCGTCTGCCTTCGGCTCAGGTCATGATCCTGGAGTCCCTGGATCGAGTCCCGCATCGGGCTCCCTGCTCGGCAGGGAGTCTGCTTCTCCCTCTGGCCCTCCCCCCTCTCATGTGCTCTCTCACTCTCTCTCGTTCTCTCTCTCAAATAAATAAATAAAATCTTTAAAAAAAATATATCATATCAGGAAAATAATTTTCGCTGCAAAGTACAAAGAGGAAGTGTTTTTGTAATCTGTGTGTGTGTGTGTGTGTTTATTCTACAGCGGCAGTTAAACCTTTCCTTTTGATTAGAAATATCACGAATCCACCAACAGAACACTTGGCTCCTACCCTGGGGTGGAGCAGAGGTGACATGATTAACTAGCCTGTGCAAATGCTAAAGGGTGGCAAAGACGCCGAGCCATTTTTCAATCCAGAGAAGCAGCAATACTTGATTCCATTTGCATAGAGCCCCTAATAAGATTCCCCTGGCGCTGGTCAGAAAGATTGACTGGGGGTGGTGTGGCCAGGATGAACCAGTTCTCTCAGCAATAGGCATTTTTAGCTGTGATCTACCTTTCTAGGCAACCAGGGATAAGCAATAATTTTTGTTAGGGGAGACTTAGTTGTGAGTGATAAACAGAATTTATTTGTGGGCAAGCTGTCAGGAGCTCTGTCCCAGCTGAGTAACTCTGAACCCACCACTTAAATTCTCTGGGCCTTGATTTCCACATCCTCTCTGAGGAAAGCTGCCGTTCTAAATTTTTCTGTAATCCCCAGTTCTCCCTTCGTTGTTTTGCCTGGAGCCCTCCCCCTCATTTCACCTGGTTAACACCTGGCCTGTGGTTTTCTTTATCATCTCCTAACTACAGTTCCGGCACCATGGTTTAAAACAGCATGGACCTCAGGAGTGGGAGCTAAAGTTGTTTCTACCCACTGGCCAAATTTTGCAGCGAGGAAGCTGGTCCATGCAGAGAAATGTTTGGCCAGGCTGGATAAAAAGCCAGGGCTATGCTAGTGAGGAAGTAGATCAGCCACCATTCTGACTGTTCCTTCGGAGTCCAGAGCCCTTGCGATGCATAAATATGAACCAAATATTTCACTCTGGACTGAATGCCGATCTGGCCACCGTTTCACCTAAACAGGAAAGGCCAAGGGGTGGAGGCCAAAGTGCACAGAATACCCACAAGCTCATTGGTACTTTGTAAAGCATTTTACCATCATTTTAACTGAATCCTTACATAAATAACACTATGAGATGAGCATTCTTTCCCCATTTTACTGTGAGAAAGCTTAGAAGGCACAGAAAGGGAAAGTGACTTCCCTGAAGTCACATAGCTGGGAAATCTGGGGCAGGATTTATACCTGGATCTGACTCTCACTCTGTTATACCAGTGGTTCTAAACTTTAGCATGCACAGAATCACTTGCAAGGCTTGTTAAAACAAGCAGAGCCCAACCCCCAGGTCTAGGGTAAGACCCAGAATTTACTTTTTGTTTTGTTTGTTTTGTTTTGTTTTGTTTTGTTTTACATGCCCTCCTAATGCCCATCACTCAGTTACCCCATCGCCCCACCCACTTCCCCTCCAGCAACCCTCAGTTTGTTTCCTATGACTAAGAGTCTCTTATGGTTTGTCTCCTTCTCTGATTTCATCTTATTTTATTTTTCCCATATTTATTTTTTAGGGTAGCCCTATTTTTAACTCTTTTTTAATGTTCAACCAGCCAACATGTAATACATCATTAGTTTTTGATGTAGCATTCAACAATTCATTAGTTACATGTAACACCCAGTGCTCGTCACCGCACGTGCCCTCCTTAATACCCATCACCCTGTTACCCCATCCCCCCAACCCCCTTCCTTCTGTAACCCTCAGTTTGTTTCCCAGAGTCCAGAGTCTTTCATGATTTGTCTCCCTCTCTGATTTCTTCCCATTCAGTTTTCCCTCCCTTCCTCTGTGGTCCTCCACACTATTCCTTATGTTCCACATATGAGTGAAACCATATGATAATTGTCTTTCTCCGCTTGACTTATTTCACTTAGCATAATCCCCTCCAGTTCCATCCATGTTGATGCAAAGGGTGGGTATTCATCCTTTCTGATGGCTGAGTAATATTTCTACAATGCAATATATTGTATATATGAACCACATCTTTATTCATTTCCCAACCTATGTTTTTAAGTTGCTTCTTAACTTTTATTTTCTTTTTCACATATATGTTTTACAGATTTATGCCCCATACCAGCCCGTTTTTCACTCAATTCAATTTTATCTTGATATATATGTAAGTTCTGATTTCTTTGCAATTTTGGGATATAGTGTCTTTTCTTTTATTTATTTATTTATTTTTATTTTTTAAATTTTTTTTTTAAGATTTTATTCATTTATCTGAGAGAGAGAGACTGAGAGAGAGAGAGCATGAGAGGGGGGAGGGTCGGGAGGGTCAGAGGGAGAAGCAGACTCCCTGCCGAGCAGGGAGCCCGATGCGGGACTCGATCCAGGGACTCCAGGATCATGACCTGAGCTGAAGGCAGTCGCTTAACCAACTGAGCCACCCAGGCGCCCGGTGTCTTTTCTTTTAAAGAATTTATTTATTTATTTGACAGAGAGAGACACAGCGAGAGAGGGAACACAAGCAGGGGGGGTGGGGAAGGGAGAAGCAGGCCCCCCGCAGAGCAGGGAGCCCGATGTGGGGCTTGATCCCAGGACCCTGGGATCATGACCCGAGCCGAAGGCAGGCACTCAACGACTGAGCCACCCAGGTGCCCTGGAATATAGTGTCTTCTAACACGCAGACCAAAAATCAAGCAGGAATAGACAGATCACCCTGCTTTGTCCACCCTGAGAGATTATAATCTCTCTCCCCACCCCTCATCTTTTTTTTTCTCTTTTCTTTTTTCTTTCTTCTTTATTGTTTTGGATCATCTTGGCTTTGATGGCATATCTGTGGTAGCTTTCGACCACTTCAGATTTTTTTGTAGGTGCGTTTTGCTTGGGTCGTGGTTGATATTTTGGACTCTGTACATTCCCTCAACCATACCTCAACAGAATGACTAGGAGGAGAAACTCCCAACAAAGAAAAGAACCAGAGACAATGTCCTCTGCCACAGATCTAATGGATATGGATATAAGCAAGATGTCAGAGATAGACTTCAGGGTAGCAATTATGAAGTCAATAGCTAGGCTTGAGAAAAGCATTAGCAACAATATAGAATCTCTAAGGGCAGAAATGAGATCTAATCAGGCTGAACTTAAAAATGCTATGAATGACTGCAGTCTAAACCAGATATTCTAAGCCAGGGTAAATGAGACAGAAGAATGAATTAGTGATCTAGAAGATAAACTGATAGAAAGGAAAGAAGCTGAGGAGGATAGGGATAGGCAGCTAGAAGCCCATGAGAACAGACTTAGAGAGATCAATGATGCCATAAAACGTTCCAATGTTAGAATTACTGGGACCCCTGAGGGGGTGGAGAGAGAGAGAGAGGACTAGAAGGTATATTTGAGCAAATCATAGCTGAGAACTTCCCTAATCTGGGGAAGGAAACAGCATTTGTGTCCAAGAGGCAGAGAAGACCCCTCCCAAAATTAATAAAAATAGACCAACACCCCGGCATATAATAGTGAAACTTGGAAATTTTAGAGCCAAGGAAGCTATCCTGAGAGCAGCTAGGGGGAAGAAATTTCTTACATATGGAGGGAGGAACATCAGAATAACATCAACCCTATCCACAGAGACCTGGCAAGCCAGAAAGGGCTGGCAAGACATATTTAGGGTACTAAATGAGAAGAACATCCAGCCAAGAATACAGAATTTACATTTCTAAGAGGTTCCCAGGTGCTGTGGTGCTGCTGGCCCAGAGACCTCACTGCGAGAACCACTGTCCTAAACTATGGTGGCCATTAACCAATCCAGAAGTGTTTCTTGAGCACCTACTCTGTGCCCAACCCTGGGGACACAGAGCAAGAAGAGAGCATTGTCCTCATATAGGTTAGATTTTGGAGGAAAGAACAATCACCCCCATGAAAAAGTCAGAAGAAACTATCAGGCCATGTCTTCTGGGGGTAAAGCTTTGTGGTCTGAAGAGCAGGTGAGGAAGGAGGCAGGAAAGAGCAGAACCGGCTGGAGAAGGCAAGGCCGGGGCTGGGTCTCGTGAGATTTGGAGAGCTGCAAGGAGAGTGGCAGGGATTTAGGGGGCGAACACACAGGGCATATATGGGAAAATGCGAAGTACGCAGAGCACAGCAACCTGTGAGATCAAGGGGCTTCATAAAGATGATTACGATGATGGCAGCAGCTACCATTCATGGGACCATTACCACAAGCCGCCAGCCACTGGGCAGAACTCTTCACAAACTCGATTATATTTAATGCTCAAAGCAACCTGGTGCAGTTCATAATAGCTCTACTTATGGCCACTGCTCTCAGCTGTTTGTAGATCTGGACTCAAGGGTCCAGCAGTGGGAGTGAAGCTGGACACACAGGAGTCACCTGACTCGCTAGACTGTGTTTCTGGGGCAGAAGGAGAGAAACAGGAGTTGGAGTGTGACATGTTAGCCCTCTGCCTGCCACAAGCATGTGCTTATACTGACTAGATATGGAAGACTCTTCAGTGGCTTTTACCAATTTTAAGGGAGGATTAATTTCTAAGACAGAGATACTTGACCACTTGGTCCTGTTTACTCTTTTCCCTTCCAAACAGGCCAGCAGTTACCTTGAAGGGAGAAAATGAAACAGGAGATAGTTCCATAATTGCAGGGCCCAGGTGACTGAGAGAAAGCTGGAGGGTTTTGTCAGCCCTTTCTGTATCATGTTCTATGGAACACCAGACCAACTAGGTGGGATGTACCACCACAGGGTGGGTCTACAGCCACACAAGACTGGGAAAGTCCATATCCTATATCCCCACTGTTGGGGTTGCAAAGCATCTTTCCTAGATTGAAGGCTCTGTGAAGTTCTTCAGTGTAGAAACCAGCTTCTCTTGGTTTAACCTCATTTCCCAAATGTAGTTGATTATGAGCCACATTTTTTGGACCACCCAATGACCAATGAAGCTGAGCACCATGGCAAATGCAGTGGGGTACCCCAGCCTCTGTGAATGCTAGCCTAGAAGTGTTCACGCACAAAGGGCAGCAGAGAGAGCTTTTATCTAATTCCACGTCCTGTGGCCTCATTGCAGGCTGTGTGGCTTGGCTGACCTGGGTACAATTCCCTAAGCCACAAAGCAGAAGCTAAATGAGCTATCAGAAAAAGGCCAGGGGTTAGAGTGTGATTGATCCAGCCCAGACTTTGTAGAGGACACTGAGCCCAGAAAACAACTGCTGTGTGGTAAAGACAGTACATTAGAGCTCTGGGAAACATAAACTGCCCCAAACAGGGAGATGTCCTCTAGTTGGATCCAGAAGTCCCTGCAGCTCCAGGGGAATTGTAAAGAAGAGTCACTCAGAAGTTACTGGTATTTGGGCAGCCACAGAAAGTGCACAGACTCTGGTGGTCTGACCTTCTGACAAGACGGGCTGGCCCAGAGCTTGTGGAGCACTGTGCTGGCCCCAGAGACAGGCCATTCTGAGGTCAAATTCCGTCTCAATCACTTCCTCGCTATACAACCCAGGGAGAGTGACACAGCTTCCCTGAGCCAGTTTCCTCATTGGTAAAATGGAGATAATACAATACTTATCTCATGGGTTTATTGGGTGAGGTTTCCCAAGGGTGGTTCCACCCTAGGGCCCCATTGATTGGTTCCAAGGAGTGTCTTAATTACCACCCCAAATATTACCAAGGGTCCACACAGAGTAGCCTCCAGATCATCTGACCTAAAATTCAGCTCCTATGTTCCCCATAAGATTAATTCTCTCTCCGATGCTTCTGGATCGCACCTTGACTCCCAAGCTCAAAACTACTATTTTCTCCTCCCAACCTGATCCCTCCACACATATCCATCCAATTACCAAATCCTGTGATGGCTTTTTCAGTTGTGTATGCTTAGACAAGTCACTTAACCTCTCTGGGCCTCCATGTCATCACCTATGGCTTGAGGAGTAGGTGCTTAAGTCATGGCTTTCAAATTTCCTCTAAACCGTACAAGTCTCTCCATACAGCCCCTTATGATGAAATCCAAGATCTAAAACCATCCAGAGATTCTGGGTCTAGGGTAAGACCCAGAAATCTGTAGTTTTTACATCTTCCTACATGATCCTGATGGACAGCCAGCTTTAGGACCCATTGGTGAATTCTTAAGCATGCAATGTTCTCAACCAATAGTCGTGAATAATATTGGAGCAAGACACTAGCATTTAAGCACTAGCTCATGCCAACTTGAACCTGTTTTTCTTTTCAACTTAGGATACAGGTATGTAATCCCTTTACCTTCTGGGCCACCTGATGTTATTTGAAATTATTCCCTTTATGATAAAGGCTGACTATACAATTTCAGGTCCAAAAGCCCAGACAGGGACCTTCCCCATGCAGATGTGGTACTCTTGTGGGTTCCTAGCTGCAGTCAAACTGCTGACCCACACTGAGGTCCAACCAGCCAGCTTTAGTATCTTCTTGGCCCTTTAGGAGGAGAAGAGTGTTAGTAATTAAAGAGATCCAGAAGGAGATGAGTCACAAAGGAATGGGAAGAGAGGATGAGGGGAGTGATGCCTGGCTACCATGGAAGGGCAGCAGAAAGGGTGGTGGTAGGCCAGCAGAGGTGTTAATTCTCCATATTGCCAGGAACTTCCTAAACGGTTGGTAACTGCTGGTCTTCCTCATGGACACAACAGTATTTATCCCCCACCAGAAAGCATACAGTGTGAAGTTTAATTACTGACCTACCAGGGGCTGGGATTCTCAGAGAAAGAACACTCAATGAATTTGAATTGTTCTTACACTTGAGGTCATTATTATCTTTGGGTTATGATAGAACCAATGTCAGTATTTTTAAAAACTTCCGGGTGGAGTTTCTGAAAAAAAAAGTTAAAGATTTAGACTGGCATCCAAAAATATCTGGAGAATTCACAGACATAAAGGGGATCCAATATGATTTTGGCTAGATACTAAGAGCTTAATGATGTTTATAGCAAGTTCCAGAATTATCCTCTGTTTCTAAATCTATGCCACGGGACAGTGACATTTTGGCTTGGGTGACATTTTATACACAACCAGAGGTTAGCAAGAAGTTTGGCTCCACACCTAACCTCATACTGTAAAATTCAAAGCTTAGTAAATGAAACACCCCACTGACGGACACACTCCCTTTTGTTTACTAATAGTCTCTGAGAAATGAATACGTTTTCCTTAAAAATACTTCCTAATAACTTCCTCCCTATTTTAAAATAAAGATATAAAGATAACTGGGAGGCTCTCTGGTGAGACTTAATGTTCAAACACCCATTGCCGTTTGTCTCAATCAAAAATATATGTGAAAACAAATACTGCCAATGTATCAATTGTCAATCTGTCATAGCAATACTGCTTGAAGTGTGATCAATGACCGATAATATGAACATCACCTTGGAGTTTATTAGAAATGCAGATTCACAGCTTGCCCCGAGACCTACAGAATCTATGGAACTGGGGCCCAAAGATCTCTGCACAAGTTGTCTTGGAAATTCTGATACATACTCTAAACTTTAAAAAGAACCTGCCTCATTGGGTTTTTTTGTTTGTTTGTTTGTTTGTTTTTAAAGATTTTGTTTATTTATTTGACAGAGAGATAGAAAGAGAGCACAAGTAGGCAGAGCTGCAGGCAGAGGGAGAAGGAGAAGCAGGCTCTCCGCTGAGCGGGGAGCCCGAAGCGGGGCTCGATCCCAGGACCTCGGAATCATGACCTGAGCCGAAGGCAGCCGCTTAACCAACTAAGCCACCCAGGCGCCCCAAGAACTGCCTTATTGTTGGTCAACATTTTGCAACATATATGTGTATCTAATCATCACATCGTACCACTTAAGGCGATACAATGCGATGCAATGTTATTTGTTAAATGTATCTTAGTAAAGCCGGGGATAAAAAGAACTGCTATAGAATTTGATGGGAAAAAAATCAAGGCAAAGAAAAGATGTAAATGGAGTAAATGTGGCAAAATCTTGATAATGGTTGAATCTGGGTAATGGATGTGTGGAGTTCCTTGTACTCTCCTTTCTACTTTGGTTTGTTTTAAACTTTTCACAATAATAAAAATATGAACAATCATTCATCTTTTCCTTAAAAGCAACAAAAGAAATCTCTGCACAAGTATTTATTAAGTGTCTGAAATATGCTTAACGTTGTCCTGGGGGCCCATGACTGAGGCAGAACAGCCTAGCTAAGTACACCCCCAATCTGCTTTAAAAATGGAGGTTTGTATGTATCCTTACCCACCATGGACATTAACAAAAGGCCCATTTTTACCCATGATCTAGACTGGTTATTTTTAAGCAGTCTTTTTCCTTTTAAACCATGAGATCTTTCATTCAGCAAACTCCTAGGAAGAAATCCAATATGTCAAATAGAATGGAGCTTCTGTTGGGGAGGGGTACACACATATGCATGTGTGTACGTGTGTGTATGAATTCACATGCCTACTGGGAGTTGCAGCTCAGGGGTGAGCCCTGCCTGCTACCTCCCCCTCCCATCAGGCTTCTGAGGAGGCACTGAGAGACCCTAGGTTTCCAGACGATTGACTGAGATGCCCAAACTGGCCATGTGTAAGACAATTCTTGTTTCCCATCTGAGCAAGGAAACGTGGGCTGCCCATGGTCTGAGTATCTGGTCCTGGATGTTTGGCCTTGTTAAAGAAATGAATGAGTCTGGCTGAGCACATCATAACCTCCACGACTCCCTTTGCCAACAGATATTGATTTTGCCACCCGCAAGATCGCAATCCATCTGACTCAGACAAAGATTATTAATCAAGATGGCGATAACTTCAAGACAAAAACCAACAGCACGTTCCGCAACTATGAGCTGGATTTCACTGTTGGAGTGGAGTTTGAGGAGTACACGAAGGGCCTGGATAACCGGACTATTAAGGTGAGGACCTGGCCTGGCATTTCTACTCATACACTCTGTGTGCAGAAGCCGGCCATCTGGCTTCACAATGAAAATATGACAGAAACAACCAGGGAGGGATCAGGAGAGGGGACCAGAGTGACTTGATGCTAGCAATAAGCAAGTATCGGAAGCTCAGCAGGGAGAAGCAAGCTGGCTTCTACACTAAGCTTATAAGCGAAGGAGAGCTAGAGGACTGCCAACCTGTCCAGGACCTGGGGTAGGAGGCCAGCTCCTATGCCAACGTGGGCCTGATGGGCAAGGGCAATATCGTAGGGAGTGACAGTGATTTTGCAAGCTGGGTAGCACAGCTCTTCATCCCAGGGCAGTCCTACTCAGCACCAGCCAAGCATTGCCATGGAGCATGGGGGCCTCATGTGGCTAGGTTGCTTTTTTTCTTTTCAAGAGATGTTGAGAATTCATACGTTTTTATATGAAATACCTCAATTTTGGATTTTTTAAAGAAAAATGCAGTGCTAATCAGAAAAAGTCAGTAGACTAAAGAAGTCAAGGTTTACCCAGTGCTAGTTACTTAGAGAAATCTCTAGCATGTTGATGGTTTCTGTCCCAGCATCACCTCAAACTCACAGGACATAATCAAGGAAATCTCCATCCACCGGAAGTCCAGACTTCTAGCCCCTTGAACTGCTTAGATATAGGTAGGACCCTGAAAGTGAGCAGACAACTCTGAGTGCACAAGTGGGGAGTTATCTCGAGGCCCGAGAACTGGACTCTGCAAGAGAAGCGGGCCCTCACCCAGAGGAGCTGTTTGTAAATAAGGCAGAGAATGACAGAGGCAGGGAGAAGTGGGGTTGGGGGCAGGGGGCAGGGGGAGACAGGGTAACAGCAGGCCCCCCTCGCCTTTTGTGTCACCATGTGGTATCACAGCCCAGTGTCCAGTTGCTGCAGTGCTCACACTCACACTCAGTGCACCTGTCTTTGGTTATCCAAATCCAATTATACCTGGTCAGTCCCCGCAAACAGGAACAGGGGTAAATGCAATCTCAGTCATATTTAAGGATTCTTCCATTCCAATCTTTTTTTTTTAAGATTTTATTTATTTATTTGAGAGTGCATGTGAATGAGAGAGAGAGAGAGCACCAGCACGAATGGGAGGAGGGGCAGAGAGAGAGGGAGAAGCAGACTCCCCACTGAGTAGGAGCCCAACACAGGGCTGGATCCCAGGACCCCGGGATCATGACCTGAGCCAAAGGCAGATGCTTAACTGAGTGAGCCACCCAGGCATCCACCCCCACCCCACCCAGTTCCAATCTTAGCATCATGCAAGAACTGCATGGATTATACAGGAAACTTGGAAGGACTTCCAGTTTGTCATTTACCATGGTTGCCACTGACCACTCACTGTCCAGGTCCATGCAGTTTATACAAGGGTGGGCAGCTTTCATATTTATAGTACCCGCTCCCTCCATGCCAATGCAGCCACCAGGACCTCTGCCCTGGCTCCCAAAGTGAGAATCTCATCCGCAGGTATCTGTGCCCTCACCCCAGCAGTGGGCCAGCCCATCAGAGTGCCACAAGGAAGCTGAATCCTCCACCCTGCCTTTCCCCTTTCACCATGAGCCCCACTCTCTCCAGAGTCCCACTCTTCTCTGGTGCTTCCAGGAGCTCTTTCAAAGTCAGAGGTCTCAACTCTCCCCCAAAGCAAGGGACATGAGCTCTGGCCGCTCTCCTGGGGTGGGGAGAAAAAGCTGTCATCATTCTTTGGCGATGACTCTAAAGCCAAGAGAGCAAGACACATTTTATTTCTCCATCAAATTGTCCTGCGATATTGATAATCTCAGCCATCAAGGCAAGGTTGAATTATATTTAGTGCTCCTTGCTAAAGAAAAGTGGGAAATGAAAAGCACTTTGGAAATGCTTCCATCAGAGCAGTCTTGGCATAAGGGCCGAAGCTTCCAGGCTCTGGAACAGCCCCTTGTAGAATCCCCTCCCTGAGGGGTTGATGAATCGACAAGGCTTCTCTGAACTGTGTGGCTGGAAGGCCAATTCCTCAGACACCAGAACGGATGGGAAATTTGTCACTGAATTTTTGCATCACTCTGCTGTTCTAGCCTAATCTGTTCGCAATGATTCATTTTCCTCTCCTTTCCATTCTGGATGTGGGCTGTGGAAAAGCACGCCTGTACTCTCTGACTTCTTCTTTCATCACCTTTAATAGTAAAGAACTCACTCTTCCTAGGATAAGTTACATCCTTCCAACCCTGACCATTAGAGTATTCTGCCTCTCAACACCTACTGTTGTGCCTCTTCGCCTTTCCCCGGGGTCAGCTCATGGTGCTGCAGAGAGAAAGAGAATCCCACTTCCCACTTCTTATCTCCGCTTTGCCCACAACAAAAAGTTGGGGCTTATACACACACACACACACACGAGACTGGTGGGGCCTGAGAAGTCCCCAGGACAGAATTTGCCCAGTGTCCAGCAAAAGGCTGTTCCCATGAGCATCACAACCCAGACCAGATGCCCTCGGGACTGCCTACTTGCTGTAGTCTGACCGGAACCCTTCAGCTGGAAAGGGACCACAGGGAGCAAGTGAGTCTATCTCTCTGGTTAATTTCTGTGGCCCGCATGTGGTGGCACGCCTGAAGGTGCACAAAGCTGTGTGTCCGTGTGCATGTGCACACATGTTCATATGTGTGTGTGCACGTGGGCATAAATGTATCTGTGTCTGCACGTGTGCGCATGCGTCTGTGTGTGCGTAGGTGCATGTGTTGCTATAGTATTCATGCTCTTATTCTCCAGGGCTCTACTTCTGAACATCTCTGTCACCCTCACGAACCCCTCTGAGCACCTCACCATTCGGCAGTCTGGGGGAGAGATGTGTGTGTGGGGTGGGGTTGAGGCAGAGGCACAATAGGGCCCTACCTAGAGTGCCCAGATCTGTGCCATCCCAGAGCAGGGGTGGTGACACCACTTTAACCGTGGGGTCGACACTTTGAGGGACCCAGGGACCCTCTTCTTCCTTCCTGCGGGTCATATATATTTGTCACTTACTACTCTGATTTGTTTCTAAGAGGATTTAAAGCCCTTTTCAAAATTACACAAGCTACCCAGAATAAAATTAAAAAGAAGTAACTGATCCTCATGTAATGGAATAGCATGCAGGCGTAGAAAGGAATGGAACGCTGATACATCCTGCATGACCTTGGGAAACATCCTGCTAAGTGAGAGCAGTCAGACACAAAGGCCACATATTGTATGACTTACATGAAATGCCCAGAATAGGCAAATCCCTAGGGGCACCTGGGTGGCTCAATGGGTTAAGTGTCTGCCTTCAGCTCAGGTCATGATCCTGGAGTCTTGGAACCAAGGCCAACTTTGGGCTCCCTGCTCAGCGGAGAGCTCAGCGGAGAGCCTGCTTCTCCCTCTCTTCCCCACTCGTGCTCTCTCTCACTATCTCTGTCAGGATTTCTTTGAGGGGCAATGAAAATGTTCTGGACTTGGACAGTGGTGACAGTTTTACAACCTTGTGAATATACTAAACATGACTGAATTGTATTTTAAAAAGGTAAATTTTATCGTATAGGAATTATATCTCCATTGAAAGCAATAAGTAATTGGGGCGGACAATCAGGGCAGGGGAAAGCAGACACATACTACGGTGGTTAGAACAAGGAATGTCACGTGGTGTCCACGAGAGCCCAGGGGCAGCAGGCTTCTCCGGGAGGCCCGCACTTGGAATTGCGGGAGGGGAGGGTGGGCGCTGCCAAAATTGCTCTTGCACAAGGGCAGGTGCGCTGGGAAGGTTTAATCATGTTCTTGGTGCTCTTCAATGTGCTTAATTTAAAGAGCCGTTGTTTTCCTTTAAAAACAAAACAAAAAAAACCTCTTAGGGGACTGATTCAAATTTACAGAAAAGTTGCATGAAAATAGCAAAGACCATCCATATACTCTTTCCTGAGAACTACCTACTGTCAACGTTTTGCCCCATTTGCTTTATCTTTTGTACATGCTCTCTCACTATTATAAACATATTTTTTTCTGAACAACCTGATGTGTTACCTCTAAGGAATTCAGTGTTTCCTAAGAATTAGGATATTCTCTTACATAATCACAGTATCATTATCCACCTCTGTAAATTTAACACTGAGATAGTACCTTATCTAATTTCCCATACAGGGCTGTTTTTAACGATGTTAACTGTGGACACTGAGAGAGGGAAACTGCAGCGTGGGCCCAGCTTCCTTCTCTAATTCAGTGCAAGTGCATCTTTTTTATCCTTTGGCTCAGAAGCAATGGTTTCCCTCACTTGTCTCCAACCCCTCAACCTCAAGATCTTTTAAGGCAATTGAGCCTCTTTCAGAACTTCCTCTGATGCAGGGATGAGGGACACCAACTGAAAGCAAGTTGACTTGTGGAATTTTAGTTCATTTAACCATTCTCTCTTCTTACTGGCTGTTTTATGTGGGAGTAAGGGTATAACATTGTAGGTATGACCATAATTCATTGGTAACCAATTTACTTAGGGTCAAAATAACTTTTAATCTTGCTGCCTACTAAGATTTATTAAAAGAAAATATTAGGACAGGCCCTCGTGCACCAACATTTTTCTTTTTTGTTCCTTCTACGAATTTGCCAAACCCCTACTACATGAGAGGCCTGGGTCAGGAGCTATGGGTAAAGTAATGAATTAGAGCTCTTTCTGCCCTGAAAGATCTCACAGTCTCATGAGGAAGCAGACAAGTAGATGGACAGTTACCATGCAGTGTCCATATTGATGGTCATGTGTGTACTCCAGGGGGACCATAGAAATCAAGGCAAGGAGGAGGGCTGGCTGAGTCATTGTCAAGAATCATCATCAGTGAAGAATATATACACTCATTTATTCTCCCACATGGATTTACCTCAAGATGCCATTTCAACAAAATAATTCAATCACAGAGTCATTCAACACTGCTCACCAAGCACCTTCTCTGCTGAGTCTGGTATTGCAGAAACAACATGGCCTCTTCTTTCATGGAGCTTATTGTCTATTGGGGGAGATAGATACTAGTTCAGTCAACATGTATTAGGTGTCCATGATGTGTGAGGCAATGTGGGCTCGGGGAGAGGGGGTTACAAGACACAGTCCTTGCCCAAATAAGAAGACATGGGTCCTTTCTCATCCTTTTGGGAGGGAACTGAGTCCCATGACTGATGATGAGCAATGATAAATGAATATTCCTTTCTCATCTATTTGGGAGAGAATTCTGGAATATTCCAGACAACATCTCCCTCCCAGAAGAGCAAGGAGAGCAACCTGTGAATTAAGCTTCTTCAACACATTCAAAGATGTGAGGCTTCGGATGGCCCCAAAGAAGGAGGAGACGTATTTTCTTTAGAAAACATGTAGAATTTTATTGTTAAATTAATTTAGGGACTATTAATACATGCAGATGGTTTAAGAAAATTTAAACAGTAAAAATAAAATTTCCTTCCCATCCTGGCCCTCTACCTCTCGATTCTTCCTCAGGGACGATCACCATTAAGGGCTCTTTTAGTTCCTTGCAGAGAATATGGGCAAACATATGCATGCATACACATCCCCCCCCCCCTTGTTTTATGTACATGGCCATGCTCCTTGCATTTTTAACTTCACCATACACTATGGAGACTGCTCTCCTCCATAGGTATAGGACTGCCTCCTTCTTTTAAGGGCTGCATAGCATGGATGAACCACACATATTTAACCAGCCACCCACTGATGGAATTTATGAGGCTTCTAGTCCTTTGCCATAACAAACAACATTGTGATGTGTTGAGGAGTAAAATGAGGAGGGATAAAATTGTACATAAAATATATAATATGGTCAAGGTCAAATATTATTTTAGAACTAGGTAGACTTAACAATCTGTAGAAAACAAATTTGTCCCCAAACATAGACCTGAATGTGCAAGGACAGTAAATAAAGAAACACAGGTCAGTTTGTCACCAACCAGGTTTACAAGATAGAGAGAAAAGCAAACGTCTGGTCCTTAGCATAATATTGTTCACAGAGGCATAATACAGTTTGCACATACTTGGAAGAAAACCAGCTGGCATCGGGGTCATCCCTGAGAAAGGACAGGACCGATGCAAAACCACTGTCTGGATGGGAGTGACATCATCCTTCGGGAGGTGCATGTGCAGTCCTCATCTGGGCTCAGAGGCGGGTGGCCCTGGAGAACCACCCAGGGATGGTACAAATGGTCCCGAGGCAGGTGCTAGGAGAAATAAAAGGAGAAAGAGAAGCCAGAGGAGTTGGGGGTGTGGGGATGTATAATCTGTAAGTGTGTGCCCAGGAGTTTGAGCCTCTTGGGGTTCAGTAGGTTCATGGCTTCTTCAACTTGCTGGTCAGCTCAGCCTGGCCGTCCAGCACGAGCTGTGCATCTCTGCTGCCGACCCCCCCCGCCCCCGTGCGACTAGCCAGTCTGCACTGCTGTCCGGAGGAAGCCCAACACCAGGAGCAGGGCCACCCTCCTGCTTCTTGATGATGAGGATGGCCCTGGAGCCATCTGTTGTGGTCCCCTCCTAGTCAGGTAGCTTCTCTGCCTGTATTATTGCCCCACGATAGGCAGCCCTCACCATGCGGTTCCTGTAGGGAAAATTCCCAGAAGCAGAATTTCTAGGTCAAAGAGTATACACAATGTTATACTTCAAGAGGTAATATAAAACTGCCCTGCAAAAGGATTCAGACCAATTTATATATCCACCAGCCATTTACAGAGGGGCCTGCTTCTCCACACTTCCTCTAACTCAGTGTGTTATCAGACTCTTTGATCTTTGACTGTATGATGAATTGTATCTGAAAAACAGCCTTAATTTGCATTTCTCCTGTTATGAATAAGGTTGAATATCTTTTCTTAGGTTTAAAAGCCATCTGCTGGGTTTTAGGTTGTTTTTTTTTTTTCTTTTCCTTGTAAGCTGTTGGCTGTGTCCTTTTTAAAATTTCCTATTAGGGTAATGATCTTTCTCTTTTTGATTTATAGGAGCCCTTTATATATAAGGAAGTCAGGTCTTTGATGTGTTGCAAGTATTTTTCCCAGTTTGTTCTTCATCTGTTGACATTGTGCTATTTTACCCTTCCAGAAATTTTACATCATTTATAGTCAAATGCATCATCTTTCCCCCCCAATTTGTAATGCTATCTTCACCATATGATAAAATGAGAGAGTAGAATTCCTTTTTTTTTTTTTTTTAAGATTTATTTACTTATTTGAGAGAGAGAGAGAGAGGGCATGAGCGAGGGCAGGGGCAGAGGGAGAGGAATAAAGAGAATCTCAAGCAGTCTCCCCACTCAGTGCGGAGCCCAAAGCGGGGCTTGAGCTCACAACCCCCAAGATCATGACCTGAGCTGAAGTCAAGAGTCGGACGCCTAACCGACTGAGCCACCCTGGTGCCCCTAGAATTCTTTGAAAGAGAACAGAACCAGCCACAAAAAACCGGTTTGGCAGGAATGGAAGGCATATGTGGAAAGTGAGTCTGGCAGATCTTGACTTGGCAGAGGCTGAGGGCTCTGTCCTGTAGGCAGGCAGGAACCTGGCAATGGCCGCAGGAACTGCAGCTGCGGGCTTCGGTTTGTTCCGTCCCAATCAAGGCCATACATTTGATTTCCCTGGGAACCTGTCATTGCAGACGCTGGTCACCTGGGAAGGTGATGTCCTCGTGTGCGTGCAGAAGGGGGAGAAGGAGAACCGTGGTTGGAGGCAGTGGGTTGAAGGGGACAAGCTGCACCTGGTAAGTCCCGGGGTCGGCCCAGCTCCCTTCCACAGTGCTTACACAAACTGCAGGTTCACCTCACCAGGTGCTTTGACAAGAAAAATGGCCCTGCTCTCCTCCCCTGAGCTCCGGCCAAATGCGTGTGGTCATAGAGTCAGAAAGCCATTCCCATCTGGCTCAGGGCACCCCAGGAAGAAATCTATATGACTGTTTCTGTGAAGAGCTGCAATTAAAATGAGAGTTCAAAATGCTGAGTTAGGAAGCCGAGATCCCAGGAGAAATGCAGGGAACCTGTTAAAGACCAGCTGAAGAGAAATGTAAGGCACAGAATGAAGATGCGCCAGAGGAGGGTGGCTCCAGGCCTTCTCACCATTATGTGAGTCAGGAAGAAGAGGGGTGGGAGTGGGATGGATAGGGGCAGGTGGGCTTGGGAACCACCTTACAGACCACAGGTGTTGGCATTAGAACAGAGCAGGAGGAACAATGGCTGATCTCCTGAAATGAATTATATGTGTCTAGATAGCTGAATTTTTCTTTTTTTTTTCTTTTTTGTAATTTTATTTATTTATTTGACAGAGAGAGACACAGCGAGAGAGGGAACACAAGCAGGGGGAGTGGGAGAGGGAGAAGCAGGCTTCTTGCCGAGCAGGGAGCCTGATGCGGGGCTCGATCCCAGGACCCTGGGATCATGACCTGAGTCGAAGGCAGACGCTTAACGACTGAGCCACCCAGGCGCCCCTAGATAGCTGAATTTTTCAGTCTTCAATCTTCAAGGCAACTTATGTGTCTGGCATTCATATAGTGAGAAATCTTTCACTCCTTCATGCATTCAGTCACTCATTTGTCAAATGGCTCTTCATTCATTCAGTCATTCCTTCACCTATGGAGTCAGGCAGGTATTGGCCCCAGTGTCAGTATTCAGGTCACCGTGGTGCCTTCAGAGCTGGGCTGGCCTCACCTGAGATCTTTATTTTGGAGGCAGTGTCAACTGGGGATAAATGGGAAGCATTCACCGTGTTTTCCATTGACGGTTCTCCCTACCTGCTCTGGTTTGGATGATGGATTTTTTTAATTGTAGTACAATCCCCAGTGGTCCCTGTGGCTAAGACAATGGATTCATTGTCAGCTGCAATGATTTTGTGGCCGTCCCCACACTCATATTTTTCTCTCCTCCCTCGAGGAGTGATGAGGTGCAGATAAGGCAGATAAGGAGCTCCCTCTGTCTGGATGAAAAGCAGCATCTTGCCTGCATAGGCAGGCCTGGGGGAGCCCTTCTGCAGCCCACTCCCTGTTGCCCTGTCATTGCCTGGGATGCCACCAACCAACATTCCAATCACCAGGGGCCAGAAAGCCCACATCATGGAGTGACAGCCCACCAGCCTGCATATTCCCGGGCCCTTGCCTTCCAAGGGCTTCTCCCCACTAGATCCTTTCCTTCTTCATGGCTTCACTGCCTTTTATAAATTAAGAGATGTTGCTTTAATCACGGGAGTAGGAAAAATCCCCCCCAAGAGGGTAATTTCTTTACATCCTTCATTTTTATAGTTGTTCAAGCTCAATCCAAGTGTCAAAATCAAATTACTGCTCCCTGCAGGGCATGCCAGCTGATTGGGTCTATGAGATGCACTTTGCCCAGAATTACTAAGTGTCCTCTGTATTCCAGCTTCCCCACCCCCACCCCAACTCACAGACACCAAGAGGTTGGGCGGGGCGGTGGGGGGGGGCAGGCAGAGGAAGGCCTGGCCTGCGAGTCACTCACCCACTTTCTGACCTTTCAGGATCTGACCTGTGGTGACCAGGTGTGCCATCAAGTGTTCAAGAAGAAGTAATGGCCACAAGGGGCCCGCGAAGCCTGGGCTGCACACTCACCACCAAGGGTTCTCTGCGGCCTTTGGGAAGCAGCCGGTGGGGGGGCACCCTCCCACTCCTGACAGAGCCCATTAAGACATCTGTATGGATTTTAAATAGAATGAGTGTGTAACAGTTGACAGACATATTCTTCCTTCTTTGAAACCTGGCATTAAATAAAAAAACAAAAATCACTCCCATACTTTGAAACCCTTTATATCTAGCTCCCTTTATTTCTAGAACTGTCGGTTTTATCCAGAGGCAAAAGTGGTGATTGCCTGCATGGTGGTTCTCTGGGAAGCCTTTGTTGTGGTGGTGGTTGTTTATTTTTTGGTTTAGTTTTGTTTGTTTTTTTGTTAATTCGTTTGTTTGGGGGATTACTTCATCTGGAAACATTCTCTGGCTAAGATAGCATCCCCTACTCATTGCCCTTTGAGATTAATTTCTTTGGATAATACATTCATTTCTCCAAGAGTCTATTTTAAGACACATACGGCTTCCCGTTTGTGCTTTGCCTTCAGCAGCACGGGGAAAGCCACTTGTAAAGGTCTCTGCAGGTCTGTAGGACCAGCTGCTCTCGGTCCAGGACAGCCCTCTGCCCTTCAGCCCTAGGCAGAGCGACACCCGTGCAGAGGACTCCCAAGCTCTGCCAGGAAGCCTGAGTTCCAATCTCGCTGCTCCACTTCTTAGCTGGGTAGCCACGGGCGCATAGTTTGACCTCTCTATCCTTGTTTTTCTCTTCTATGACACGGAAAGACAAAAATAGCAACTCCTCCACTGGGTCGCTATGAGGGGTAAGCAAGTCCGTGCATATGGAGTGCTTGGGGCTGGGCCTGACCCATGGCAGGAACAAGGTCCCTGCTGGCTCTGGTCATTATGTAGAGTTACTCCCTCTACAGCCCAGGGGTCCAGATGAGCGGATGCTAAGTAGTGAGGGGTCAGTACCTCCGAGGCCTCCTGGTGCTTCCAGAACATTAGGTTTGTTACTCTGAAGAATTGTATTTTCCTACTGGATACACAAATGGAATAGTGCACCTGGAGGAGCAGAGTGGTCAACAGGGACAGACTTACGGTGGCTCATTCATGGGGTCCTGGGAAGGCCCTACAGGTCAAAGCCATTTCCTTCCCCCCTCTGTAGCAGGGCCTAGAATCCCACCGCTAGGCAAGCAGTACCTTTGAAAAGCAGGTTTATCCCCAGAGAGGTAGGTAGCACATGGTATTCGCCCACTCCAGTGTGACTTGAATGAACAGATTATTCATTGATCCTGAGCATCCTAAATGGAATTGAGGGCAGAGAGTAAAGTGGTAATCTGGCCATGTGGACCAGGGCCAGCCTTGGCCTAAGCCCCTGTGACCAAGCAGCCATGCCTTCCGGCAAGCTGTTCTCCCCAACAGCTCTGCCATGTTCTGGCAGCAGGAAAGCCAGGGAAGTGCTTGGATGGGGTCTCATGCTGGCTGGGGAGGTAGGGGGGAGGGGTCTCCCCATGGATGCTAGGGAGGAGGGGAGCCTCCCGAGGAGCTGCAGGCCCATCTCCTGGGGCAGACCAGGGACCAAGGGCAGGGACTGATGAAGCAAGCTCTTCGTCCCCAGCTCCCCTGGAGCCTCTCCAGGAGCCTCGGGTTCCTCTTTTGATGCCCCCTCCTAGTCTTGCCCTAGCCCACCACTGCCTCAAATCACTCTCTCCTTTGTCCCTCAAGAACAAGATCCATCTGAAAGCCCACTGGGGACTAGCTGTAAAGCATTCTGTCCATGGCACAGGTTCTAATTATTAGTAACTTGTGATCCTAGGTTTTGCAAAGTGTATTCTCGGGGGTGTTAGCCACCCCCCACCCCGCGGTCAACTGAACTTTGGAAATGCTGCGAACTATAGCTCTGTCTTAGAAATTCACAGCGAGAAGTCCTGTTTTTAAAGCTCTGAAAAGTCCTGCAGCAAAGAAGCCAGACCTTAAACCCTGGGACCCCCTTACCCACAGATTTCACTCCTGCACAGTGTTTTGGAAACACTGACTTGTTCCTTACATGTGCAGAGCACTTTTTCAATTACAGATAACAAAGAATATAATTTAAAACTGCCGTTTCCAAGTGGGATTTTCTCAATATATGTTTTCTACAAATGAAGAGTAACCGAATGGATTAGTTGACATGTGGTGCAAAAGACCCATAGTGGCTGTATTCATTCTACTGATCCTTCTTGTTCAACAAAGATGCACCTGCACTCAGAAGCAGTCCCATCTGAGGTCCTCATTTCAAAGCCAGGCAGATGTTCTGGGCCAGGGCCTGTCTTCCTGTCCCTCACGCTCTGTGGGGGAGATGGGGCAGGTCACCTCCTTCCTATTTCTGTTCCTCGGTCTATTTCAAGACTAAACCATGACAGGAATGCTTCCCCCAACATGCACAAGGCTGTTTGGGAACAGAGTGGAAGGGCTCGCCTTTGAAAACCCGTCTTACACTAAGGCGGGGCAGGGCTGCTGGGAAAGACTCTCAGAACCTCAGAATGCCAGCCTCCAGGGGTGTCCTGAGAAATGGGGGGTGGGGCTGAGCTGTGAACCAGGGGGCCTGATCTTGCAAGTTAAAGAAAGCCTGCCCCGTGAAAAATCCCAGTTCACAAATGGGAAGCACCTTGGAGTCGCTCGAGCGTGGACTTAGTTCAAATCCTGCTCTGCTCCACCCCAGCTGTACGACTGTGCACCTCCATTTCCCCTTCCGTAGGGTGAAGAATGAGGACTGTGGAACCTGCGTCACAAGTAGTGAGATGGAGCCAGATGTTAGCACAGGGCCTAAAACGGCAGCCAGCACTCACTCTCCTCCCTAATTCCACTCATTTATACACGCGTGCATGACAAGAGAAGGATCCCTTCATTAAAATTCTTGCTTTCCGAAAGCTTGAACACCAACATCCCTTCCACAGTCCTCAAATTTGAAGATCACAAGAGGACGGATTAAAAACACAGGTTACCACCCCCTCCCCCTTCAAGGTTCTGGCTCTGAGGTCATGGGCAGGGCCAAGGAATCTGTATTGTTACAAGGTCCCCAGGTGAGTCACCTGCAGGTGCTTGGCGGGCACAATGACAAGCCCTGCTTCTTTCAGCTAAAGCATGATCCATTTTAAATGTGTATCCACGCACGTACCCACACCTGCTCACTCTCATGCAAAGCCCGATCCGTCTCCACAGGTGGTCAAAGTGCAGGCGAACCACCTACACATATCTCTGCGAGGCTGTGCTGAGCCCCGTAAGAGAAGTGTCATGCTCGCTGGAGCAGCTTCATGGCACGGGAGGCATTTGGGCTGGAAGATGGTGGTAGGTGAAGCAGGAGGGAGGGCATAGCAGAGAAGTAACTGCCATGGGCGAAGGCGCTAGACAGAAAATGACACAGAGAGTCGGGGAAAGGTGAGAGGGTGGTGCCTGCTCGTAATGGAAGGGAGGAGGCCAGGGCCAGGAGGGTTACTCGCTCAGACTAGAGTCGGATGTGTGTGCCTTGCAGGGCCTCGGTGAAAGGATCACGGGAGCCGGTGCAGGCTTCTGAGCACAGAGTGATGTGACTTGAGACATGGGCCAGGAAAAATTCTCCAGCTGTCGTTGGCAGGACAGATGGAGGTGGGGAGGACTCAGGTTCACCTGCTCAGACGCTATTGTAATACGGAGTTCAGGGGAGAAGCGGTGAGGGACGCGTGTCAGGGCCAGGGAGCGGCCAGGGGGAGGAAGGGAAGAAGGTGAGAGGCGCTTCAATTTAGGAGCCCGCGCACTAGGCAAGGGTCGCATGAAGCTCACACAGGAGGTGAGGCAACAAAGATGGAAGTTTGGGGAAGTGAGGGAAGGATGATCCTCAGCACGGCTGGAGGGAAGGTTGTGCCTTTGGCTTAGGCCTGTTGCGTGTGAGGCGGCAGAGCAATGATCATTGCCAGTGATTGCCAAGGCCAGCGGGCCCTCTCCCCAGTTGCCCACTGCACCCTGCAATGGCCCCATGTTATCCCCTTCGTGAACCTACCAGCCCCCCCCACCCCGTCACAGGGGCGGGGGGGGGGGTAGCGGGGGAAGGAAGGCAGGGCTGGGGCTGGAGGAGAAGCCAGGCTGCCAGAGACACTTCGGCAGTGAGGAAGTGCTGATGCCCCCAGGCGGGAGGGGAGGGGAGAGGTGAGGAAGGGAGAAAGAGAAAGAGAGGAGAGGTGGGGAGAAAGAGAAAGAGAGGAGAGGAGGGGAGAAAGAGAAAGAGAGGAGAGGAGGATAAAGGGTGGGAAAGGAGGAGAGGGAGGGGAGGGAGGGGGCAGAGGCTCGTGTTTAGAAGCCTTACTGGCCATGAGCAAATGCAGAGACGAGCAGATGTGAGTTCCGCGGGGATTGGCCCACCGTACGCCAGCCATAACCAGCCCAACAGTGGCAGAGACAGACCGCACAGGTTCTCTCCAGTTTTCTCAGCCCACACACTCCCCACAGCCCAGGAAGGTCCAGGTCAGCACAGCTAGGCAAGTCAACACAGAGCAAGTGTACTTACAGGCACCCGAGAGGCCAGGCCTGGGCCTTGAACCAAAGAGAGGATAACAGGCCTTTTGTTAAGTACCGTCTCTGTGCTGGAGCTCTTCCCGGGACTATGAGAGAGAAACCTTAGGCTTGGACCTGGTCAAACACTCACCGAAGCCCCTACAGCTGGTCAGTAGCCCAGGCAGAATGTGAACCCCGGTAGGTCTGTCTCCAGAGTCTGAGATCTTGCAGTCAGGAGGGGGTTCCTGGTAGGGACAGGGGGGCCCTCCCTGTTCCTGGATGTCCAAACCTACCCAGCAGTGTCCAGACACCTGGCAAATTCAGGAAACCTCTAATACCATTTGTTCCCAGTTGTCTGAAATCTGGCTTCATTTTTCTAAGTTCAGCACTCACCCTCAGTTTCCTCCAAGACTAATTCTACTGCAGACCGGATGTCGCTGGAAGTGACTTGTTCACATCCTCCCAGGCTGGGGGGGGTTTAGTCCCACCTCTGTGCCGAGCTGGACAGAACAGATGGACAGAGCAGGCCTCCTGGAGCCAATTCTTCCACTTGAACCAGGTCTTTTCACCAGTGATTTGTGATTGATTTGAAGAGCAGAAGTTGGGGATAGATATTTAATTTTGGCTCACTGATTACACTTGTTATATAAATGGACCCAAGTAGAAGCTGGGGCTTGAGACAATGAAATAGAAATGAACTAGACAGAATTTTCAAGAACTTTGAAGATTTGGTCATAGATTTTTCTGGGGTTGGCCCTCACGTTAGTTGCTCCTCATGCTTCTGGATCTCTAAGGTTTAGGAGGGTGAGGGGGAACCAACGGCAAGGCCTGGAAAGGTGGACAAAAACCCCATGTTCTTTGGAAAGTGACAACAGAAAATGCACTCAGCCAATCAGAGCTCCCGTCAAGGCTGGGGACACAGAATGGTCAGTCTGCTCCTGTCAGGAAACCACTATGCTGGGCATTTCACATGGAGGGAATTCCGTACAGGGAATTGCTTATGCAGAAGTTGGGAAAGCCCGGAAGGCTGAGAGGAGATGGGGGGCCACTTGGGGCTCAGCCACAACAGGAAGCTGCCCATACTACCAGGGCCTCGGGGAGGACAGCGGTGTTATCAGAACCCAGAAACCAGGACTGCCAAGTGGGCTAGACCATGGCAGGAGATGCTATCAGAGGACATGCAACCCCCAAACACCCCCAAAATCAAAGAGGGAGGAAGAGACAGAGAAGAACCCTGGCTCCTCCTTCCTTCCCACTTTCCACGCTCCGTCAGTGCTGCCACGGGTAGAAACTAGCCCGAAGCCTGCTGCCAGGGAGACTGGGAAATGTTCCCTGCAGTGCAGGGCAGAACAGGGAAGGGGGAGGGAGGGTGTCTGATGGCAATCGGGCACCGAGGGGCCCTCAGCCCTGGTCCTCCATGAGCTCCCGGTCAGACTCAGACCATTGCAAGGATGCACGAGAGTGAGCGTGCAGACGGCTGAGGGAGCCCAGAGGAGGACCCAGCGCACCAGCAGCGTCGCCAGACCTGAGTTTTAAAGGCTGAACATAATTTGGAGAGGCCGTCTCTGAAGTGAAGGGAAGAAGGTCGGGGCTGGCCATCAAACGAGCCCTCCTTGTAGCACACAATGGACCAGGTATACGTTTCCACACGTACCTTAGTTCTCTTAATCCTCGACACGACCTCACACAGCAGTACCACCTGCTCTTCACACACAAGGAAATGGAGTCTTGGCAGAATAGGGAGGGGAGCACGCCTGCGGGGACAGCTGGGCCATGGCAGGGCCGGCGTCTGGGGCAGCCTCACAGAGCCCGGTCTCTTGCGTTCCCAGTGCAAGCAGCTGCCCTCCTCCAGTGCGCCATCAGTCTTTGGGCAAATGTGACCTTTTCCGGAGGCAGACAACGGAATCCGTCTTAACGGACAATGAAGTTAATAAAAGAACGTGCTTATTGAATTGGAACAAAACAGACTATTTGATTAGCTTTAATTACTTCTAACTCCTGTTAAGTATTGACAAGTTCAATGGAAATGTTTTCTTTTCTTTTTATTTATTTATTTATTTTTTATTTTTTTTTTAAAGATTTTATTTATTTATTTGACACAGAGAGAGAGAGAGAGCACAAGCAGGTGGAGTGGCAGACAGAGGGAGAGGGAGAAGCAGGCTCCAGGAGAAGCAGAATGTTTTCTTTTATTAACGTTTATTGTTTTAAGCTTCAAAAGCAATGAGAACTTCTCTAGAAGTGCCCCAGAGCCTCACTCCTCGGCTAACCACAATCCCACAGGCTGCAGCGCTGGGCACTGGCTCTCACCTGCCCATAGGTGGGTGTGCTTGTGTGTGAGTGTGTGTCTGGGTGAGTGTGAGGGTGTGGATGACTCTGAACCTCAGCTTCACAGTATTTTTGCACTTGCAATGATTTAATGATCTGTAATTCGTGTTCAGTGCTGTTCCCATCCTCCTGGTTCACGAACACTGCAGGACAGCGGCGGTTGTCCCGCTCATGGCATCCAACGCCTGCTGGTGCCTCTGACACGCACAGTCAGATGGCGGAGGCATTTACGGGCACATATCAGTACCAGTGCCTGGGATAGCTGCCAGGCATTTCCCTTCATTGACCTAGTCATTCAAGGAGCATTCACTGATCATCTACATCTATGCACCAGATCCAGGGGGGCTGGCATTGAGGAGAGCGTGGGAAGGAAAGCAGGCATGTTCCGTCTCCTCACAAATTTGTTTCTGAGCCTCACGTCCTTGCAAGGCCAGTATTATTATCCTCATTTCATAAATGAGGTTCCAAAAGAGTGAGAAGGATGTCCAAAAGCACACCCCTAAGAAGTGACACAGCCAGGACTCTAATCTTTTTCCCAGCCCGACATGGCCACTTCTCTCTGGGTGGGGCTGGAGGCAGAGGGACAACGCACAAATTAACTAGAGAAATCGGAACCCTGTTGGTTGATGTGTTTCTCATACTAAAAGAAGAAAATAAAAGGCCCTTGTAATCCAGTAGCCATAGATAAACAAGACTGCTGTCTGCAAGACCCTTAACACAGCGCCTGGCATACAGAGTGGCCAACACTGTCTATTATTACTTTTTTTTCCCCCAAACCAAAATGGGATCATTTTGCACCCCAGGAGACATTTGGCAATGTCTAGAGACGTTTTTAGTTTGGTAACTAGGGGCAGGGTGCTAGTGATGGCTGGAAACCAAGGCTGCAGCTAAATGTTCTACCACACGCGGGACAGCCCCACAGCAAAGGGTTACCGAGCCCCAAATGTCAGTGGTGCAGAAGGTGGGAAGCTCATCTAGTGGGAGCTTTTCTTGCATCATTAACTATTCTTCTAAAACATTTTCAGTGGATACAGAGCAATCAACGACACGGATGATGATCTGGAATAAATTGGAAGACTCTTCTTTTCTTGTGACCCAAGTATAGGATTGATCTGCTTTACCCTGCCTTCTGAAGACTTTCATTTGCCTGTGAGGTTTCCTTCACGGACCAGCTTAGGGATGTTGCCCCTGTTTGACTCATTCTACCCCCCACCCCGTCATATTGGTTCTCTCAGGGAACATGGGAGAGTTGAACAAAGGCTGCTTTTTTACAGAAAGAGTCAAGATTCCAAAGATTTGGTTAATATTTTTAAATGACCATCCTCTCAAAGTTCCTTCTCTCTCTACCACAGGCCTGGAGTCCCCTTCTTACGACCTTTGGGGAATGTTGATGTACTTCCGGTAATGGGAACCCTGGAAGCCAGTGCCATGTGACGTGAGCCCAGCCAGATTAGAGCTACTTGAAGTCCCTCTAGACTTAAGGAACAATGGCCTTGTCGGAAATGTCAGGATAATTAGAAAAAAACAGTGTTGCTTTGTCTACTCAGGGTGAGGGTCAGGGGACTGCAGAGGCATCAGCTGGGAAGCAGCTACATTTTCTCTAAAACAGGAGGCTATAGAGGATACAAGAATCAAGAATCTAGTCCCTATCATTCCATCTTGGCCAGAAGTGGATGTCCCAAGTTTATTGTTTGTGCCAGTTACACCTCCACAAAGCTTTTTTTCTTTTTTTTTAAGTCAAGAGTCTGCAGTGGGACCCTGATTATAACTCAATAAAATTCACAGAACTGGAGACAGGAAGGGACTTAGTAGTTATCTGAGCTGTCACTCAGCCACAGTACTCCTACCTATATTCCCGAGCTTTCCCCATTCCTCTGGTGCCCCCATTTATTGCAGACACAGAAATTCCAAAAGGCAGGACAAACCCCAGGGTCCCCAGATATCCCTGATAGGGCTCCTCAAGTTTGGGAAACTCCCTTTGAGAAAGGTTAGAGGGAGCCCTGGCAAAGAGAGAGACACTCAGGCAGACTCTAAGGCCACCTGGGATATGCTGGCCTGGAGGGTGGGCATTTCAGTGGCTAGAGGAGCCCGTGGCCACTTGCTGGTACTTAGGAAGGGAAGGCTCCTTGTGAAAGGCAGGAGGATCGGATGGATATTCCTTGGCTCTAGCTCTACCATTAAAATATAATAGGAACAAGAAAAGTCCACTTCCTTCTACAACCCTTCAGGAGAAAAGGTTAAGCCCTACCTGCCAACAAATGGACTCTGCCCCATTGGCTCCTTTGAAAGCCAGATTGTCTGAAGTCCTGTTTGTACCAAACATCAGCAGGGAAACTTAGAAGGAACCACATCTTCTAATGGAGAAATCAATGCATTTGCCTTAGGAGTCAACATTCTGACAGGCAACAGCTGGGTCCATCTGCCCAGATCTGCTCAGATGGGCTTCACCACCATTGTGCCAAGGAGCGGAGTTGCCCCAGCCTCTCTGCATGAGAATGTCTTTTCTCTCTCACTTCTCCCTGACCCCTGCCTGTCACACCCACCCTGGGAGGATTTTGTCATTAACTGATAGGAAGTAGTCTTGGGACAAAGGGCACTAGGGGTGGGAAGGCAAAATGTGGAAAAGCAGGGCCTGTGGGTAGGAAGCAGGGACGGTGGCATGTACAAGCTGGTGCCAGAGAGCAGTTGGTTGGCAGCTAAGGGCTGGGGGTGGGGAGGAGTCAAGCACCAAAGTTCTAGGATGTACATGTTATGGAATTATCTCTGAGAGCATTGTTACATACCAACTGTACACATAACAAACAACTCAATCACCCACAGGACTCCTTGCGCTCGGGGTCAAAGGATTCTAGACCATAAACAAGTTCTGAGTGGGCAGGGAAGGTGAAGAAAGCCCTGCTGCTGCTCTACCACATGTGTGACCTTGAGTCAGTTTCTCCCTGAGCCCTTTTCTGGCAAGTAGATAGACTAACCCTTGCTCACCTCTCAATTTGCCATGGGTGTTTATGAAACTAGAGATCACAGTCCTGAAAACCCGGGAATGCTTCCCATATGCCAGTGTGAGGTATATATTTGTTAGAACATGTTGAGAAGTTGCTTGCCTACCCAACCCATAGCTCTCCCCTGCCCCCTTTCCAAATGAGTCTCAAATTTGTTCTGGGATCCACTCAGCTCCAGAGGGAAACTATTAATGGTTTGAAGTACCCTACATTGCCCAGTCAAGCTAAACAAAGTTTTACATTTCATGGTCAGGGGAGAGGTCTCTTGAGCACTGCCTCCATCATCACAAGGAGGCAGGTACTTGCCACTTGCCCTGGCAACCATCTTGAGACTCTGAAGGAAACCGTCTTAGGAGGATATCCATGCAAGGATGGCAGAGCTGAGACACAAAGACAGCCTGCATTCTTGATAACAGCATTGCACCACCAGTAATCTCTCACCTGGAGCCTGCCTTACCTCGGGACTTCTAGAATGGTGAGAAACAAACATACTTGTTGCTTGCAACCTAATGTGTCTTAACTGCCTGTGGTGAGCTTTTCTCTTACCAGCCACTGAATCCATCATGGAAGCTGCCACATTTCTCCTCATACACTAAGAAGCAAGACAGACATACGGTGGTGGGACAGAGAGGTCAATGTTTCCCCACCACCCCAGGATCAACAGACACTCTCCAGTCTGGCTGTCATTATGTTGGATTCTTTCCCACATTTCATACTGGCATCCAGAAATTCAAGAAGAGGACAAAACCAGAACACTCTTATTCCTCCTCTTCATTTTCATGATATCTGGTTTCATGGAGTGACCTGCATGCCCAACCAAGGACCATCTCTAGGGCAGAGAAGAACCTTGGTTTTGATCCTGAAATGGTGCCCCAAATCTGTTTCCATTCTGTTCCGGAGTCTTCCCTAGGCCTGGATTGAACCCTGGACCCTGGCCCATGCAAGCCCTCAGATCATTCACTGAGGGACAGAGTCCTCAGTTGGCCTGCCCACCTTGCCTCTGCTCAGGCCCCTACCCAGGCCCCAGTGATTCAGAGAGACCTTCTCTCATGCAAGAAGCCCTGCCTATATTCTGTGGTCAGTGGCAGCCACTGAAGGGCTTCACGTAGTACGAGATATACGCATTAGAGCTCCATTTTTAGAAAGACTCTACTGGAGGCCATGTGGAGAGTGGGCCCAGTCAGCCTGCTCCTTGGCCTCCAACTCCCAGAGTCTGCACAAGGCTGAGGGACTGATGGATCCTCTCTGGAGTCCCAGCTTTGACACTGAGCCACCACTTTGAAAAAAATAATAAATATATAGTAACAAAGGCTACCATTTTGGAGTATTTAGTAGTGCTAGGCCCCTCCCATGCATTGGCTTATTTAGTCTTCATAGTAACTCAATGGGAAGGTACCTTTTTTCTCCCTATTTTACAGACAAGTCTCCCTGATGTTAAGTAACATTTAAGTGACCTATCTAAGTTCCCCCAGCTGAGAAACAACAGAGCCTGCAGTAAACTGAGATCCAAAAGCCCCCCTTTCTCTGAAGCAAGTGCTGGTCCATACCCCACAATATGACCATTACGAACACCACACTTCACTGTGCAGGAGAGCAGAAGTCCTGGCCAATGTGGCTTTCTCAGGAACTCCATGTCAGACAAGCTTGCATTTTTTAAATGTTCACTATGTGCAAAGCCATCCCCAGGCTCTGGAATCTGAGCTGCCACCCAAGGCAGAAGAGGCCTATCCAGGAGGAGGTCTCAGTGCCCTTCAAATCCTGTTTCCCCTTGGGCCCTTCTTTCTGAGATCAGGGCAATGAAAATGATACATGTGGGAACCATGGGCCCCATTGTATTTAGGTCTGTGCTCTTTTTATGGGTGGGCAGTGTGTGTGTGTGTGTGGGGGGGGGCGCGTGTGTGTGTGATAGGGGTCATGATGCCAGGAGGGAATGATGCCAAAGAAAACCAAGATCCTTGTGTGCCCTAGGGATGGTCCCTGGGTGGGCATGCAAGTCAGTCCATGAGACCAGATACTATGAAAACAAAGGGGAGGAAGAAGAGCCTTCTGATTCTGTCCCTTTCTTGAATTTCTGGAAGCCAGTAGGAAATGTTGGAAAGAATCCAGCCAGACCTTGATCAGTCATGTTGTTGAATCTTTGGAACCTGAAATTTTGCTCATATTTACTTGTCTTTCATTTTTGCCCACACACCACTCTGCTTTGGAAAGAGACCTTTAGCTGATTGCACAATGTCCCTAATCAGCCAGTCCCCGCCCTGCCCTGTATTACCGCCCCGCCCCCGGAACAATATTTCCTCAGATGCAAAGTTCAGGCAGGCCACCCTCAAACCTGAGAAATCACTGGAAAGGGAGTCTCACCCAAGCCGCCCGTTCCCAACCGCAACATTTCCCCTCCCTAGTTTCAACATTGTTAATTAAGGAAGCCGACTGCACTTGGTGTGAGGGAGACCATTGTGCCTGCTTCTCCAAAGCAATGGCACCACTGTGAGAACCAGTTGGCATGGCGACTGAGCCAGGAGGACGCTTTCAAAATGGGCAATTTAGTTTAAAATGATCATTGTGTTTTTCACTAAATGTCACATTCCCATAATTGTGAGGACAGCTAATTGGGCAATTAATGTTTGGAATCTTTTATTTCTGTTCTCTTATTGCATTTAATGCATGAGCATGCATGCACATGCGCACACACACTCTCTTTTCTCCTCTCTCTTTCTCTCACTCACTCAACTTATGGGGTAATTTACTAATCCCATGGCTACCAATAACCAAAATTATGAAGAGCTTAGTCTCAATGTTTGAATGTTTAGTGGTTGTTGATTTATTAGCGTCATCACTTCCTAACTATGTTCAACCCAAGATACAGCCCCTGGAAGCTCCCTCAGACCCCCCCCCAACACAGAGGGTGTTTGTGAGAGTCAAGATGTTGTCAAGTCTTATGCAAACGCATGCCCACCCAACAGGTGAGATTTACCTGGTGGGGGGACTCTGACTTGGGAAAGTTATGACGTGGATCCTCATGCATTTTTCAAATTCTGAAGCCCCTGGCCTAAGCACATATCTAGATTCACTTGTATATCCACCTTTCCTAAACTTTAACCTCAGTGAAAAATACAGATGTTGTCATCTGAGGGAGAAATTGCCTGGAATGCATACAGATGTGTTATTTACTCTGATTAATCCTGAATTCCATGGCCACATGCTTAGTGTCTGAACTGGAACTCAGCTCTTTGATTTCACTGCTTTGACATGCTATTTGCCATAAAATATTTTCTGTTTTAAGCATTGTTTCCAAAACCCCGATCCTGTGAGCAATCCCATTTTGCTGGCTTCCTGTGCTAAGGGGACTTCAGAGAGAATGTTTTCACCATACCCTAGGACAGACTATCCCTCCGAAGACAATGTGTAAGGCTGGTTAACTCATCTTAATTATTTTTAAAATCCAAATTGCTGTTCTGAATAAACTAGAAGTAACCAAATGTACTCAACTTGTGTGTCAGCCCAGGGCAGCAGGCTGACTCTGCTGTTTAACTGAGCCCAAAAGCCAGAGATGAAAAGCTGGGGACCAAGGGTCTCTCATCCTGTAGGAGGCAATGGAAACCCTATGTCAGTCTCAGATGCCATTCTGACCTCTTGTTACTGATTGCAAGCTTTTTGAGTGCAAAGCATTCCCTTTTGTTCTGATGTCCTGACAACTGTATAATCATGTTCATAGAAATTACAGTAGAATTCTCTTGTTTCCCACATATCAAATAAGAGAATGCACAAGAAAGTCAAGCTCTGGAAACAAATAATTGAGTTGTAAGACTCCCATGAGTAGTGAAATCCTAAAGTGTGTTGAAGGCTAGATTGTGGGTATAGACTAGAGGGCAGGGAGGGCGTTTATCCTTTCACAAACATTTCCAAATGAATTTGCCCTCAACCCAAGGTCCAATCATCAATAAAATGGAACATCTAATTTTAACAGCACAGTGGAAAGACTTTGAAAAGGAAAACTGAAATCCATTGAGTATCTTTCACATATATTATTTTATCTGAAGCCTACGATGACCCTGTAAGGTAGGTTTCATTAACCCCATTTTATACAGGGAAACTGAGGCTAGAGGGGAGAAATCATTGCCCAAGATTGCCTGGCCAATAAGTTGCTGGGTTCTCACTCTTCCATGGCCCCATTCTGCTTTCCAAAACAGTTCATCTGCCACAAGTCTAGGTTCCAACAGGTGCCTAACCCAGCTGGTCATTGGGAGCTTCAGGTCAAGCAGCTGTTGCTAAGACTCCCCAGGGGCTTGGGGCTGCAGAACCATCCCAAGGCCAGGCAAGGTGTTGGCCACTCGTTACAAAGCAAATGTGACCTAGTCATATTCTACCTGGTCTACTTCATCCCAGAGTACTTCGGTAATTTGAAAGTCTCCTGAGCTCAAGAAAAGCAAAAGGAGGTACAAGCTTTTTAAAAAAATAAATAAGGGGCGCCTGGGTGGCTCAGACGGTTAAGCATCTGCCTTCGGCTCAGGTCATGATCTCAGGGTCCTGGGATTGAGCCCTGCATCAGGCTCCCTGCTCCAGCAGGGAGTCTGCTTCTCCCTCTCTCTCTGCTGTTCCCCCTGCTTGTGCTCTCTCTCTCTGTCAAAAATAAAAATAAAATCTTTAAAAATAAATAAATAAATAAAAATAAAAATAAATAAATAAATAAAATCAGGGACGCCTGGGTGGCTCAGTGGTGAAGCATCTGCCTTCAGCTCAGGTCATGATCCCAGGGTCCTGGGATCGAGCCCCACATCGGGCTCCCTGTTCAGCGGGGGGTCTGCTTCTCCCTCTCCCTCTGCTGCCACTCCCCCTGCTTGTGCTCTCTCTCTCTGTCAAATAAATAAATAAAATCTTAAAAATAAATAAATAATAAATAAAATCAATACATATATTATGTGAAAGGAAAAAGTAAACTCAATACAGAAAAGTGAAGAGAAGGGGGAAAAAATTAGAAATCCCATCGTAAGACTTGGAAGCCATTGATAACATCTTGGGAAAACACCCTTGTGGGCACTTTTATGAACATAAGCACATGATCACAGGTTTGCAGATCATCAGAGATTTTCTTTTACATGTTGCTCCATAACCTAATTATTTTTACTCAGAAATGGAAAACACAGATCTTAATCTCAATTCTCAACACTCCATGCAAATTCCACGGTATGAATTTCTACCATTTACTTAAATGATTTCTGACTATATAAATCATTCTTGTTTACTATTATAAAAGCAGTAGAACAAATATCCTTATTATATATGTTGTTTTGTTCGTTTGGGGCAGTTCTTTGATTTTTGCCTTAAGCATCAATTCCCCAAAGCAGAGAGTTAATCAAAGATCTAAGTCTTTTCTTTCTTTTCTTTTTCTTCCATTGCTATAAAAATCTGGTGAACAGCCAGCTGGACAGAAACAGCTACCTCTAAATGGCCAGAGGGAATTTTCTTTCATTTCTTGGGTTTTCTTCTAGGTAGGATTCTTCATCTCTCCTTTGCCGTCTATGTATTGCTTGCTTTCATACTTGTGATACACTCTTTTTTATTTTGCTCATTATAATGGAGGTAACTCTAAAAAGGCTTTCTTTATAAACTCTGTCTTGCCATACCCAAAGCCTGTTTGTCTTCTCCAAGTTCCAGAGCCTAGGGTGATGCAGGTCTCTCCACTTTTTTATACCCTAAGGGTGCAATAGGGAAGAGAACTCATGTAAGAGTCATGTGGAGCCCAGGGGACTTCGGCTCTCTCTCTGCTGGGATTTTATTAAAGCCATAGGCAGCTCCCTGAGACATGATACTGGTATCCCCATTCAGAAAGGAGCCCATGAAATGGTGAGTCCAATTGCCACTGAGACCTTTCTAGAGTCGTTAGAGACTTCTGCTTGAGGGTTTTTTTGGTTGTTGTTGTTGTTGTTGTTTTCGGTTTTTTTTTGTTGTTGTTGTTTTCTACAGAATATCTGCTTATTACCTCAGTCTAGTGTTGCCAGATTTAATCAAAATAATACTAATAACACCACCAGGACTCACAGTTAAATTTGAATTTCAGATAAACAACAAATCAGTTTTAGTATGGGTATGTCCTCCATATTGCATGGGGTGTACACTAAAGAACTATTCATCGTTTATCTGAAATTCAAATTTAACTGGGTATCCTGTATTTAAGCTGGCATCCCTGCCTTAGTCCCTCTTGCTCCAGTTTGGGGCATAGTTGTGTGAATTCTCAGAATTTTTTTCACTCACTTCCATCTGAGTGGCTTATGGGGAAAGTTTACAAGTCATGGCAAATCAAGCCAGACTTCTTTGTCTCATTCCCTGACCACCGCATTTTGGACTGTAGAAGTTGTATCCCTTTCTTTGATTGGCTGCTGCTAGGGGTGTTTGTTTGCTTGCTCGCTTTTGTTTTTGTTTTTGTTTTGGCAGAGGAAAGCTTGTTTTAATTTTGCGACTCTTTCACTAAGTATTCCAGGAAGATGAGTTTGTGATCTGACTTTATTCTCTCTCTAGAGCTCAGGAATTACACTCTTCACTAGAAGCTTTTGAAAAACATAAAGGTGGATCTAAGCTATATCACTAGCAAATCTCCTTGGAAATCTCTTTTCTCTCTTTCCTAATTTTCTTACCCTCTACTTGCTCTGAAGCCCCTCACTAGCCAAAAGGCCCTAAAAATTATGTCTCTCTACCTCCAGCCTTCTCAACTTTTCTTTTTCTTGCCTCCTCTCTTCTTTCTCTCAATGCTTTATTCTGCAGACTGACCTCCTCCCCCGGTGCCAAGTTCTCCCTCTCTTCCTACTCTCCCCTCTACTGTCTTTTTTTTGTCCTTCTCTACCCAATTAGTTCTACAGAAATAATCTCAAACTCTCCTGGAGTGGAGGTGGGGTGGAGGAGGATTGAGGTAGGGACAGAATGGAACTAGGTAGAAAATTAAGGGGGGGGGGGGGGTAATTCTCTTTGGTGGGCTGGGAAAGGAGAATGTCTGAGTATTTCCATACCAACAATTGATACCCCATCTCATAGTTCAGTGGTGGACTTTACAGTTTAGTGCTTCAGAAAGCCCAAGTGGTTTGCCCAAGCCTAGCTGGGGATACAGTTTAAGCCCAGATCTTTGGATTCCAAAGTCTGGGCACTTTCTATCTCATGATACTGCTTGTCTCACATTTTAGGTGTATTTGAGGTAGAGTTATTAGTATAACATTGATTATCTGATAGCAGGTGCAATGATCATGGCAGCTGACTCCCCAACATCTGGTCTACCACTCTCTTGGTTTGCTAGGGCTGCCTCGACAAAGCACCACAAAATGGGAGGCTTAGACAAAAGAAAGTTATTGTCTCACATTTCTGGAGTGTAAGAGTCCCACATCAAAGTGTCTGCAGGGTTAGTCCTTCTAAGCGCTGTGAGGAAGAATCTGTTCCCTACCTGTCTCCTAGATTCTGGTGGTTTGCTGGTGATTTTTTGGCATTCCCTTGGCTTCTGCTGCATCACCCCATCTCTATCTTCAGCTTCGTATGGCATTTGCCCCATGTGCAGGTCTGTGTCCCTCTTTATACGAACACCAGTCATACTGGACTAGGGGCCCGCCCTACTCCAATATAACCTCATCTTAACTAATTACATCTGTGGTGGCCCTATTTCCAAATAAAGTCACATTCTGGAGTACTGGAAGTTAGGACTTCAGCAAGTAAATTTGGTGGAAGCGGAATGGGGACACAATTCAACCCATAAAAATACCCAAAGATTGGTATAAACCAATTATGTTCTTCCCATCTTGTGGGCATGGGTTTAGAAGTGGGCATATAGTTTAGGAACAGCCAATGAGATGAGGGGAAGCCTTTCAGGATCTTGTAAAAAAGGCTTCCTGGTTCCTAAAGAAAGATCACAAAAATAGGCTTCTCGCTTGCAGCGTTGACAAGTCTGAGTGTGACATCTAAGACCGCTGCATTCATAATACCCCTATCCTGGAGGTAAACCAACGCATAGAAGCATGCAGGACAGAATCCCAGAGCATCCAAGTACCCCGATGAACTGTTGTTCCCAGATGCACCCACCTGTGGAATTCTTGTCATGTGAACTAATACATGTTCCTAATTTCTTAAATCCATTTTAGTCAGGATTTTTTGTTATTTGCTGCTGAGAACATCCCAGCTGATACCAACTAAGATGGCACTACCAAGTATATATAGTGTAAATGCTGTTCAAAATTCATTCACTTGCCAGCTTTGAAATGATGCAAATTGTGATGGTATATTTATTTGGGGGGGGGATTTGTATTATTTCAAATTTGGTGCATAAAGTGAGACCAATTAATATATTGTATGACACCATTTTAAATTCTCTATGCTCAAATTTGAAAAAAAAAAAAAAAAAAGGTACAATGGTTCTCAAATTTGAGCAGGCATCAGAATCACCTAGAGGACTTATTAAAACAACTCACTGGGCCTTACTCCGGAGTTCCTGATTCAGAAGATCTGAGGTGAAGTCTGGGAATTTGCATTTCTAACCAGTTCTCAGATACTGCTGGTCAGGGTGCCACACTCTGAGAGCTACTGGTCTAGTAAAATAAACCTTGTTGTGCCCAAAAGAGTCTGGGCTGTGTGATCCTTTCCTGTGCATGAGGTCCAAAAAACAACTGTAAGATTAATCACCATTTATGGAGCATCCACCATGTACAGTGCACTGCACTGGATGTTTTGTGTTCATTTTTATTCCTTCTCCCCACGACTCCTCCAGGTAGATTTATTAATCTCATGATTCAGATGAGAAAGTAAGACACACAGAAGCAAAGTCACTTGTCTGAAGGAGAAGAACAGGGGTTTGAACCCAGGCCTGTGGGACTACATGGTTTTTTTTAACAAAGTACGTGCCCATCAGAGACAAAATACTGGCCTACCTACAGCTCAGGGCTGATGTAGCAGACCAATCTGGAAGCTACTATGTAGCATGGCTTGAAGACAAGGGACTTGTCTGGGTGGGATCAATCACCCTCAGCCCAGGGAATTTAATGGCTTTTTTTGGCTCTTTTCTCCGAGGCTGCTCAGCCCCCTACTTGAAGGATCCTCTCAGAGGCCAAGGTCACAAGCTCGATGGTGGCATTCTGCCATTTCCTCTCCACACAGTGGGGGCTGCTGAGCAATGGGGGGCTGTGCTGAGCTTGTGCAACCAGTGACAAGTTTTCAGAACTTGCCTCACCCTTCACTGACACAGGGCACCTCATTTGTCACTGATGAGTCTGCTGTGCTGGGAAAGAGAGCAGGCCAGCCCCTCTGATTTAGAACACTCAGGGTCCCCGTCCGGAGAAATGACTTTCCTCCAAGAAAGGACAGTGCCTCCACCCACCTCGCAACACTTTGCTGGGTAGGGGGTGAGCAGGAGGGGAAATAGGAACCACTTTGAATTTACCATCCTTCTCCTCTAGACTCTAAACTGACTCTTTCCAAAAGCCCCCTTTCCACTCTCATCTGGACCAGAGGCCCAAGCCCAACACCCAGAGGATCTAGCTGTTCCCTTAGACTTTCAAAAGCAACTGCTTCTTGAGTTTTGCCATTTCTTCATTCCTGGGCTAGAATCCTAGAGTGAAGGAGTTAAAATTGGAGCCCAGAGCAATCGTCTGGCCCAAGCCATTCATTTTGAAGAAGATGCCTTGAGAAAGAAGGTGACTTGCCCAGGTCACATAGGATGTCAGTGGCTAAGATGTGCTGAAGAAAGACCCAACAAAGAGCTGCTGCTGGGGCAAAGCTGGCCAGAAGACACATTTTGACCCAGCTTAGACGCATTCTGTGCTTACATTTCTTATAGAAAAGAAGCAGAGGGGGGCGGAGCAAGATGGCGGAGGAGTAGGAGACCTGGATTTCGTCTCCTCTCAGGAATTCAGCTGGATAGGGATCAAACCATTCTGAACACCTACAAACTCAACAGGAGATCGAAGAAAAGAAGAGCAACAACTCTCTCATCAGAAAAGCGACCACTTTCTGGAAGGTAGGACGTGCGGAGAAGTGAATCCGAGGCGATATTCGGGAGGATAGACGGCGGGGGAGGGGCCTCAGACAGCCGCTTCTGGCAAGTGATAGAGCCGCGGAGCACAAAATCGGAACTTTTAAAAGTCTGCTCCGCCGAGGGACGTCACTCTGGTGGCTAAGCGGGGGGTGGAACCCTCCGGGACAGTGTGGTCTCAGGACCCTCGGGGTCACAGAAAGACCGGGGGTGCCTGAGTGTGGCAGAGCTCCCAGGTATCGGAGCAGGGAAGCCGGCTGCAGAGGCGGAGCCCAGGCGTGGGCTCTCAGCTCGGGGTTGCCATAAACCGTGATCCCCGGCACAGTCGGGCCACTGCTCCTCCAGCAGGGACCCAACAAGCGGCAGATCCGGGGAGATTCACCTTCCTCCCCCGGGAGGAGCCACGCGGGAGTGCGCCGCAGGGATCTGCTGGGTTTGGAGACTCCACCCGGGGTCGGGTGCCAGAGATAGAAACGCGCGGTCACAGGCCGGGTGAGCACGGAGTGCGGCCGGAGACCGGGGAGACGGGAGTGACTGACGGCTTTTCTCTGGGGGCTCACTGAGGAGGGGGGCCCCAAGTTTTCGGCTCCTCCGCAGCGGAGATTGGGAGGCCGCCATTTTCACTCTCCGCCTCCAAAGCTGTACGGAAAGCTCGCAGGGAACAAAAGCCCCGGAGAGCAAACCCGAGCAGATTACTTAGCCGGGAGGGGTCAAGGGTGGGGCAATTCCACCTCTGGCAGAGACATTTGGAAACCACAGCAACAGGCCCCTCCCCAGAAGATCAGCAAGAACAGCCAGCCAAGGCCAAGTATACCCATCAATGAGAATGGCAGAACTCCAGTGCTAGGGGACTACTGCACATAGAATTCATGGCTTTTTTACCATGATTCTTTAGTCTTTCAAAGTTAATTTTTTTTTAACTGTCTTTTTTTCTTTTTTTTCTTTTTGAATTTTTCTTTTTCCCTTTTTCAACCAACATCTTATCAATCCCTTTTTTTAAAAAAAACATTTTTATTTTTCATTTTTAGAGTCATTTTAGAGTCCCTTCATAGTAGTTACCCGTATTTTTGGCTTATATATATAAGTTGTTCTCTCTTTAAAATTTTGAGATAGTTTCTTCTAACAGATTAAAATATACCCTAAATCTCTAATATATGGTGTTTTCTATTCCCCTGCCTGATCACATCCTCTCCCTTTTTTTTTCTTTTTTTAAATCCTCTTCTTTCTTTTTTCAAACAACTTCTTATCAATTCCTTTTATAAAATTTTTTATAATTTCCATCTTTACAGTCATATTCCATCCCTTCATCATATCAACCCTTATTTTTGTACATATATAAGTTTTTCTTTCTTTAAAATTTTGGGAGACACTTTCTTCTAAAAGACCAAAATACACCCCAAATCTAGTGTGTGGCACTGATCTATATACCAGCCTGATCATATTTGATCACATTCTGGTTTTTTTGTTGTTGTTGTTGTTGTTTTGTTTTGTTTGTTTTTGTTTTTATCTTTATCTTTGTCTTTTTTTTCTTTTTCTTTTTTCTCTCTTTCCCTTTCTTTTCCCACTGCTTCAAGTCTTTTCTGATTTGTTTAGAGTATATTTTCTGGGGACGTTGTTACTCTGCTAGCATTTTGTTCTCTCATTAATCTATTCTCCTCTGCACAAAATGACAAGACGGAAAAAATCACCTCAACAAAAAGAACAAGAGGTAGTACCGACTGCCAGGGACCTACTCAATACGGACATTAGTACGATGTCAGATCTAGAGTTCAGAATCATCACTTTAAAGATACTAGCTGGGCTTGAAAAAAATATGGAAGTTATTAGAGAAACCCTTTCTGGAGAAGTAAAAGAACTAAAATCCAACCAAGTAGAAATCAAAAAGGCTATTAATGAGGTGCAATCAAAAATGGGGGCGCTAACTGCTAGAATAAATGAGGCAGAAGAGAGAATCAGTAATATAGAAGATGAAATGATGGAAAATAAAGAAGCTGAGAAAAAGAGAGATAAACAACTACTGGATCACGAGGGCAGAATTCGAGAGATAAGCGATACCATAAGACGAAACAACATTAGAATAATTGGGATCCCAGAAGAAGAAGAAAGAGAGAGAGGGGCAGAAGGTATAATGGAGCAAATTATAGCAGAGAACTTCCCTAATTTGGGGAAGGAAACAGGCATGAAAATCCAGGAAGCACAGAGAACCCCTCTCAAAATCAATAAAAATAGGTCAAGACCCCGACATCTAATAGTAAAACTTACGAGTCTCATAGACAAAGAGAAAATCCTGAAAGCAGCTCGGGAGAAGAGATATGTAACCTACAAGGATAGAAACATTAGATTGGCAACAGACCTATCCACAGAGACCTGGCAGGCCAGAAAGGACTGGCAGGATATATTCAGAGCACTAAATGAGAAAAATATGCAGCCAAAAATACTCTATCCAGCTAGGCTGTCATTGAAAATTGAAGGAGAGATAAAAAGCTTCCAGGACAAACAAAAACTAAAGGAATTTGCAAACACAAAACCAGCCCTACAGGAAATCTTGAAAGGGGTCCTCTAAGCAAAGAGAGAGCCTAAAAGCAATATAGACCAGAAAGGAACACAGACAATATACGGCAACAGTCACCTTACAGGCAATACAATGGCACTAAATTCCTATCTTTCAATAGTTACCCTGAATGTAAATGGGCTAAATGCCCCAATCAAAAGACACAGGCTATCAGACTGGATTAAAAAACAAGACCCATCGATATGCTGTCTGCAAGAGACTCATTTTAGAACCAAAGACACCCCCAGATTGAAAGTGAGGGGGTGGAAAACCATTTACCATGCTAATGGACACCAAAAGAAAGCTGGGGTGGCAATCCTTATATCAGACAAATTAAATTTTAAACCAAAGACTGTAATAAGAGATGAGGAAGGACACTATATCATACTTAAAGGATCTATCCAACAAGAAGATCTAACAATTGTAAATATCTATGCCCCTAACATGGGAGCAGCCAATTATATAAGCCAATTAATAACAAAAGCAAAGAAACACATTGACAACAATACAATAATAGGGGGGGACTTTAACACCCCCCTCACTGAAATGGACAGATCGTCTAAGCAAAAGATCAATAAGGAAATAAAGACTTTAAATGACACACTGGACCAAATGGACTTTACAGACATATTCAGAACATTCCACCCCAAAGCAATGGAATACACATTCTTCTCTAGTGCCCATGGAACATTCTCCAGAATAGATCACATCCTAGGTCATAAATCAGGTCTCAACCGGTACCAAAAGATTGGAATCATTCCCTGCCTATTTTCAGACCACAATGCTTTGAAACTAGAACTCAATCAGAAGAGGAAAGTCGGAAAGAACTCAAATACATGGAGGCTAAAGAGCATCCTACTGAAGAATGAATGGGTCAACCAGGAAATTAAAGAAGAATTAAAAAAATACATGGAAACCAATGAAAATGAAAACACAACTATTCAAAATCTTTGGGATGCAGCAAAGGCAGTCCTAAGAGGAAAGTATATAGCAATACAAGCCTTTCTCAAGAAGCAAGAAAGGTCTCAAGTACACAACCTAACCCTACACCTAAAGGAGCTGGAGAAAGAACAGCAAATAAAGCCTAAACCCAGCAGGAGAAGAGAAATCATAAAGATCAGAGCAGAAATCAATGAAATAGAAACTAAAAGAACAGTAGAACAGATCAATGAAACTAGGAGCTGGTTCTTTGAAAGAATTAACAAGATTGATAAACCCCTGGCCAGACTTATCAAAAAGAGAAGAGAAATGACCCTAATCAACAAAATCATGAATGAAAGAGGAGAGATCACAACCAACACCAAAGAAATACAAACAATTATAAGAACATATTAAGAGCAACTCTATGCCAGCAAATTAGATAACCTGGAAGAAATGGATGCATTCCTAGAGATGTATCAACTACCAAAACTGAACCAGGATGAAATAGAAAACCTGAACAGACTTATAACCACTAAGGAAATTGAAGCAGTCATCAAAAATCTCCCAAAAAACAAAAGCCCAGGGCGAGATGGCTTCCCAGGGGAATTCTACCAAACATTTAAAGAAGAATTAATACCTATTCTTCTGAAACTGTTCCAAAAAATAGAAATGGAAGGAAAACTTCCAAACTCATTTTATGAGGCCAGCATTACCTTGATCCCAAAACCAGACAAAGACCCCATCAAAAAGGAGAATTACAGACCAATATCCCTGATGAACATGGATGCAAAAATTCTCACCAAAATACTAGCCAATAGGATCCAACAGTACATTAAAAGGATTATTCACCATGACCAAGTGGGATTTATCCCTGGGCTGCAAGGTTGGTTCAACAACCGCAAATCAATCAATGTGATACAATACATTATCAAAAGAAAGAACAAGAATCATATGATCCTCTCAATAGATGCAGAAAAAGCATTTGACAAAGTACAGCATCCTTTCTTTATCAAAACTCTTCAGAGTATAGGCATAGAGGGTACATACCTCAATATCATAAAAGCCATCTATGAAAAACCTACAGCGAATATCATTCTCAATGGGGAAAAACTGAGAGCTTTCCCCCTAAGGTCAGGAACGCGGCAGGGATGTCCACTATCACCACTGCTATTCAACATAGTATTAGAAGTCCTAGCCACAGCAATCAGACAACAAAAAGAAATAAAAGGCATCCGAATTGGCAAAGAAGAAGTCAAACTCTCACTCTTTGCAGATGATAGGATACTTTATGTGGAAAACCCAAAAGACCCCACCCCAAAACTGCTAGAACTCATACAGGAATTCAGTAAAGTGGCAGGATATAAAATCAATGCACAGAAATCAGTGGCATTCCTATACACCAACAGCAAGACAGAAGAAAGAGAAATTAAGGAGTCGATCCCATTTACAATTGCACCCAAAACCATCAGATACCTAGGAATAAATCTAACCAAAGAGGCAAAGAATTTGTACTC